>NW_026975359.1:1028464-1341077 GCF_030014295.1 Loxodonta africana | reverse complement strand
CCTGATGTGGACACGTTCGACATACTGGGACAGCAGGCAGGTACCTCTTTGCCACTTACGCTACGATATCAGTAGGCAAGGCGCCCTTCCTCAGCATCTATGGCCCCTCTTTGTATGTGTTCTTTTAAAGAAATCTCTTTTTGCTACCCCTGAGACACATCACAACTATGAGGGGCCTGAGAGGGAACCTGGAGATGAAACAGGGGAGGCTTCTGGCTGTACCGCTTCCCCGTGGCTAGAGAATAGCAGTTAGTCTCTCTGGAAGCTCTTAGCTTCTGTTGATCGACATGGGCAATACGGTAGGGGCGGACCCTGGCCAGGTGGAGCTTGTGGGCACACGCAACCTCTGGGGGAAGAATAATTCCGCTGCTGCTTTGTATGGTGTAAACCTCCCCACGCCAAGTGGGATGGGCACAGAACATTGACCCACACCTGCCAGGGGCCTTTCCTGGGACTAAAGATCCCAACCTGGTCTCAACCTTGTCACCTTCTCAGCACATACCTTTCCTGCACACATAATCCTGCCTTTCTCCGTCGGTGCCTCATCCTACTAGGAAAAAAGCATGCCGCTCAAAAAGGCCGATGCCAGAGAAATCGAGGAGACACTGCCATTTTCCACATTTTTGCTGTCTACATATCCCCGCC
This sequence comes from Loxodonta africana, assembly GCF_030014295.1. Classification (NCBI taxonomy): domain Eukaryota; kingdom Metazoa; phylum Chordata; class Mammalia; order Proboscidea; family Elephantidae; genus Loxodonta; species Loxodonta africana. Next base: position 1,340,432 of record NW_026975359.1, on the reverse strand, counting down.
TCCGGCGGAAGGCTGCCTATGTGGCCGGGCTGCGAAGGCAAGGCCGAAATCCTGGCATCCCGGGCCCCAGCAATCCAGTGGTTTATGGACGTGGGCACCCGGATGACATGTTTCCCACATCCAAGAGGAATCCTTGGGCCCTTCACTGGCTCGCCATTCAGCTCCGCGACGTCCACTACTGGCCCTGGCCTTTGGCCGGTGCCCCATTGCGCGAGTGCTCCGGAGCGATGTTTCTCCACCCATCACTATCATTCTGCCACCAGGGGATATGTGAGTGTGGGAGTCACCATTTGTCTGTCACTGGCAGCAGTGTCACGAGTCACTAGACTTCCAGGTACCAGCTGACCTAGGCTGCCTTCTGCCCCAGGCAAGGTCCGGAATCCTTTATCCCAGATGCTGACACCTGGGCACTGGCCGACATTAATTGTTATCAACACAGAGGTCTGAGTGAGGGTCAGCAGGCCAGCTAGGTGAAGTCAAGGCCAGGTGGGCGGGACTAAGGCTCCTTTGCCATCACCATGGAGACAGTCCCACCACCGGAAGAGTAGGCGGAGCTTATGATGGGCCTGGTGACAAGACTGAGCCAATGGCAGAGATCTGGCCCGCCAGGCAGATGACACAGGGCCCTCCATTATGACCTATGACACCTAGTGGCCACAGGATTTGAGCACACCCTGGGAAAGCCTACGCAGGCACAGGGGAGCCCCTGGTGCGGACTGGTTCAGGGCATTGGCAGAGCAGGCCAGGTACCTCTTTCCCACTTTCCTGAGGATATCGCTACGCAAGGCATCCCCACTCAGCATCTCTTGCCTCTCTCTCTCTGTCTCTCTCTGGATGTGTTCATTCTCTGAAATCTCTTCCTTCTCCCCCTGAGTCACTTCACAGCTTGGAGTGCCTGATAGAGTGCCTAGAGACCAAAGAGCAAAGGGGGAAGGCCTCTGGCTCTACTGCTTGCCCATGGGCAGACAAGATCTGGTAGTTTATCTGGAAGCTCTAGAGAGTAGTGACTGATGGGGTAGCTACATCACCGGCGGACCCTGGCCAGGTGAAGCTTGCTGACATGTGGCAGCCTCTCCGGAGACTACTAATTCCGCTGGTAACATTGTATGCAAATACCTGGCTGAGTGCGAAGGGCAGAAAACATTGACACATACCTGCCAGAGGCCTATCCTGGGTCTGAAGAGTCCACCCCGGTCTCCAGCGACTCATCATCTCAGCACACACTTTGCCTGCACACAGGGAATCCGCCTCTCTCCACGAATGCCTTCTCCTGCTAGGAAACACAGGATGGCACTCAGCCAAAGGAGAGCTCAGGCAAAGTCAACTGAAGCCCGCATTTTCAAGATTTTGCCCTCTGCTGGGCCACAGCCTCCGGTGGCACACTGCATGTGCGTCACTTCTCCGAAGACAAGGCCGAAATCCGGGCATCCAGGGCCCCAGCAGTCCAGAGGCTGCGCATGGCGGCATACGGATCACCTCTTTGCCACGTACAGGAGGGAGGCCTCGGCCCTAGACTGGCTCCGCTAGAGCTCCACGACCTCAGCTATTTTTCCCGACCTTTGGCCCGTGCCCTTGTGAGTGTGTGACCTCTAGTTACACTTCACCTCCGACCACTCTCGATCCGCCACCTGCGGCTACCTGAGCGTGGACATCAACATCTATCACTCTCTGCAGTGTCACAGGTCACTAGGTGTCTAGGCTCAGGCTGACCTTGGCTGTCTTCTGCCCAGGCAAGGAGCTTAATCCTTCAAAGGAAATGAGGACACGTGGTCACTGGCCGACATCCTTTCTTTCATCTACACAGCGGTCTAGATGAGGGTAAAGAGGCCAGGTGGGCCAGGTGAAGGCTGAGTGCGGGGCCTAAGGCTTCCTTCCCAATCACCATGGAGACAGCCACCGCAAGGCTGGCCGGAACTTCTGACGGGGACGGGTCACAAACTCTCAGCCAATAGGAGAGGTCCAGCCTAACCGGCCGGTTCCGCAGAGCCCTCCATTTTACCCATGGACACACAACGGCCCCTTCTGTCCTTGGCCACAAAATCGAGGGCACCCAGGGAATAACTTCACAGTAGGCAACCCCTGATGTGGACACGTTCGACATACTGGGACAGCAGGCAGGTACCTCTTTGCCACTTACGCTACGATATCAGTAGGCAAGGCGCCCTTCCTCAGCATCTATGGCCCCTCTTTGTATGTGTTCTTTTAAAGAAATCTCTTTTTGCTACCCCTGAGACACATCACAACTATGAGGGGCCTGAGAGGGAACCTGGAGATGAAACAGGGGAGGCTTCTGGCTGTACCGCTTCCCCGTGGCTAGAGAATAGCAGTTAGTCTCTCTGGAAGCTCTTAGCTTCTGTTGATCGACATGGGCAATACGGTAGGGGCGGACCCTGGCCAGGTGGAGCTTGTGGGCACACGCAACCTCTGGGGGAAGAATAATTCCGCTGCTGCTTTGTATGGTGTAAACCTCCCCACGCCAAGTGGGATGGGCACAGAACATTGACCCACACCTGCCAGGGGCCTTTCCTGGGACTAAAGATCCCAACCTGGTCTCAACCTTGTCACCTTCTCAGCACATACCTTTCCTGCACACATAATCCTGCCTTTCTCCGTCGGTGCCTCATCCTACTAGGAAAAAAGCATGCCGCTCAAAAAGGCCGATGCCAGAGAAATCGAGGAGACACTGCCATTTTCCACATTTTTGCTGTCTACATATCCCCGCCTCCGGCGGAAGGCTGCCTATGTGGCCGGGCTGCGAAGGCAAGGCCGAAATCCTGGCATCCCGGGCCCCAGCAATCCAGTGGTTTATGGACGTGGGCACCCGGATGACATGTTTCCCACATCCAAGAGGAATCCTTGGGCCCTTCACTGGCTCGCCATTCAGCTCCGCGACGTCCACTACTGGCCCTGGCCTTTGGCCGGTGCCCCATTGCGCGAGTGCTCCGGAGCGATGTTTCTCCACCCATCACTATCATTCTGCCACCAGGGGATATGTGAGTGTGGGAGTCACCATTTGTCTGTCACTGGCAGCAGTGTCACGAGTCACTAGACTTCCAGGTACCAGCTGACCTAGGCTGCCTTCTGCCCCAGGCAAGGTCCGGAATCCTTTATCCCAGATGCTGACACCTGGGCACTGGCCGACATTAATTGTTATCAACACAGAGGTCTGAGTGAGGGTCAGCAGGCCAGCTAGGTGAAGTCAAGGCCAGGTGGGCGGGACTAAGGCTCCTTTGCCATCACCATGGAGACAGTCCCACCACCGGAAGAGTAGGCGGAGCTTATGATGGGCCTGGTGACAAGACTGAGCCAATGGCAGAGATCTGGCCCGCCAGGCAGATGACACAGGGCCCTCCATTATGACCTATGACACCTAGTGGCCACAGGATTTGAGCACACCCTGGGAAAGCCTACGCAGGCACAGGGGAGCCCCTGGTGCGGACTGGTTCAGGGCATTGGCAGAGCAGGCCAGGTACCTCTTTCCCACTTTCCTGAGGATATCGCTACGCAAGGCATCCCCACTCAGCATCTCTTGCCTCTCTCTCTCTGTCTCTCTCTGGATGTGTTCATTCTCTGAAATCTCTTCCTTCTCCCCCTGAGTCACTTCACAGCTTGGAGTGCCTGATAGAGTGCCTAGAGACCAAAGAGCAAAGGGGGAAGGCCTCTGGCTCTACTGCTTGCCCATGGGCAGACAAGATCTGGTAGTTTATCTGGAAGGTCTAGAGAGTAGTGACTGATGGGGCAGCTACATCACCGGCGGACCCTGGCCAGGTGAAGCTTGCTGACATGTGGCAGCCTCTCCGGAGACTACTAATTCCGCTGGTAACATTGTATGCAAATACCTGGCTGAGTGCGAAGGGCAGAAAACATTGACACATACCTGCCAGAGGCCTATCCTGGGTCTGAAGAGTCCACCCCGGTCTCCAGCGACTCATCATCTCAGCACACACTTTGCCTGCACACAGGGAATCCGCCTCTCTCCACGAATGCCTTCTCCTGCTAGGAAACACAGGATGGCACTCAGCCAAAGGAGAGCTCAGGCAAAGTCAACTGAAGCCCGCATTTTCAAGATTTTGCCCTCTGCTGGGCCACAGCCTCCGGTGGCACACTGCATGTGCGTCACTTCTCCGAAGACAAGGCCGAAATCCGGGCATCCAGGGCCCCAGCAGTCCAGAGGCTGCGCATGGCGGCATACGGATCACCTCTTTGCCACGTACAGGAGGGAGGCCTCGGCCCTAGACTGGCTCCGCTAGAGCTCCACGACCTCAGCTATTTTTCCCGACCTTTGGCCCGTGCCCTTGTGAGTGTGTGACCTCTAGTTACACTTCACCTCCGACCACTCTCGATCCGCCACCTGCGGCTACCTGAGCGTGGACATCAACATCTATCACTGTCTGCAGTGTCACAGGTCACTAGGTGTCTAGGCTCAGGCTGACCTTGGCTGTCTTCTGCCCAGGCAAGGAGCTTAATCCTTCAAAGGAAATGAGGACACGTGGTCACTGGCCGACATCCTTTCTTTCATCTACACAGCGGTCTAGATGAGGGTAAAGAGGCCAGGTGGGCCAGGTGAAGGCTGAGTGCGGGGCCTAAGGCTTCCTTCCCAATCACCATGGAGACAGCCACCGCAAGGCTGGCCGGAACTTCTGACGGGGACGGGTCACAAACTCTCAGCCAATAGGAGAGGTCCAGCCTAACCGGCCGGTTCCGCAGAGCCCTCCATTTTACCCATGGACACACAACGGCCCCTTCTGTCCTTGGCCACAAAATCGAGGGCACCCAGGGAATAACTTCACAGTAGGCAACCCCTGATGTGGACACGTTCGACATCCTGGGACAGCAGGCAGGTACCTCTTTGCCACTTACGCTACGATATCAGTAGGCAAGGCGCCCTTCCTCAGCATCTATGGCCCCTCTTTGTATGTGTTCTTTTAAAGAAATCTCTTTTTGCTACCCCTGAGACACATCACAACTATGAGGGGCCTGAGAGGGAACCTGGAGATGAAACAGGGGAGGCTTCTGGCTGTACCGCTTCCCCGTGGCTAGAGAATAGCAGTTAGTCTCTCTGGAAGCTCTTAGCTTCTGTTGATCGACATGGGCAATACGGTAGGGGCGGACCCTGGCCAGGTGGAGCTTGTGGGCACACGCAACCTCTGGGGGAAGAATAATTCCGCTGCTGCTTTGTATGGTGTAAACCTCCCCACGCCAAGTGGGATGGGCACAGAACATTGACCCACACCTGCCAGGGGCCTTTCCTGGGACTAAAGATCCCAACCTGGTCTCAACCTTGTCACCTTCTCAGCACATACCTTTCCTGCACACATAATCCTGCCTTTCTCCGTCGGTGCCTCATCCTACTAGGAAAAAAGCATGCCGCTCAAAAAGGCCGATGCCAGAGAAATCGAGGAGACACTGCCATTTTCCACATTTTTGCTGTCTACATATCCCCGCCTCCGGCGGAAGGCTGCCTATGTGGCCGGGCTGCGAAGGCAAGGCCGAAATCCTGGCATCCCGGGCCCCAGCAATCCAGTGGTTTATGGACGTGGGGACCCGGATGACATGTTTCCCACATCCAAGAGGAATCCTTGGGCCCTTCACTGGCTCGCCATTCAGCTCCACGACGTCCACTACTGGCCCTGGCCTTTGGCCGGTGCCCCATTGCGCGAGTGCTCCGGAGCGATGTTTCTCCACCCATCACTATCATTCTGCCACCAGGGGATATGTGAGTGTGGGAGTCACCATTTGTCTGTCACTGGCAGCAGTGTCACGAGTCACTAGACTTCCAGGTACCAGCTGACCTAGGCTGCCTTCTGCCCCAGGCAAGGTCCGGAATCCTTTATCCCAGATGCTGACACCTGGGCACTGGCCGACATTAATTGTTATCAACACAGAGGTCTGAGTGAGGGTCAGCAGGCCAGCTAGGTGAAGTCAAGGCCAGGTGGGCGGGACTAAGGCTCCTTTGCCATCACCATGGAGACAGTCCCACCACCGGAAGAGTAGGCGGAGCTTATGATGGGCCTGGTGACAAGACTGAGCCAATGGCAGAGATCTGGCCCGCCAGGCAGATGACACAGGGCCCTCCATTATGACCTATGACACCTAGTGGCCACAGGATTTGAGCACACCCTGGGAAAGCCTACGCAGGCACAGGGGAGCCCCTGGTGCGGACTGGTTCAGGGCATTGGCAGAGCAGGCCAGGTACCTCTTTCCCACTTTCCTGAGGATATCGCTACGCAAGGCATCCCCACTCAGCATCTCTTGCCTCTCTCTCTCTGTCTCTCTCTGGATGTGTTCATTCTCTGAAATCTCTTCCTTCTCCCCCTGAGTCACTTCACAGCTTGGAGTGCCTGATAGAGTGCCTAGAGACCAAAGAGCAAAGGGGGAAGGCCTCTGGCTCTACTGCTTGCCCATGGGCAGACAAGATCTGGTAGTTTATCTGGAAGCTCTAGAGAGTAGTGACTGATGGGGTAGCTACATCACCGGCGGACCCTGGCCAGGTGAAGCTTGCTGACATGTGGCAGCCTCTCCGGAGACTACTAATTCCGCTGGTAACATTGTATGCAAATACCTGGCTGAGTGCGAAGGGCAGAAAACATTGACACATACCTGCCAGAGGCCTATCCTGGGTCTGAAGAGTCCACCCCGGTCTCCAGCGACTCATCATCTCAGCACACACTTTGCCTGCACACAGGGAATCCGCCTCTCTCCACGAATGCCTTCTCCTGCTAGGAAACACAGGATGGCACTCAGCCAAAGGAGAGCTCAGGCAAAGTCAACTGAAGCCCGCATTTTCAAGATTTTGCCCTCTGCTGGGCCACAGCCTCCGGTGGCACACTGCATGTGCGTCACTTCTCCGAAGACAAGGCCGAAATCCGGGCATCCAGGGCCCCAGCAGTCCAGAGGCTGCGCATGGCGGCATACGGATCACCTCTTTGCCACGTACAGGAGGGAGGCCTCGGCCCTAGACTGGCTCCGCTAGAGCTCCACGACCTCAGCTATTTTTCCCGACCTTTGGCCCGTGCCCTTGTGAGTGTGTGACCTCTAGTTACACTTCACCTCCGACCACTCTCGATCCGCCACCTGCGGCTACCTGAGCGTGGACATCAACATCTATCACTCTCTGCAGTGTCACAGGTCACTAGGTGTCTAGGCTCAGGCTGACCTTGGCTGTCTTCTGCCCAGGCAAGGAGCTTAATCCTTCAAAGGAAATGAGGACACGTGGTCACTGGCCGACATCCTTTCTTTCATCTACACAGCGGTCTAGATGAGGGTAAAGAGGCCAGGTGGGCCAGGTGAAGGCTGAGTGCGGGGCCTAAGGCTTCCTTCCCAATCACCATGGAGACAGCCACCGCAAGGCTGGCCGGAACTTCTGACGGGGACGGGTCACAAACTCTCAGCCAATAGGAGAGGTCCAGCCTAACCGGCCGGTTCCGCAGAGCCCTCCATTTTACCCATGGACACACAATGGCCCCTTCTGTCCTTGGCCACAAAATCGAGGGCACCCAGGGAATAACTTCACAGTAGGCAACCCCTGATGTGGACACGTTCGACATACTGGGACAGCAGGCAGGTACCTCTTTGCCACTTACGCTACGATATCAGTAGGCAAGGCACCCTTCCTCAGCATCTATGGCCCCTCTTTGTATGTGTTCTTTTAAAGAAATCTCTTTTTGCTACCCCTGAGACACATCACAACTATGAGGGGCCTGAGAGGGAACCTGGAGATGAAACAGGGGAGGCTTCTGGCTGTACCGCTTCCCCGTGGCTAGAGAATAGCAGTTAGTCTCTCTGGAAGCTCTTAGCTTCTGTTGATCGACATGGGCAATACGGTAGGGGCGGACCCTGGCCAGGTGGAGCTTGTGGGCACACACAACCTCTGGAGGAAGAATAATTCCGCTGCTGCTTTGTATGGTGTAAACCTCCCCACGCCAAGTGGGATGGGCACAGAACATTGACCCACACCTGCCAGGGGCCTTTCCTGGGACTAAAGATCCCAACCTGGTCTCAACCTTGTCACCTTCTCAGCACATACCTTTCCTGCACACATAATCCTGCCTTTCTCCGTCGGTGCCTCATCCTACTAGGAAAAAAGCATGCCGCTCAAAAAGGCCGATGCCAGAGAAATCGAGGAGACACTGCCATTTTCCACATTTTTGCTGTCTACATATCCCCGCCTCCGGCGGAAGGCTGCCTATGTGGCCGGGCTGCGAAGGCAAGGCCGAAATCCTGGCATCCCGGGCCCCAGCAATCCAGTGGTTTATGGACGTGGGCACCCGGATGACATGTTTCCCACATCCAAGAGGAATCCTTGGGCCCTTCACTGGCTCGCCATTCAGCTCCGCGACGTCCACTACTGGCCCTGGCCTTTGGCCGGTGCCCCATTGCGTGAGTGCTCCGGAGCGATGTTTCTCCACCCATCACTATCATTCTGCCACCAGGGGATATGTGAGTGTGGGAGTCACCATTTGTCTGTCACTGGCAGCAGTGTCACGAGTCACTAGACTTCCAGGTACCAGCTGACCTAGGCTGCCTTCTGCCCCAGGCAAGGTCCGGAATCCTTTATCCCAGATGCTGACACCTGGGCACTGGCCGACATTAATTGTTATCAACACAGAGGTCTGAGTGAGGGTCAGCAGGCCAGCTAGGTGAAGTCAAGGCCAGGTGGGCGGGACTAAGGCTCCTTTGCCATCACCATGGAGACAGTCCCACCACCGGAAGAGTAGGCGGAGCTTATGATGGGCCTGGTGACAAGACTGAGCCAATGGCAGAGATCTGGCCCGCCAGGCAGATGACACAGGGCCCTCCATTATGACCTATGACACCTAGTGGCCACAGGATTTGAGCACACCCTGGGAAAGCCTACGCAGGCACAGGGGAGCCCCTGGTGCGGACTGGTTCAGGGCATTGGCAGAGCAGGCCAGGTACCTCTTTCCCACTTTCCTGAGGATATCGCTACGCAAGGCATCCCCACTCAGCATCTCTTGCCTCTCTCTCTCTGTCTCTCTCTGGATGTGTTCATTCTCTGAAATCTCTTCCTTCTCCCCCTGAGTCACTTCACAGCTTGGAGTGCCTGATAGAGTGCCTAGAGACCAAAGAGCAAAGGGGGAAGGCCTCTGGCTCTACTGCTTGCCCATGGGCAGACAAGATCTGGTAGTTTATCTGGAAGCTCTAGAGAGTAGTGACTGATGGGGTAGCTACATCACCGGCGGACCCTGGCCAGGTGAAGCTTGCTGACATGTGGCAGCCTCTCCGGAGACTACTAATTCCGCTGGTAACATTGTATGCAAATACCTGGCTGAGTGCGAAGGGCAGAAAACATTGACACATACCTGCCAGAGGCCTATCCTGGGTCTGAAGAGTCCACCCCGGTCTCCAGCGACTCATCATCTCAGCACACACTTTGCCTGCACACAGGGAATCCGCCTCTCTCCACGAATGCCTTCTCCTGCTAGGAAACACAGGATGGCACTCAGCCAAAGGAGAGCTCAGGCAAAGTCAACTGAAGCCCGCATTTTCAAGATTTTGCCCTCTGCTGGGCCACAGCCTCCGGTGGCACACTGCATGTGCCTCACTTCTCCGAAGACAAGGCCGAAATCCGGGCATCCAGGGCCCCAGCAGTCCAGAGGCTGCGCATGGCGGCATACGGATCACCTCTTTGCCACGTACAGGAGGGAGGCCTCGGCCCTAGACTGGCTCCGCTAGAGCTCCACGACCTCAGCTATTTTTCCCGACCTTTGGCCCGTGCCCTTGTGAGTGTGTGACCTCTAGTTACACTTCACCTCCGACCACTCTCGATCCGCCACCTGCGGCTACCTGAGCGTGGACATCAACATCTATCACTGTCTGCAGTGTCACAGGTCACTAGGTGTCTAGGCTCAGGCTGACCTTGGCTGTCTTCTGCCCAGGCAAGGAGCTTAATCCTTCAAAGGAAATGAGGACACGTGGTCACTGGCCGACATCCTTTCTTTCATCTACACAGCGGTCTAGATGAGGGTAAAGAGGCCAGGTGGGCCAGGTGAAGGCTGAGTGCGGGGCCTAAGGCTTCCTTCCCAATCACCATGGAGACAGCCACCGCAAGGCTGGCCGGAACTTCTGACGGGGACGGGTCACAAACTCTCAGCCAATAGGAGAGGTCCAGCCTAACCGGCCGGTTCCGCAGAGCCCTCCATTTTACCCATGGACACACAACGGCCCCTTCTGTCCTTGGCCACAAAATCGAGGGCACCCAGGGAATAACTTCACAGTAGGCAACCCCTGATGTGGACACGTTCGACATACTGGGACAGCAGGCAGGTACCTCTTTGCCACTTACGCTACGATATCAGTAGGCAAGGCGCCCTTCCTCAGCATCTATGGCCCCTCTTTGTATGTGTTCTTTTAAAGAAATCTCTTTTTGCTACCCCTGAGACACATCACAACTATGAGGGGCCTGAGAGGGAACCTGGAGATGAAACAGGGGAGGCTTCTGGCTGTACCGCTTCCCCGTGGCTAGAGAATAGCAGTTAGTCTCTCTGGAAGCTCTTAGCTTCTGTTGATCGACATGGGCAATACGGTAGGGGCGGACCCTGGCCAGGTGGAGCTTGTGGGCACACGCAACCTCTGGGGGAAGAATAATTCCGCTGCTGCTTTGTATGGTGTAAACCTCCCCACGCCAAGTGGGATGGGCACAGAACATTGACCCACACCTGCCAGGGGCCTTTCCTGGGACTAAAGATCCCAACCTGGTCTCAACCTTGTCACCTTCTCAGCACATACCTTTCCTGCACACATAATCCTGCCTTTCTCCGTCGGTGCCTCATCCTACTAGGAAAAAAGCATGCCGCTCAAAAAGGCCGATGCCAGAGAAATCGAGGAGACACTGCCATTTTCCACATTTTTGCTGTCTACATATCCCCGCCTCCGGCGGAAGGCTGCCTATGTGGCCGGGCTGCGAAGGCAAGGCCGAAATCCTGGCATCCCGGGCCCCAGCAATCCAGTGGTTTATGGACGTGGGCACCCGGATGACATGTTTCCCACATCCAAGAGGAATCCTTGGGCCCTTCACTGGCTCGCCATTCAGCTCCGCGACGTCCACTACTGGCCCTGGCCTTTGGCCGGTGCCCCATTGCGCGAGTGCTCCGGAGCGATGTTTCTCCACCCATCACTATCATTCTGCCACCAGGGGATATGTGAGTGTGGGAGTCACCATTTGTCTGTCACTGGCAGCAGTGTCACGAGTCACTAGACTTCCAGGTACCAGCTGACCTAGGCTGCCTTCTGCCCCAGGCAAGGTCCGGAATCCTTTATCCCAGATGCTGACACCTGGGCACTGGCCGACATTAATTGTTATCAACACAGAGGTCTGAGTGAGGGTCAGCAGGCCAGCTAGGTGAAGTCAAGGCCAGGTGGGCGGGACTAAGGCTCCTTTGCCATCACCATGGAGACAGTCCCACCACCGGAAGAGTAGGCGGAGCTTATGATGGGCCTGGTGACAAGACTGAGCCAATGGCAGAGATCTGGCCCGCCAGGCAGATGACACAGGGCCCTCCATTATGACCTATGACACCTAGTGGCCACAGGATTTGAGCACACCCTGGGAAAGCCTACGCAGGCACAGGGGAGCCCCTGGTGCGGACTGGTTCAGGGCATTGGCAGAGCAGGCCAGGTACCTCTTTCCCACTTTCCTGAGGATATCGCTACGCAAGGCATCCCCACTCAGCATCTCTTGCCTCTCTCTCTCTGTCTCTCTCTGGATGTGTTCATTCTCTGAAATCTCTTCCTTCTCCCCCTGAGTCACTTCACAGCTTGGAGTGCCTGATAGAGTGCCTAGAGACCAAAGAGCAAAGGGGGAAGGCCTCTGGCTCTACTGCTTGCCCATGGGCAGACAAGATCTGGTAGTTTATCTGGAAGCTCTAGAGAGTAGTGACTGATGGGGTAGCTACATCACCGGCGGACCCTGGCCAGGTGAAGCTTGCTGACATGTGGCAGCCTCTCCGGAGACTACTAATTCCGCTGGTAACATTGTATGCAAATACCTGGCTGAGTGCGAAGGGCAGAAAACATTGACACATACCTGCCAGAGGCCTATCCTGGGTCTGAAGAGTCCACCCCGGTCTCCAGCGACTCATCATCTCAGCACACACTTTGCCTGCACACAGGGAATCCGCCTCTCTCCACGAATGCCTTCTCCTGCTAGGAAACACAGGATGGCACTCAGCCAAAGGAGAGCTCAGGCAAAGTCAACTGAAGCCCGCATTTTCAAGATTTTGCCCTCTGCTGGGCCACAGCCTCCGGTGGCACACTGCATGTGCGTCACTTCTCCGAAGACAAGGCCGAAATCCGGGCATCCAGGGCCCCAGCAGTCCAGAGGCTGCGCATGGCGGCATACGGATCACCTCTTTGCCACGTACAGGAGGGAGGCCTCGGCCCTAGACTGGCTCCGCTAGAGCTCCACGACCTCAGCTATTTTTCCCGACCTTTGGCCCGTGCCCTTGTGAGTGTGTGACCTCTAGTTACACTTCACCTCCGACCACTCTCGATCCGCCACCTGCGGCTACCTGAGCGTGGACATCAACATCTATCACTCTCTGCAGTGTCACAGGTCACTAGGTGTCTAGGCTCAGGCTGACCTTGGCTGTCTTCTGCCCAGGCAAGGAGCTTAATCCTTCAAAGGAAATGAGGACACGTGGTCACTGGCCGACATCCTTTCTTTCATCTACACAGCGGTCTAGATGAGGGTAAAGAGGCCAGGTGGGCCAGGTGAAGGCTGAGTGCGGGGCCTAAGGCTTCCTTCCCAATCACCATGGAGACAGCCACCGCAAGGCTGGCCGGAACTTCTGACGGGGACGGGTCACAAACTCTCAGCCAATAGGAGAGGTCCAGCCTAACCGGCCGGTTCCGCAGAGCCCTCCATTTTACCCATGGACACACAACGGCCCCTTCTGTCCTTGGCCACAAAATCGAGGGCACCCAGGGAATAACTTCACAGTAGGCAACCCCTGATGTGGACACGTTCGACATACTGGGACAGCAGGCAGGTACCTCTTTGCCACTTACGCTACGATATCAGTAGGCAAGGCGCCCTTCCTCAGCATCTATGGCCCCTCTTTGTATGTGTTCTTTTAAAGAAATCTCTTTTTGCTACCCCTGAGACACATCACAACTATGAGGGGCCTGAGAGGGAACCTGGAGATGAAACAGGGGAGGCTTCTGGCTGTACCGCTTCCCCGTGGCTAGAGAATAGCAGTTAGTCTCTCTGGAAGCTCTTAGCTTCTGTTGATCGACATGGGCAATACGGTAGGGGCGGACCCTGGCCAGGTGGAGCTTGTGGGCACACGCAACCTCTGGGGGAAGAATAATTCCGCTGCTGCTTTGTATGGTGTAAACCTCCCCACGCCAAGTGGGATGGGCACAGAACATTGACCCACACCTGCCAGGGGCCTTTCCTGGGACTAAAGATCCCAACCTGGTCTCAACCTTGTCACCTTCTCAGCACATACCTTTCCTGCACACATAATCCTGCCTTTCTCCGTCGGTGCCTCATCCTACTAGGAAAAAAGCATGCCGCTCAAAAAGGCCGATGCCAGAGAAATCGAGGAGACACTGCCATTTTCCACATTTTTGCTGTCTACATATCCCCGCCTCCGGCGGAAGGCTGCCTATGTGGCCGGGCTGCGAAGGCAAGGCCGAAATCCTGGCATCCCGGGCCCCAGCAATCCAGTGGTTTATGGACGTGGGCACCCGGATGACATGTTTCCCACATCCAAGAGGAATCCTTGGGCCCTTCACTGGCTCGCCATTCAGCTCCGCGACGTCCACTACTGGCCCTGGCCTTTGGCCGGTGCCCCATTGCGCGAGTGCTCCGGAGCGATGTTTCTCCACCCATCACTATCATTCTGCCACCAGGGGATATGTGAGTGTGGGAGTCACCATTTGTCTGTCACTGGCAGCAGTGTCACGAGTCACTAGACTTCCAGGTACCAGCTGACCTAGGCTGCCTTCTGCCCCAGGCAAGGTCCGGAATCCTTTATCCCAGATGCTGACACCTGGGCACTGGCCGACATTAATTGTTATCAACACAGAGGTCTGAGTGAGGGTCAGCAGGCCAGCTAGGTGAAGTCAAGGCCAGGTGGGCGGGACTAAGGCTCCTTTGCCATCACCATGGAGACAGTCCCACCACCGGAAGAGTAGGCGGAGCTTATGATGGGCCTGGTGACAAGACTGAGCCAATGGCAGAGATCTGGCCCGCCAGGCAGATGACACAGGGCCCTCCATTATGACCTATGACACCTAGTGGCCACAGGATTTGAGCACACCCTGGGAAAGCCTACGCAGGCACAGGGGAGCCCCTGGTGCGGACTCGTTCAGGGCATTGGCAGAGCAGGCCAGGTACCTCTTTCCCACTTTCCTGAGGATATCGCTACGCAAGGCATCCCCACTCAGCATCTCTTGCCTCTCTCTCTCTGTCTCTCTCTGGATGTGTTCATTCTCTGAAATCTCTTCCTTCTCCCCCTGAGTCACTTCACAGCTTGGAGTGCCTGATAGAGTGCCTAGAGACCAAAGAGCAAAGGGGGAAGGCCTCTGGCTCTACTGCTTGCCCATGGGCAGACAAGATCTGGTAGTTTATCTGGAAGGTCTAGAGAGTAGTGACTGATGGGGTAGCTACATCACCGGCGGACCCTGGCCAGGTGAAGCTTGCTGACATGTGGCAGCCTCTCCGGAGACTACTAATTCCGCTGGTAACATTGTATGCAAATACCTGGCTGAGTGCGAAGGGCAGAAAACATTGACACATACCTGCCAGAGGCCTATCCTGGGTCTGAAGAGTCCACCCCGGTCTCCAGCGACTCATCATCTCAGCACACACTTTGCCTGCACACAGGGAATCCGCCTCTCTCCACGAATGCCTTCTCCTGCTAGGAAACACAGGATGGCACTCAGCCAAAGGAGAGCTCAGGCAAAGTCAACTGAAGCCCGCATTTTCAAGATTTTGCCCTCTGCTGGGCCACAGCCTCCGGTGGCACACTGCATGTGCGTCACTTCTCCGAAGACAAGGCCGAAATCCGGGCATCCAGGGCCCCAGCAGTCCAGAGGCTGCGCATGGCGGCATACGGATCACCTCTTTGCCACGTACAGGAGGGAGGCCTCGGCCCTAGACTGGCTCCGCTAGAGCTCCACGACCTCAGCTATTTTTCCCGACCTTTGGCCCGTGCCCTTGTGAGTGTGTGACCTCTAGTTACACTTCACCTCCGACCACTCTCGATCCGCCACCTGCGGCTACCTGAGCGTGGACATCAACATCTATCACTCTCTGCAGTGTCACAGGTCACTAGGTGTCTAGGCTCAGGCTGACCTTGGCTGTCTTCTGCCCAGGCAAGGAGCTTAATCCTTCAAAGGAAATGAGGACACGTGGTCACTGGCCGACATCCTTTCTTTCATCTACACAGCGGTCTAGATGAGGGTAAAGAGGCCAGGTGGGCCAGGTGAAGGCTGAGTGCGGGGCCTAAGGCTTCCTTCCCAATCACCATGGAGACAGCCACCGCAAGGCTGGCCGGAACTTCTGACGGGGACGGGTCACAAACTCTCAGCCAATAGGAGAGGTCCAGCCTAACCGGCCGGTTCCGCAGAGCCCTCCATTTTACCCATGGACACACAACGGCCCCTTCTGTCCTTGGCCACAAAATCGAGGGCACCCAGGGAATAATTTCACAGTAGGCAACCCCTGATGTGGACACGTTCGACATACTGGGACAGCAGGCAGGTACCTCTTTGCCACTTACGCTACGATATCAGTAGGCAAGGCGCCCTTCCTCAGCATCTATGGCCCCTCTTTGTATGTGTTCTTTTAAAGAAATCTCTTTTTGCTACCCCTGAGACACATCACAACTATGAGGGGCCTGAGAGGGAACCTGGAGATGAAACAGGGGAGGCTTCTGGCTGTACCGCTTCCCCGTGGCTAGAGAATAGCAGTTAGTCTCTCTGGAAGCTCTTAGCTTCTGTTGATCGACATGGGCAATACGGTAGGGGCGGACCCTGGCCAGGTGGAGCTTGTGGGCACACGCAACCTCTGGGGGAAGAATAATTCCGCTGCTGCTTTGTATGGTGTAAACCTCCCCACGCCAAGTGGGATGGGCACAGAACATTGACCCACACCTGCCAGGGGCCTTTCCTGGGACTAAAGATCCCAACCTGGTCTCAACCTTGTCACCTTCTCAGCACATACCTTTCCTGCACACATAATCCTGCCTTTCTCCGTCGGTGCCTCATCCTACTAGGAAAAAAGCATGCCGCTCAAAAAGGCCGATGCCAGAGAAATCGAGGAGACACTGCCATTTTCCACATTTTTGCTGTCTACATATCCCCGCCTCCGGCGGAAGGCTGCCTATGTGGCCGGGCTGCGAAGGCAAGGCCGAAATCCTGGCATCCCGGGCCCCAGCAATCCAGTGGTTTATGGACGTGGGCACCCGGATGACATGTTTCCCACATCCAAGAGGAATCCTTGGGCCCTTCACTGGCTCGCCATTCAGCTCCGCGACGTCCACTACTGGCCCTGGCCTTTGGCCGGTGCCCCATTGCGCGAGTGCTCCGGAGCGATGTTTCTCCACCCATCACTATCATTCTGCCACCAGGGGATATGTGAGTGTGGGAGTCACCATTTGTCTGTCACTGGCAGCAGTGTCACGAGTCACTAGACTTCCAGGTACCAGCTGACCTAGGCTGCCTTCTGCCCCAGGCAAGGTCCGGAATCCTTTATCCCAGATGCTGACACCTGGGCACTGGCCGACATTAATTGTTATCAACACAGAGGTCTGAGTGAGGGTCAGCAGGCCAGCTAGGTGAAGTCAAGGCCAGGTGGGCGGGACTAAGGCTCCTTTGCCATCACCATGGAGACAGTCCCACCACCGGAAGAGTAGGCGGAGCTTATGATGGGCCTGGTGACAAGACTGAGCCAATGGCAGAGATCTGGCCCGCCAGGCAGATGACACAGGGCCCTCCATTATGACCTATGACACCTAGTGGCCACAGGATTTGAGCACACCCTGGGAAAGCCTACGCAGGCACAGGGGAGCCCCTGGTGCGGACTGGTTCAGGGCATTGGCAGAGCAGGCCAGGTACCTCTTTCCCACTTTCCTGAGGATATCGCTACGCAAGGCATCCCCACTCAGCATCTCTTGCCTCTCTCTCTCTGTCTCTCTCTGGATGTGTTCATTCTCTGAAATCTCTTCCTTCTCCCCCTGAGTCACTTCACAGCTTGGAGTGCCTGATAGAGTGCCTAGAGACCAAAGAGCAAAGGGGGAAGGCCTCTGGCTCTACTGCTTGCCCATGGGCAGACAAGATCTGGTAGTTTATCTGGAAGCTCTAGAGAGTAGTGACTGATGGGGTAGCTACATCACCGGCGGACCCTGGCCAGGTGAAGCTTGCTGACATGTGGCAGCCTCTCCGGAGACTACTAATTCCGCTGGTAACATTGTATGCAAATACCTGGCTGAGTGCGAAGGGCAGAAAACATTGACACATACCTGCCAGAGGCCTATCCTGGGTCTGAAGAGTCCACCCCGGTCTCCAGCGACTCATCATCTCAGCACACACTTTGCCTGCACACAGGGAATCCGCCTCTCTCCACGAATGCCTTCTCCTGCTAGGAAACACAGGATGGCACTCAGCCAAAGGAGAGCTCAGGCAAAGTCAACTGAAGCCCGCATTTTCAAGATTTTGCCCTCTGCTGGGCCACAGCCTCCGGTGGCACACTGCATGTGCGTCACTTCTCTGAAGACAAGGCCGAAATCCGGGCATCCAGGGCCCCAGCAGTCCAGAGGCTGCGCATGGCGGCATACGGATCACCTCTTTGCCACGTACAGGAGGGAGGCCTCGGCCCTAGACTGGCTCCGCTAGAGCTCCACGACCTCAGCTATTTTTCCCGACCTTTGGCCCGTGCCCTTGTGAGTGTGTGACCTCTAGTTACACTTCACCTCCGACCACTCTCGATCCGCCACCTGCGGCTACCTGAGCGTGGACATCAACATCTATCACTGTCTGCAGTGTCACAGGTCACTAGGTGTCTAGGCTCAGGCTGACCTTGGCTGTCTTCTGCCCAGGCAAGGAGCTTAATCCTTCAAAGGAAATGAGGACACGTGGTCACTGGCCGACATCCTTTCTTTCATCTACACAGCGGTCTAGATGAGGGTAAAGAGGCCAGGTGGGCCAGGTGAAGGCTGAGTGCGGGGCCTAAGGCTTCCTTCCCAATCACCATGGAGACAGCCACCGCAAGGCTGGCCGGAACTTCTGACGGGGACGGGTCACAAACTCTCAGCCAATAGGAGAGGTCCAGCCTAACCGGCCGGTTCCGCAGAGCCCTCCATTTTACCCATGGACACACAACGGCCCCTTCTGTCCTTGGCCACAAAATCGAGGGCACCCAGGGAATAATTTCACAGTAGGCAACCCCTGATGTGGACACGTTCGACATACTGGGACAGCAGGCAGGTACCTCTTTGCCACTTACGCTACGATATCAGTAGGCAAGGCGCCCTTCCTCAGCATCTATGGCCCCTCTTTGTATGTGTTCTTTTAAAGAAATCTCTTTTTGCTACCCCTGAGACACATCACAACTATGAGGGGCCTGAGAGGGAACCTGGAGATGAAACAGGGGAGGCTTCTGGCTGTACCGCTTCCCCGTGGCTAGAGAATAGCAGTTAGTCTCTCTGGAAGCTCTTAGCTTCTGTTGATCGACATGGGCAATACGGTAGGGGCGGACCCTGGCCAGGTGGAGCTTGTGGGCACACGCAACCTCTGGGGGAAGAATAATTCCGCTGCTGCTTTGTATGGTGTAAACCTCCCCACGCCAAGTGGGATGGGCACAGAACATTGACCCACACCTGCCAGGGGCCTTTCCTGGGACTAAAGATCCCAACCTGGTCTCAACCTTGTCACCTTCTCAGCACATACCTTTCCTGCACACATAATCCTGCCTTTCTCCGTCGGTGCCTCATCCTACTAGGAAAAAAGCATGCCGCTCAAAAAGGCCGATGCCAGAGAAATCGAGGAGACACTGCCATTTTCCACATTTTTGCTGTCTACATATCCCCGCCTCCGGCGGAAGGCTGCCTATGTGGCCGGGCTGCGAAGGCAAGGCCGAAATCCTGGCATCCCGGGCCCCAGCAATCCAGTGGTTTATGGACGTGGGCACCCGGATGACATGTTTCCCACATCCAAGAGGAATCCTTGGGCCCTTCACTGGCTCGCCATTCAGCTCCGCGACGTCCACTACTGGCCCTGGCCTTTGGCCGGTGCCCCATTGCGCGAGTGCTCCGGAGCGATGTTTCTCCACCCATCACTATCATTCTGCCACCAGGGGATATGTGAGTGTGGGAGTCACCATTTGTCTGTCACTGGCAGCAGTGTCACGAGTCACTAGACTTCCAGGTACCAGCTGACCTAGGCTGCCTTCTGCCCCAGGCAAGGTCCGGAATCCTTTATCCCAGATGCTGACACCTGGGCACTGGCCGACATTAATTGTTATCAACACAGAGGTCTGAGTGAGGGTCAGCAGGCCAGCTAGGTGAAGTCAAGGCCAGGTGGGCGGGACTAAGGCTCCTTTGCCATCACCATGGAGACAGTCCCACCACCGGAAGAGTAGGCGGAGCTTATGATGGGCCTGGTGACAAGACTGAGCCAATGGCAGAGATCTGGCCCGCCAGGCAGATGACACAGGGCCCTCCATTATGACCTATGACACCTAGTGGCCACAGGATTTGAGCACACCCTGGGAAAGCCTACGCAGGCACAGGGGAGCCCCTGGTGCGGACTGGTTCAGGGCATTGGCAGAGCAGGCCAGGTACCTCTTTCCCACTTTCCTGAGGATATCGCTACGCAAGGCATCCCCACTCAGCATCTCTTGCCTCTCTCTCTCTGTCTCTCTCTGGATGTGTTCATTCTCTGAAATCTCTTCCTTCTCCCCCTGAGTCACTTCACAGCTTGGAGTGCCTGATAGAGTGCCTAGAGACCAAAGAGCAAAGGGGGAAGGCCTCTGGCTCTACTGCTTGCCCATGGGCAGACAAGATCTGGTAGTTTATCTGGAAGCTCTAGAGAGTAGTGACTGATGGGGTAGCTACATCACCGGCGGACCCTGGCCAGGTGAAGCTTGCTGACATGTGGCAGCCTCTCCGGAGACTACTAATTCCGCTGGTAACATTGTATGCAAATACCTGGCTGAGTGCGAAGGGCAGAAAACATTGACACATACCTGCCAGAGGCCTATCCTGGGTCTGAAGAGTCCACCCCGGTCTCCAGCGACTCATCATCTCAGCACACACTTTGCCTGCACACAGGGAATCCGCCTCTCTCCACGAATGCCTTCTCCTGCTAGGAAACACAGGATGGCACTCAGCCAAAGGAGAGCTCAGGCAAAGTCAACTGAAGCCCGCATTTTCAAGATTTTGCCCTCTGCTGGGCCACAGCCTCCGGTGGCACACTGCATGTGCGTCACTTCTCTGAAGACAAGGCCGAAATCCGGGCATCCAGGGCCCCAGCAGTCCAGAGGCTGCGCATGGCGGCATACGGATCACCTCTTTGCCACGTACAGGAGGGAGGCCTCGGCCCTAGACTGGCTCCGCTAGAGCTCCACGACCTCAGCTATTTTTCCCGACCTTTGGCCCGTGCCCTTGTGAGTGTGTGACCTCTAGTTACACTTCACCTCCGACCACTCTCGATCCGCCACCTGCGGCTACCTGAGCGTGGACATCAACATCTATCACTGTCTGCAGTGTCACAGGTCACTAGGTGTCTAGGCTCAGGCTGACCTTGGCTGTCTTCTGCCCAGGCAAGGAGCTTAATCCTTCAAAGGAAATGAGGACACGTGGTCACTGGCCGACATCCTTTCTTTCATCTACACAGCGGTCTAGATGAGGGTAAAGAGGCCAGGTGGGCCAGGTGAAGGCTGAGTGCGGGGCCTAAGGCTTCCTTCCCAATCACCATGGAGACAGCCACCGCAAGGCTGGCCGGAACTTCTGACGGGGACGGGTCACAAACTCTCAGCCAATAGGAGAGGTCCAGCCTAACCGGCCGGTTCCGCAGAGCCCTCCATTTTACCCATGGACACACAACGGCCCCTTCTGTCCTTGGCCACAAAATCGAGGGCACCCAGGGAATAATTTCACAGTAGGCAACCCCTGATGTGGACACGTTCGACATACTGGGACAGCAGGCAGGTACCTCTTTGCCACTTACGCTACGATATCAGTAGGCAAGGCGCCCTTCCTCAGCATCTATGGCCCCTCTTTGTATGTGTTCTTTTAAAGAAATCTCTTTTTGCTACCCCTGAGACACATCACAACTATGAGGGGCCTGAGAGGGAACCTGGAGATGAAACAGGGGAGGCTTCTGGCTGTACCGCTTCCCCGTGGCTAGAGAATAGCAGTTAGTCTCTCTGGAAGCTCTTAGCTTCTGTTGATCGACATGGGCAATACGGTAGGGGCGGACCCTGGCCAGGTGGAGCTTGTGGGCACACGCAACCTCTGGGGGAAGAATAATTCCGCTGCTGCTTTGTATGGTGTAAACCTCCCCACGCCAAGTGGGATGGGCACAGAACATTGACCCACACCTGCCAGGGGCCTTTCCTGGGACTAAAGATCCCAACCTGGTCTCAACCTTGTCACCTTCTCAGCACATACCTTTCCTGCACACATAATCCTGCCTTTCTCCGTCGGTGCCTCATCCTACTAGGAAAAAAGCATGCCGCTCAAAAAGGCCGATGCCAGAGAAATCGAGGAGACACTGCCATTTTCCACATTTTTGCTGTCTACATATCCCCGCCTCCGGCGGAAGGCTGCCTATGTGGCCGGGCTGCGAAGGCAAGGCCGAAATCCTGGCATCCCGGGCCCCAGCAATCCAGTGGTTTATGGACGTGGGCACCCGGATGACATGTTTCCCACATCCAAGAGGAATCCTTGGGCCCTTCACTGGCTCGCCATTCAGCTCCGCGACGTCCACTACTGGCCCTGGCCTTTGGCCGGTGCCCCATTGCGCGAGTGCTCCGGAGCGATGTTTCTCCACCCATCACTATCATTCTGCCACCAGGGGATATGTGAGTGTGGGAGTCACCATTTGTCTGTCACTGGCAGCAGTGTCACGAGTCACTAGACTTCCAGGTACCAGCTGACCTAGGCTGCCTTCTGCCCCAGGCAAGGTCCGGAATCCTTTATCCCAGATGCTGACACCTGGGCACTGGCCGACATTAATTGTTATCAACACAGAGGTCTGAGTGAGGGTCAGCAGGCCAGCTAGGTGAAGTCAAGGCCAGGTGGGCGGGACTAAGGCTCCTTTGCCATCACCATGGAGACAGTCCCACCACCGGAAGAGTAGGCGGAGCTTATGATGGGCCTGGTGACAAGACTGAGCCAATGGCAGAGATCTGGCCCGCCAGGCAGATGACACAGGGCCCTCCATTATGACCTATGACACCTAGTGGCCACAGGATTTGAGCACACCCTGGGAAAGCCTACGCAGGCACAGGGGAGCCCCTGGTGCGGACTGGTTCAGGGCATTGGCAGAGCAGGCCAGGTACCTCTTTCCCACTTTCCTGAGGATATCGCTACGCAAGGCATCCCCACTCAGCATCTCTTGCCTCTCTCTCTCTGTCTCTCTCTGGATGTGTTCATTCTCTGAAATCTCTTCCTTCTCCCCCTGAGTCACTTCACAGCTTGGAGTGCCTGATAGAGTGCCTAGAGACCAAAGAGCAAAGGGGGAAGGCCTCTGGCTCTACTGCTTGCCCATGGGCAGACAAGATCTGGTAGTTTATCTGGAAGCTCTAGAGAGTAGTGACTGATGGGGTAGCTACATCACCGGCGGACCCTGGCCAGGTGAAGCTTGCTGACATGTGGCAGCCTCTCCGGAGACTACTAATTCCGCTGGTAACATTGTATGCAAATACCTGGCTGAGTGCGAAGGGCAGAAAACATTGACACATACCTGCCAGAGGCCTATCCTGGGTCTGAAGAGTCCACCCCGGTCTCCAGCGACTCATCATCTCAGCACACACTTTGCCTGCACACAGGGAATCCGCCTCTCTCCACGAATGCCTTCTCCTGCTAGGAAACACAGGATGGCACTCAGCCAAAGGAGAGCTCAGGCAAAGTCAACTGAAGCCCGCATTTTCAAGATTTTGCCCTCTGCTGGGCCACAGCCTCCGGTGGCACACTGCATGTGCGTCACTTCTCTGAAGACAAGGCCGAAATCCGGGCATCCAGGGCCCCAGCAGTCCAGAGGCTGCGCATGGCGGCATACGGATCACCTCTTTGCCACGTACAGGAGGGAGGCCTCGGCCCTAGACTGGCTCCGCTAGAGCTCCACGACCTCAGCTATTTTTCCCGACCTTTGGCCCGTGCCCTTGTGAGTGTGTGACCTCTAGTTACACTTCACCTCCGACCACTCTCGATCCGCCACCTGCGGCTACCTGAGCGTGGACATCAACATCTATCACTGTCTGCAGTGTCACAGGTCACTAGGTGTCTAGGCTCAGGCTGACCTTGGCTGTCTTCTGCCCAGGCAAGGAGCTTAATCCTTCAAAGGAAATGAGGACACGTGGTCACTGGCCGACATCCTTTCTTTCATCTACACAGCGGTCTAGATGAGGGTAAAGAGGCCAGGTGGGCCAGGTGAAGGCTGAGTGCGGGGCCTAAGGCTTCCTTCCCAATCACCATGGAGACAGCCACCGCAAGGCTGGCCGGAACTTCTGACGGGGACGGGTCACAAACTCTCAGCCAATAGGAGAGGTCCAGCCTAACCGGCCGGTTCCGCAGAGCCCTCCATTTTACCCATGGACACACAACGGCCCCTTCTGTCCTTGGCCACAAAATCGAGGGCACCCAGGGAATAATTTCACAGTAGGCAACCCCTGATGTGGACACGTTCGACATACTGGGACAGCAGGCAGGTACCTCTTTGCCACTTACGCTACGATATCAGTAGGCAAGGCGCCCTTCCTCAGCATCTATGGCCCCTCTTTGTATGTGTTCTTTTAAAGAAATCTCTTTTTGCTACCCCTGAGACACATCACAACTATGAGGGGCCTGAGAGGGAACCTGGAGATGAAACAGGGGAGGCTTCTGGCTGTACCGCTTCCCCGTGGCTAGAGAATAGCAGTTAGTCTCTCTGGAAGCTCTTAGCTTCTGTTGATCGACATGGGCAATACGGTAGGGGCGGACCCTGGCCAGGTGGAGCTTGTGGGCACACGCAACCTCTGGGGGAAGAATAATTCCGCTGCTGCTTTGTATGGTGTAAACCTCCCCACGCCAAGTGGGATGGGCACAGAACATTGACCCACACCTGCCAGGGGCCTTTCCTGGGACTAAAGATCCCAACCTGGTCTCAACCTTGTCACCTTCTCAGCACATACCTTTCCTGCACACATAATCCTGCCTTTCTCCGTCGGTGCCTCATCCTACTAGGAAAAAAGCATGCCGCTCAAAAAGGCCGATGCCAGAGAAATCGAGGAGACACTGCCATTTTCCACATTTTTGCTGTCTACATATCCCCGCCTCCGGCGGAAGGCTGCCTATGTGGCCGGGCTGCGAAGGCAAGGCCGAAATCCTGGCATCCCGGGCCCCAGCAATCCAGTGGTTTATGGACGTGGGCACCCGGATGACATGTTTCCCACATCCAAGAGGAATCCTTGGGCCCTTCACTGGCTCGCCATTCAGCTCCGCGACGTCCACTACTGGCCCTGGCCTTTGGCCGGTGCCCCATTGCGCGAGTGCTCCGGAGCGATGTTTCTCCACCCATCACTATCATTCTGCCACCAGGGGATATGTGAGTGTGGGAGTCACCATTTGTCTGTCACTGGCAGCAGTGTCACGAGTCACTAGACTTCCAGGTACCAGCTGACCTAGGCTGCCTTCTGCCCCAGGCAAGGTCCGGAATCCTTTATCCCAGATGCTGACACCTGGGCACTGGCCGACATTAATTGTTATCAACACAGAGGTCTGAGTGAGGGTCAGCAGGCCAGCTAGGTGAAGTCAAGGCCAGGTGGGCGGGACTAAGGCTCCTTTGCCATCACCATGGAGACAGTCCCACCACCGGAAGAGTAGGCGGAGCTTATGATGGGCCTGGTGACAAGACTGAGCCAATGGCAGAGATCTGGCCCGCCAGGCAGATGACACAGGGCCCTCCATTATGACCTATGACACCTAGTGGCCACAGGATTTGAGCACACCCTGGGAAAGCCTACGCAGGCACAGGGGAGCCCCTGGTGCGGACTGGTTCAGGGCATTGGCAGAGCAGGCCAGGTACCTCTTTCCCACTTTCCTGAGGATATCGCTACGCAAGGCATCCCCACTCAGCATCTCTTGCCTCTCTCTCTCTGTCTCTCTCTGGATGTGTTCATTCTCTGAAATCTCTTCCTTCTCCCCCTGAGTCACTTCACAGCTTGGAGTGCCTGATAGAGTGCCTAGAGACCAAAGAGCAAAGGGGGAAGGCCTCTGGCTCTACTGCTTGCCCATGGGCAGACAAGATCTGGTAGTTTATCTGGAAGCTCTAGAGAGTAGTGACTGATGGGGTAGCTACATCACCGGCGGACCCTGGCCAGGTGAAGCTTGCTGACATGTGGCAGCCTCTCCGGAGACTACTAATTCCGCTGGTAACATTGTATGCAAATACCTGGCTGAGTGCGAAGGGCAGAAAACATTGACACATACCTGCCAGAGGCCTATCCTGGGTCTGAAGAGTCCACCCCGGTCTCCAGCGACTCATCATCTCAGCACACACTTTGCCTGCACACAGGGAATCCGCCTCTCTCCACGAATGCCTTCTCCTGCTAGGAAACACAGGATGGCACTCAGCCAAAGGAGAGCTCAGGCAAAGTCAACTGAAGCCCGCATTTTCAAGATTTTGCCCTCTGCTGGGCCACAGCCTCCGGTGGCACACTGCATGTGCGTCACTTCTCTGAAGACAAGGCCGAAATCCGGGCATCCAGGGCCCCAGCAGTCCAGAGGCTGCGCATGGCGGCATACGGATCACCTCTTTGCCACGTACAGGAGGGAGGCCTCGGCCCTAGACTGGCTCCGCTAGAGCTCCACGACCTCAGCTATTTTTCCCGACCTTTGGCCCGTGCCCTTGTGAGTGTGTGACCTCTAGTTACACTTCACCTCCGACCACTCTCGATCCGCCACCTGCGGCTACCTGAGCGTGGACATCAACATCTATCACTGTCTGCAGTGTCACAGGTCACTAGGTGTCTAGGCTCAGGCTGACCTTGGCTGTCTTCTGCCCAGGCAAGGAGCTTAATCCTTCAAAGGAAATGAGGACACGTGGTCACTGGCCGACATCCTTTCTTTCATCTACACAGCGGTCTAGATGAGGGTAAAGAGGCCAGGTGGGCCAGGTGAAGGCTGAGTGCGGGGCCTAAGGCTTCCTTCCCAATCACCATGGAGACAGCCACCGCAAGGCTGGCCGGAACTTCTGACGGGGACGGGTCACAAACTCTCAGCCAATAGGAGAGGTCCAGCCTAACCGGCCGGTTCCGCAGAGCCCTCCATTTTACCCATGGACACACAACGGCCCCTTCTGTCCTTGGCCACAAAATCGAGGGCACCCAGGGAATAATTTCACAGTAGGCAACCCCTGATGTGGACACGTTCGACATACTGGGACAGCAGGCAGGTACCTCTTTGCCACTTACGCTACGATATCAGTAGGCAAGGCGCCCTTCCTCAGCATCTATGGCCCCTCTTTGTATGTGTTCTTTTAAAGAAATCTCTTTTTGCTACCCCTGAGACACATCACAACTATGAGGGGCCTGAGAGGGAACCTGGAGATGAAACAGGGGAGGCTTCTGGCTGTACCGCTTCCCCGTGGCTAGAGAATAGCAGTTAGTCTCTCTGGAAGCTCTTAGCTTCTGTTGATCGACATGGGCAATACGGTAGGGGCGGACCCTGGCCAGGTGGAGCTTGTGGGCACACGCAACCTCTGGGGGAAGAATAATTCCGCTGCTGCTTTGTATGGTGTAAACCTCCCCACGCCAAGTGGGATGGGCACAGAACATTGACCCACACCTGCCAGGGGCCTTTCCTGGGACTAAAGATCCCAACCTGGTCTCAACCTTGTCACCTTCTCAGCACATACCTTTCCTGCACACATAATCCTGCCTTTCTCCGTCGGTGCCTCATCCTACTAGGAAAAAAGCATGCCGCTCAAAAAGGCCGATGCCAGAGAAATCGAGGAGACACTGCCATTTTCCACATTTTTGCTGTCTACATATCCCCGCCTCCGGCGGAAGGCTGCCTATGTGGCCGGGCTGCGAAGGCAAGGCCGAAATCCTGGCATCCCGGGCCCCAGCAATCCAGTGGTTTATGGACGTGGGCACCCGGATGACATGTTTCCCACATCCAAGAGGAATCCTTGGGCCCTTCACTGGCTCGCCATTCAGCTCCGCGACGTCCACTACTGGCCCTGGCCTTTGGCCGGTGCCCCATTGCGCGAGTGCTCCGGAGCGATGTTTCTCCACCCATCACTATCATTCTGCCACCAGGGGATATGTGAGTGTGGGAGTCACCATTTGTCTGTCACTGGCAGCAGTGTCACGAGTCACTAGACTTCCAGGTACCAGCTGACCTAGGCTGCCTTCTGCCCCAGGCAAGGTCCGGAATCCTTTATCCCAGATGCTGACACCTGGGCACTGGCCGACATTAACTGTTATCAACACAGAGGTCTGAGTGAGGGTCAGCAGGCCAGCTAGGTGAAGTCAAGGCCAGGTGGGCGGGACTAAGGCTCCTTTGCCATCACCATGGAGACAGTCCCACCACCGGAAGAGTAGGCGGAGCTTATGATGGGCCTGGTGACAAGACTGAGCCAATGGCAGAGATCTGGCCCGCCAGGCAGATGACACAGGGCCCTCCATTATGACCTATGACACCTAGTGGCCACAGGATTTGAGCACACCCTGGGAAAGCCTACGCAGGCACAGGGGAGCCCCTGGTGCGGACTGGTTCAGGGCATTGGCAGAGCAGGCCAGGTACCTCTTTCCCACTTTCCTGAGGATATCGCTACGCAAGGCATCCCCACTCAGCATCTCTTGCCTCTCTCTCTCTGTCTCTCTCTGGATGTGTTCATTCTCTGAAATCTCTTCCTTCTCCCCCTGAGTCACTTCACAGCTTGGAGTGCCTGATAGAGTGCCTAGAGACCAAAGAGCAAAGGGGGAAGGCCTCTGGCTCTACTGCTTGCCCATGGGCAGACAAGATCTGGTAGTTTATCTGGAAGCTCTAGAGAGTAGTGACTGATGGGGTAGCTACATCACCGGCGGACCCTGGCCAGGTGAAGCTTGCTGACATGTGGCAGCCTCTCCGGAGACTACTAATTCCGCTGGTAACATTGTATGCAAATACCTGGCTGAGTGCGAAGGGCAGAAAACATTGACACATACCTGCCAGAGGCCTATCCTGGGTCTGAAGAGTCCACCCCGGTCTCCAGCGACTCATCATCTCAGCACACACTTTGCCTGCACACAGGGAATCCGCCTCTCTCCACGAATGCCTTCTCCTGCTAGGAAACACAGGATGGCACTCAGCCAAAGGAGAGCTCAGGCAAAGTCAACTGAAGCCCGCATTTTCAAGATTTTGCCCTCTGCTGGGCCACAGCCTCCGGTGGCACACTGCATGTGCGTCACTTCTCCGAAGACAAGGCCGAAATCCGGGCATCCAGGGCCCCAGCAGTCCAGAGGCTGCGCATGGCGGCATACGGATCACCTCTTTGCCACGTACAGGAGGGAGGCCTCGGCCCTAGACTGGCTCCGCTAGAGCTCCACGACCTCAGCTATTTTTCCCGACCTTTGGCCCGTGCCCTTGTGAGTGTGTGACCTCTAGTTACACTTCACCTCCGACCACTCTCGATCCGCCACCTGCGGCTACCTGAGCGTGGACATCAACATCTATCACTGTCTGCAGTGTCACAGGTCACTAGGTGTCTAGGCTCAGGCTGACCTTGGCTGTCTTCTGCCCAGGCAAGGAGCTTAATCCTTCAAAGGAAATGAGGACACGTGGTCACTGGCCGACATCCTTTCTTTCATCTACACAGCGGTCTAGATGAGGGTAAAGAGGCCAGGTGGGCCAGGTGAAGGCTGAGTGCGGGGCCTAAGGCTTCCTTCCCAATCACCATGGAGACAGCCACCGCAAGGCTGGCCGGAACTTCTGACGGGGACGGGTCACAAACTCTCAGCCAATAGGAGAGGTCCAGCCTAACCGGCCGGTTCCGCAGAGCCCTCCATTTTACCCATGGACACACAACGGCCCCTTCTGTCCTTGGCCACAAAATCGAGGGCACCCAGGGAATAACTTCACAGTAGGCAACCCCTGATGTGGACACGTTCGACATACTGGGACAGCAGGCAGGTACCTCTTTGCCACTTACGCTACGATATCAGTAGGCAAGGCGCCCTTCCTCAGCATCTATGGCCCCTCTTTGTATGTGTTCTTTTAAAGAAATCTCTTTTTGCTACCCCTGAGACACATCACAACTATGAGGGGCCTGAGAGGGAACCTGGAGATGAAACAGGGGAGGCTTCTGGCTGTACCGCTTCCCCGTGGCTAGAGAATAGCAGTTAGTCTCTCTGGAAGCTCTTAGCTTCTGTTGATCGACATGGGCAATACGGTAGGGGCGGACCCTGGCCAGGTGGAGCTTGTGGGCACACGCAACCTCTGGAGGAAGAATAATTCCGCTGCTGCTTTGTATGGTGTAAACCTCCCCACGCCAAGTGGGATGGGCACAGAACATTGACCCACACCTGCCAGGGGCCTTTCCTGGGACTAAAGATCCCAACCTGGTCTCAACCTTGTCACCTTCTCAGCACATACCTTTCCTGCACACATAATCCTGCCTTTCTCCGTCGGTGCCTCATCCTACTAGGAAAAAAGCATGCCGCTCAAAAAGGCCGATGCCAGAGAAATCGAGGAGACACTGCCATTTTCCACATTTTTGCTGTCTACATATCCCCGCCTCCGGCGGAAGGCTGCCTATGTGGCCGGGCTGCGAAGGCAAGGCCGAAATCCTGGCATCCCGGGCCCCAGCAATCCAGTGGTTTATGGACGTGGGCACCCGGATGACATGTTTCCCACATCCAAGAGGAATCCTTGGGCCCTTCACTGGCTCGCCATTCAGCTCCGCGACGTCCACTACTGGCCCTGGCCTTTGGCCGGTGCCCCATTGCGCGAGTGCTCCGGAGCGATGTTTCTCCACCCATCACTATCATTCTGCCACCAGGGGATATGTGAGTGTGGGAGTCACCATTTGTCTGTCACTGGCAGCAGTGTCACGAGTCACTAGACTTCCAGGTACCAGCTGACCTAGGCTGCCTTCTGCCCCAGGCAAGGTCCGGAATCCTTTATCCCAGATGCTGACACCTGGGCACTGGCCGACATTAATTGTTATCAACACAGAGGTCTGAGTGAGGGTCAGCAGGCCAGCTAGGTGAAGTCAAGGCCAGGTGGGCGGGACTAAGGCTCCTTTGCCATCACCATGGAGACAGTCCCACCACCAGAAGAGTAGGCGGAGCTTATGATGGGCCTGGTGACAAGACTGAGCCAATGGCAGAGATCTGGCCCGCCAGGCAGATGACACAGGGCCCTCCATTATGACCTATGACACCTAGTGGCCACAGGATTTGAGCACACCCTGGGAAAGCCTACCCAGGCACAGGGGAGCCCCTGGTGCGGACTGGTTCAGGGCATTGGCAGAGCAGGCCAGGTACCTCTTTCCCATTTTCTTGAGGATATCGCTACGCAAGGCATCCCCACTCAGCATCTCTTGCCTCTCTCTCTCTGTCTCTCTCTGGATGTGTTCATTCTCTGAAATCTCTTCCTTCTCCCCCTGAGTCACTTCACAGCTTGGAGTGCCTGATAGAGTGCCTAGAGACCAAAGAGCAAAGGGGGAAGGCCTCTGGCTCTACTGCTTGCCCATGGGCAGACAAGATCTGGTAGTTTATCTGGAAGGTCTAGAGAGTAGTGACTGATGGGGTAGCTACATCACCGGCGGACCCTGGCCAGGTGAAGCTTGCTGACATGTGGCAGCCTCTCCGGAGACTACTAATTCCGCTGGTAACATTGTATGCAAATACCTGGCTGAGTGCGAAGGGCAGAAAACATTGACACATACCTGCCAGAGGCCTATCCTGGGTCTGAAGAGTCCACCCCGGTCTCCAGCGACTCATCATCTCAGCACACACTTTGCCTGCACACAGGGAATCCGCCTCTCTCCACGAATGCCTTCTCCTGCTAGGAAACACAGGATGGCACTCAGCCAAAGGAGAGCTCAGGCAAAGTCAACTGAAGCCCGCATTTTCAAGATTTTGCCCTCTGCTGGGCCACAGCCTCCGGTGGCACACTGCATGTGCGTCACTTCTCTGAAGACAAGGCCGAAATCCGGGCATCCAGGGCCCCAGCAGTCCAGAGGCTGCGCATGGCGGCATACGGATCACCTCTTTGCCACGTACAGGAGGGAGGCCTCGGCCCTAGACTGGCTCCGCTAGAGCTCCACGACCTCAGCTATTTTTCCCGACCTTTGGCCCGTGCCCTTGTGAGTGTGTGACCTCTAGTTACACTTCACCTCCGACCACTCTCGATCCGCCACCTGCGGCTACCTGAGCGTGGACATCAACATCTATCACTGTCTGCAGTGTCACAGGTCACTAGGTGTCTAGGCTCAGGCTGACCTTGGCTGTCTTCTGCCCAGGCAAGGAGCTTAATCCTTCAAAGGAAATGAGGACACGTGGTCACTGGCCGACATCCTTTCTTTCATCTACACAGCGGTCTAGATGAGGGTAAAGAGGCCAGGTGGGCCAGGTGAAGGCTGAGTGCGGGGCCTAAGGCTTCCTTCCCAATCACCATGGAGACAGCCACCGCAAGGCTGGCCGGAACTTCTGACGGGGACGGGTCACAAACTCTCAGCCAATAGGAGAGGTCCAGCCTAACCGGCCGGTTCCGCAGAGCCCTCCATTTTACCCATGGACACACAACGGCCCCTTCTGTCCTTGGCCACAAAATCGAGGGCACCCAGGGAATAATTTCACAGTAGGCAACCCCTGATGTGGACACGTTCGACATACTGGGACAGCAGGCAGGTACCTCTTTGCCACTTACGCTACGATATCAGTAGGCAAGGCGCCCTTCCTCAGCATCTATGGCCCCTCTTTGTATGTGTTCTTTTAAAGAAATCTCTTTTTGCTACCCCTGAGACACATCACAACTATGAGGGGCCTGAGAGGGAACCTGGAGATGAAACAGGGGAGGCTTCTGGCTGTACCGCTTCCCCGTGGCTAGAGAATAGCAGTTAGTCTCTCTGGAAGCTCTTAGCTTCTGTTGATCGACATGGGCAATACGGTAGGGGCGGACCCTGGCCAGGTGGAGCTTGTGGGCACACGCAACCTCTGGGGGAAGAATAATTCCGCTGCTGCTTTGTATGGTGTAAACCTCCCCACGCCAAGTGGGATGGGCACAGAACATT
Source organism: Loxodonta africana (assembly GCF_030014295.1). NCBI lineage: Eukaryota > Metazoa > Chordata > Mammalia > Proboscidea > Elephantidae > Loxodonta > Loxodonta africana. Next base: position 1,307,978 of record NW_026975359.1, on the reverse strand, counting down.
GACCCACACCTGCCAGGGGCCTTTCCTGGGACTAAAGATCCCAACCTGGTCTCAACCTTGTCACCTTCTCAGCACATACCTTTCCTGCACACATAATCCTGCCTTTCTCCGTCGGTGCCTCATCCTACTAGGAAAAAAGCATGCCGCTCAAAAAGGCCGATGCCAGAGAAATCGAGGAGACACTGCCATTTTCCACATTTTTGCTGTCTACATATCCCCGCCTCCGGCGGAAGGCTGCCTATGTGGCCGGGCTGCGAAGGCAAGGCCGAAATCCTGGCATCCCGGGCCCCAGCAATCCAGTGGTTTATGGACGTGGGCACCCGGATGACATGTTTCCCACATCCAAGAGGAATCCTTGGGCCCTTCACTGGCTCGCCATTCAGCTCCGCGACGTCCACTACTGGCCCTGGCCTTTGGCCGGTGCCCCATTGCGCGAGTGCTCCGGAGCGATGTTTCTCCACCCATCACTATCATTCTGCCACCAGGGGATATGTGAGTGTGGGAGTCACCATTTGTCTGTCACTGGCAGCAGTGTCACGAGTCACTAGACTTCCAGGTACCAGCTGACCTAGGCTGCCTTCTGCCCCAGGCAAGGTCCGGAATCCTTTATCCCAGATGCTGACACCTGGGCACTGGCCGACATTAATTGTTATCAACACAGAGGTCTGAGTGAGGGTCAGCAGGCCAGCTAGGTGAAGTCAAGGCCAGGTGGGCGGGACTAAGGCTCCTTTGCCATCACCATGGAGACAGTCCCACCACCGGAAGAGTAGGCGGAGCTTATGATGGGCCTGGTGACAAGACTGAGCCAATGGCAGAGATCTGGCCCGCCAGGCAGATGACACAGGGCCCTCCATTATGACCTATGACACCTAGTGGCCACAGGATTTGAGCACACCCTGGGAAAGCCTACGCAGGCACAGGGGAGCCCCTGGTGCGGACTGGTTCAGGGCATTGGCAGAGCAGGCCAGGTACCTCTTTCCCACTTTCCTGAGGATATCGCTACGCAAGGCATCCCCACTCAGCATCTCTTGCCTCTCTCTCTCTGTCTCTCTCTGGATGTGTTCATTCTCTGAAATCTCTTCCTTCTCCCCCTGAGTCACTTCACAGCTTGGAGTGCCTGATAGAGTGCCTAGAGACCAAAGAGCAAAGGGGGAAGGCCTCTGGCTCTACTGCTTGCCCATGGGCAGACAAGATCTGGTAGTTTATCTGGAAGCTCTAGAGAGTAGTGACTGATGGGGTAGCTACATCACCGGCGGACCCTGGCCAGGTGAAGCTTGCTGACATGTGGCAGCCTCTCCGGAGACTACTAATTCCGCTGGTAACATTGTATGCAAATACCTGGCTGAGTGCGAAGGGCAGAAAACATTGACACATACCTGCCAGAGGCCTATCCTGGGTCTGAAGAGTCCACCCCGGTCTCCAGCGACTCATCATCTCAGCACACACTTTGCCTGCACACAGGGAATCCGCCTCTCTCCACGAATGCCTTCTCCTGCTAGGAAACACAGGATGGCACTCAGCCAAAGGAGAGCTCAGGCAAAGTCAACTGAAGCCCGCATTTTCAAGATTTTGCCCTCTGCTGGGCCACAGCCTCCGGTGGCACACTGCATGTGCGTCACTTCTCTGAAGACAAGGCCGAAATCCGGGCATCCAGGGCCCCAGCAGTCCAGAGGCTGCGCATGGCGGCATACGGATCACCTCTTTGCCACGTACAGGAGGGAGGCCTCGGCCCTAGACTGGCTCCGCTAGAGCTCCACGACCTCAGCTATTTTTCCCGACCTTTGGCCCGTGCCCTTGTGAGTGTGTGACCTCTAGTTACACTTCACCTCCGACCACTCTCGATCCGCCACCTGCGGCTACCTGAGCGTGGACATCAACATCTATCACTGTCTGCAGTGTCACAGGTCACTAGGTGTCTAGGCTCAGGCTGACCTTGGCTGTCTTCTGCCCAGGCAAGGAGCTTAATCCTTCAAAGGAAATGAGGACACGTGGTCACTGGCCGACATCCTTTCTTTCATCTACACAGCGGTCTAGATGAGGGTAAAGAGGCCAGGTGGGCCAGGTGAAGGCTGAGTGCGGGGCCTAAGGCTTCCTTCCCAATCACCATGGAGACAGCCACCGCAAGGCTGGCCGGAACTTCTGACGGGGACGGGTCACAAACTCTCAGCCAATAGGAGAGGTCCAGCCTAACCGGCCGGTTCCGCAGAGCCCTCCATTTTACCCATGGACACACAACGGCCCCTTCTGTCCTTGGCCACAAAATCGAGGGCACCCAGGGAATAATTTCACAGTAGGCAACCCCTGATGTGGACACGTTCGACATACTGGGACAGCAGGCAGGTACCTCTTTGCCACTTACGCTACGATATCAGTAGGCAAGGCGCCCTTCCTCAGCATCTATGGCCCCTCTTTGTATGTGTTCTTTTAAAGAAATCTCTTTTTGCTACCCCTGAGACACATCACAACTATGAGGGGCCTGAGAGGGAACCTGGAGATGAAACAGGGGAGGCTTCTGGCTGTACCGCTTCCCCGTGGCTAGAGAATAGCAGTTAGTCTCTCTGGAAGCTCTTAGCTTCTGTTGATCGACATGGGCAATACGGTAGGGGCGGACCCTGGCCAGGTGGAGCTTGTGGGCACACGCAACCTCTGGGGGAAGAATAATTCCGCTGCTGCTTTGTATGGTGTAAACCTCCCCACGCCAAGTGGGATGGGCACAGAACATTGACCCACACCTGCCAGGGGCCTTTCCTGGGACTAAAGATCCCAACCTGGTCTCAACCTTGTCACCTTCTCAGCACATACCTTTCCTGCACACATAATCCTGCCTTTCTCCGTCGGTGCCTCATCCTACTAGGAAAAAAGCATGCCGCTCAAAAAGGCCGATGCCAGAGAAATCGAGGAGACACTGCCATTTTCCACATTTTTGCTGTCTACATATCCCCGCCTCCGGCGGAAGGCTGCCTATGTGGCCGGGCTGCGAAGGCAAGGCCGAAATCCTGGCATCCCGGGCCCCAGCAATCCAGTGGTTTATGGACGTGGGCACCCGGATGACATGTTTCCCACATCCAAGAGGAATCCTTGGGCCCTTCACTGGCTCGCCATTCAGCTCCGCGACGTCCACTACTGGCCCTGGCCTTTGGCCGGTGCCCCATTGCGCGAGTGCTCCGGAGCGATGTTTCTCCACCCATCACTATCATTCTGCCACCAGGGGATATGTGAGTGTGGGAGTCACCATTTGTCTGTCACTGGCAGCAGTGTCACGAGTCACTAGACTTCCAGGTACCAGCTGACCTAGGCTGCCTTCTGCCCCAGGCAAGGTCCGGAATCCTTTATCCCAGATGCTGACACCTGGGCACTGGCCGACATTAACTGTTATCAACACAGAGGTCTGAGTGAGGGTCAGCAGGCCAGCTAGGTGAAGTCAAGGCCAGGTGGGCGGGACTAAGGCTCCTTTGCCATCACCATGGAGACAGTCCCACCACCGGAAGAGTAGGCGGAGCTTATGATGGGCCTGGTGACAAGACTGAGCCAATGGCAGAGATCTGGCCCGCCAGGCAGATGACACAGGGCCCTCCATTATGACCTATGACACCTAGTGGCCACAGGATTTGAGCACACCCTGGGAAAGCCTACGCAGGCACAGGGGAGCCCCTGGTGCGGACTGGTTCAGGGCATTGGCAGAGCAGGCCAGGTACCTCTTTCCCACTTTCCTGAGGATATCGCTACGCAAGGCATCCCCACTCAGCATCTCTTGCCTCTCTCTCTCTGTCTCTCTCTGGATGTGTTCATTCTCTGAAATCTCTTCCTTCTCCCCCTGAGTCACTTCACAGCTTGGAGTGCCTGATAGAGTGCCTAGAGACCAAAGAGCAAAGGGGGAAGGCCTCTGGCTCTACTGCTTGCCCATGGGCAGACAAGATCTGGTAGTTTATCTGGAAGCTCTAGAGAGTAGTGACTGATGGGGTAGCTACATCACCGGCGGACCCTGGCCAGGTGAAGCTTGCTGACATGTGGCAGCCTCTCCGGAGACTACTAATTCCGCTGGTAACATTGTATGCAAATACCTGGCTGAGTGCGAAGGGCAGAAAACATTGACACATACCTGCCAGAGGCCTATCCTGGGTCTGAAGAGTCCACCCCGGTCTCCAGCGACTCATCATCTCAGCACACACTTTGCCTGCACACAGGGAATCCGCCTCTCTCCACGAATGCCTTCTCCTGCTAGGAAACACAGGATGGCACTCAGCCAAAGGAGAGCTCAGGCAAAGTCAACTGAAGCCCGCATTTTCAAGATTTTGCCCTCTGCTGGGCCACAGCCTCCGGTGGCACACTGCATGTGCGTCACTTCTCCGAAGACAAGGCCGAAATCCGGGCATCCAGGGCCCCAGCAGTCCAGAGGCTGCGCATGGCGGCATACGGATCACCTCTTTGCCACGTACAGGAGGGAGGCCTCGGCCCTAGACTGGCTCCGCTAGAGCTCCACGACCTCAGCTATTTTTCCCGACCTTTGGCCCGTGCCCTTGTGAGTGTGTGACCTCTAGTTACACTTCACCTCCGACCACTCTCGATCCGCCACCTGCGGCTACCTGAGCGTGGACATCAACATCTATCACTGTCTGCAGTGTCACAGGTCACTAGGTGTCTAGGCTCAGGCTGACCTTGGCTGTCTTCTGCCCAGGCAAGGAGCTTAATCCTTCAAAGGAAATGAGGACACGTGGTCACTGGCCGACATCCTTTCTTTCATCTACACAGCGGTCTAGATGAGGGTAAAGAGGCCAGGTGGGCCAGGTGAAGGCTGAGTGCGGGGCCTAAGGCTTCCTTCCCAATCACCATGGAGACAGCCACCGCAAGGCTGGCCGGAACTTCTGACGGGGACGGGTCACAAACTCTCAGCCAATAGGAGAGGTCCAGCCTAACCGGCCGGTTCCGCAGAGCCCTCCATTTTACCCATGGACACACAACGGCCCCTTCTGTCCTTGGCCACAAAATCGAGGGCACCCAGGGAATAACTTCACAGTAGGCAACCCCTGATGTGGACACGTTCGACATACTGGGACAGCAGGCAGGTACCTCTTTGCCACTTACGCTACGATATCAGTAGGCAAGGCGCCCTTCCTCAGCATCTATGGCCCCTCTTTGTATGTGTTCTTTTAAAGAAATCTCTTTTTGCTACCCCTGAGACACATCACAACTATGAGGGGCCTGAGAGGGAACCTGGAGATGAAACAGGGGAGGCTTCTGGCTGTACCGCTTCCCCGTGGCTAGAGAATAGCAGTTAGTCTCTCTGGAAGCTCTTAGCTTCTGTTGATCGACATGGGCAATACGGTAGGGGCGGACCCTGGCCAGGTGGAGCTTGTGGGCACACGCAACCTCTGGAGGAAGAATAATTCCGCTGCTGCTTTGTATGGTGTAAACCTCCCCACGCCAAGTGGGATGGGCACAGAACATTGACCCACACCTGCCAGGGGCCTTTCCTGGGACTAAAGATCCCAACCTGGTCTCAACCTTGTCACCTTCTCAGCACATACCTTTCCTGCACACATAATCCTGCCTTTCTCCGTCGGTGCCTCATCCTACTAGGAAAAAAGCATGCCGCTCAAAAAGGCCGATGCCAGAGAAATCGAGGAGACACTGCCATTTTCCACATTTTTGCTGTCTACATATCCCCGCCTCCGGCGGAAGGCTGCCTATGTGGCCGGGCTGCGAAGGCAAGGCCGAAATCCTGGCATCCCGGGCCCCAGCAATCCAGTGGTTTATGGACGTGGGCACCCGGATGACATGTTTCCCACATCCAAGAGGAATCCTTGGGCCCTTCACTGGCTCGCCATTCAGCTCCGCGACGTCCACTACTGGCCCTGGCCTTTGGCCGGTGCCCCATTGCGCGAGTGCTCCGGAGCGATGTTTCTCCACCCATCACTATCATTCTGCCACCAGGGGATATGTGAGTGTGGGAGTCACCATTTGTCTGTCACTGGCAGCAGTGTCACGAGTCACTAGACTTCCAGGTACCAGCTGACCTAGGCTGCCTTCTGCCCCAGGCAAGGTCCGGAATCCTTTATCCCAGATGCTGACACCTGGGCACTGGCCGACATTAATTGTTATCAACACAGAGGTCTGAGTGAGGGTCAGCAGGCCAGCTAGGTGAAGTCAAGGCCAGGTGGGCGGGACTAAGGCTCCTTTGCCATCACCATGGAGACAGTCCCACCACCAGAAGAGTAGGCGGAGCTTATGATGGGCCTGGTGACAAGACTGAGCCAATGGCAGAGATCTGGCCCGCCAGGCAGATGACACAGGGCCCTCCATTATGACCTATGACACCTAGTGGCCACAGGATTTGAGCACACCCTGGGAAAGCCTACCCAGGCACAGGGGAGCCCCTGGTGCGGACTGGTTCAGGGCATTGGCAGAGCAGGCCAGGTACCTCTTTCCCATTTTCTTGAGGATATCGCTACGCAAGGCATCCCCACTCAGCATCTCTTGCCTCTCTCTCTCTGTCTCTCTCTGGATGTGTTCATTCTCTGAAATCTCTTCCTTCTCCCCCTGAGTCACTTCACAGCTTGGAGTGCCTGATAGAGTGCCTAGAGACCAAAGAGCAAAGGGGGAAGGCCTCTGGCTCTACTGCTTGCCCATGGGCAGACAAGATCTGGTAGTTTATCTGGAAGGTCTAGAGAGTAGTGACTGATGGGGTAGCTACATCACCGGCGGACCCTGGCCAGGTGAAGCTTGCTGACATGTGGCAGCCTCTCCGGAGACTACTAATTCCGCTGGTAACATTGTATGCAAATACCTGGCTGAGTGCGAAGGGCAGAAAACATTGACACATACCTGCCAGAGGCCTATCCTGGGTCTGAAGAGTCCACCCCGGTCTCCAGCGACTCATCATCTCAGCACACACTTTGCCTGCACACAGGGAATCCGCCTCTCTCCACGAATGCCTTCTCCTGCTAGGAAACACAGGATGGCACTCAGCCAAAGGAGAGCTCAGGCAAAGTCAACTGAAGCCCGCATTTTCAAGATTTTGCCCTCTGCTGGGCCACAGCCTCCGGTGGCACACTGCATGTGCGTCACTTCTCTGAAGACAAGGCCGAAATCCGGGCATCCAGGGCCCCAGCAGTCCAGAGGCTGCGCATGGCGGCATACGGATCACCTCTTTGCCACGTACAGGAGGGAGGCCTCGGCCCTAGACTGGCTCCGCTAGAGCTCCACGACCTCAGCTATTTTTCCCGACCTTTGGCCCGTGCCCTTGTGAGTGTGTGACCTCTAGTTACACTTCACCTCCGACCACTCTCGATCCGCCACCTGCGGCTACCTGAGCGTGGACATCAACATCTATCACTGTCTGCAGTGTCACAGGTCACTAGGTGTCTAGGCTCAGGCTGACCTTGGCTGTCTTCTGCCCAGGCAAGGAGCTTAATCCTTCAAAGGAAATGAGGACACGTGGTCACTGGCCGACATCCTTTCTTTCATCTACACAGCGGTCTAGATGAGGGTAAAGAGGCCAGGTGGGCCAGGTGAAGGCTGAGTGCGGGGCCTAAGGCTTCCTTCCCAATCACCATGGAGACAGCCACCGCAAGGCTGGCCGGAACTTCTGACGGGGACGGGTCACAAACTCTCAGCCAATAGGAGAGGTCCAGCCTAACCGGCCGGTTCCGCAGAGCCCTCCATTTTACCCATGGACACACAACGGCCCCTTCTGTCCTTGGCCACAAAATCGAGGGCACCCAGGGAATAATTTCACAGTAGGCAACCCCTGATGTGGACACGTTCGACATACTGGGACAGCAGGCAGGTACCTCTTTGCCACTTACGCTACGATATCAGTAGGCAAGGCGCCCTTCCTCAGCATCTATGGCCCCTCTTTGTATGTGTTCTTTTAAAGAAATCTCTTTTTGCTACCCCTGAGACACATCACAACTATGAGGGGCCTGAGAGGGAACCTGGAGATGAAACAGGGGAGGCTTCTGGCTGTACCGCTTCCCCGTGGCTAGAGAATAGCAGTTAGTCTCTCTGGAAGCTCTTAGCTTCTGTTGATCGACATGGGCAATACGGTAGGGGCGGACCCTGGCCAGGTGGAGCTTGTGGGCACACGCAACCTCTGGGGGAAGAATAATTCCGCTGCTGCTTTGTATGGTGTAAACCTCCCCACGCCAAGTGGGATGGGCACAGAACATTGACCCACACCTGCCAGGGGCCTTTCCTGGGACTAAAGATCCCAACCTGGTCTCAACCTTGTCACCTTCTCAGCACATACCTTTCCTGCACACATAATCCTGCCTTTCTCCGTCGGTGCCTCATCCTACTAGGAAAAAAGCATGCCGCTCAAAAAGGCCGATGCCAGAGAAATCGAGGAGACACTGCCATTTTCCACATTTTTGCTGTCTACATATCCCCGCCTCCGGCGGAAGGCTGCCTATGTGGCCGGGCTGCGAAGGCAAGGCCGAAATCCTGGCATCCCGGGCCCCAGCAATCCAGTGGTTTATGGACGTGGGCACCCGGATGACATGTTTCCCACATCCAAGAGGAATCCTTGGGCCCTTCACTGGCTCGCCATTCAGCTCCGCGACGTCCACTACTGGCCCTGGCCTTTGGCCGGTGCCCCATTGCGCGAGTGCTCCGGAGCGATGTTTCTCCACCCATCACTATCATTCTGCCACCAGGGGATATGTGAGTGTGGGAGTCACCATTTGTCTGTCACTGGCAGCAGTGTCACGAGTCACTAGACTTCCAGGTACCAGCTGACCTAGGCTGCCTTCTGCCCCAGGCAAGGTCCGGAATCCTTTATCCCAGATGCTGACACCTGGGCACTGGCCGACATTAATTGTTATCAACACAGAGGTCTGAGTGAGGGTCAGCAGGCCAGCTAGGTGAAGTCAAGGCCAGGTGGGCGGGACTAAGGCTCCTTTGCCATCACCATGGAGACAGTCCCACCACCGGAAGAGTAGGCGGAGCTTATGATGGGCCTGGTGACAAGACTGAGCCAATGGCAGAGATCTGGCCCGCCAGGCAGATGACACAGGGCCCTCCATTATGACCTATGACACCTAGTGGCCACAGGATTTGAGCACACCCTGGGAAAGCCTACGCAGGCACAGGGGAGCCCCTGGTGCGGACTGGTTCAGGGCATTGGCAGAGCAGGCCAGGTACCTCTTTCCCACTTTCCTGAGGATATCGCTACGCAAGGCATCCCCACTCAGCATCTCTTGCCTCTCTCTCTCTGTCTCTCTCTGGATGTGTTCATTCTCTGAAATCTCTTCCTTCTCCCCCTGAGTCACTTCACAGCTTGGAGTGCCTGATAGAGTGCCTAGAGATCAAAGAGCAAAGGGGGAAGGCCTCTGGCTCTACTGCTTGCCCGTGGGCAGACAAGATCTGGTAGTTTATCTGGAAGGTCTAGAGAGTAGTGACTGATGGGGTAGCTACATCACCGGCGGACCCTGGCCAGGTGAAGCTTGCTGACATGTGGCAGCCTCTCCGGAGACTACTAATTCCGCTGGTAACATTGTATGCAAATACCTGGCTGAGTGCGAAGGGCAGAAAACATTGACACATACCTGCCAGAGGCCTATCCTGGGTCTGAAGAGTCCACCCCGGTCTCCAGCGACTCATCATCTCAGCACACACTTTGCCTGCACACAGGGAATCCGCCTCTCTCCACGAATGCCTTCTCCTGCTAGGAAACACAGGATGGCACTCAGCCAAAGGAGAGCTCAGGCAAAGTCAACTGAAGCCCGCATTTTCAAGATTTTGCCCTCTGCTGGGCCACAGCCTCCGGTGGCACACTGCATGTGCGTCACTTCTCCGAAGACAAGGCCGAAATCCGGGCATCCAGGGCCCCAGCAGTCCAGAGGCTGCGCATGGCGGCATACGGATCACCTCTTTGCCACGTACAGGAGGGAGGCCTCGGCCCTAGACTGGCTCCGCTAGAGCTCCACGACCTCAGCTATTTTTCCCGACCTTTGGCCCGTGCCCTTGTGAGTGTGTGACCTCTAGTTACACTTCACCTCCGACCACTCTCGATCCGCCACCTGCGGCTACCTGAGCGTGGACATCAACATCTATCACTCTCTGCAGTGTCACAGGTCACTAGGTGTCTAGGCTCAGGCTGACCTTGGCTGTCTTCTGCCCAGGCAAGGAGCTTAATCCTTCAAAGGAAATGAGGACACGTGGTCACTGGCCGACATCCTTTCTTTCATCTACACAGCGGTCTAGATGAGGGTAAAGAGGCCCGGTGGGCCAGGTGAAGGCTGAGTGCGGGGCCTAAGGCTTCCTTCCCAATCACCATGGAGACAGCCACCGCAAGGCTGGCCGGAACTTCTGACGGGGACGGGTCACAAACTCTCAGCCAATAGGAGAGGTCCAGCCTAACCGGCCGGTTCCGCAGAGCCCTCCATTTTACCCATGGACACACAACGGCCCCTTCTGTCCTTGGCCACAAAATCGAGGGCACCCAGGGAATAACTTCACAGTAGGCAACCCCTGATGTGGACACGTTCGACATACTGGGACAGCAGGCAGGTACCTCTTTGCCACTTACGCTACGATATCAGTAGGCAAGGCGCCCTTCCTCAGCATCTATGGCCCCTCTTTGTATGTGTTCTTTTAAAGAAATCTCTTTTTGCTACCCCTGAGACACATCACAACTATGAGGGGCCTGAGAGGGAACCTGGAGATGAAACAGGGGAGGCTTCTGGCTGTACCGCTTCCCCGTGGCTAGAGAATAGCAGTTAGTCTCTCTGGAAGCTCTTAGCTTCTGTTGATCGACATGGGCAATACGGTAGGGGCGGACCCTGGCCAGGTGGAGCTTGTGGGCACACGCAACCTCTGGAGGAAGAATAATTCCGCTGCTGCTTTGTATGGTGTAAACCTCCCCACGCCAAGTGGGATGGGCACAGAACATTGACCCACACCTGCCAGGGGCCTTTCCTGGGACTAAAGATCCCAACCTGGTCTCAACCTTGTCACCTTCTCAGCACATACCTTTCCTGCACACATAATCCTGCCTTTCTCCGTCGGTGCCTCATCCTACTAGGAAAAAAGCATGCCGCTCAAAAAGGCCGATGCCAGAGAAATCGAGGAGACACTGCCATTTTCCACATTTTTGCTGTCTACATATCCCCGCCTCCGGCGGAAGGCTGCCTATGTGGCCGGGCTGCGAAGGCAAGGCCGAAATCCTGGCATCAATACTATCTCTCTATGAGTGGTTTATGGACGTGGGGACCCGGATGACATGTTTCCCACATCCAAGAGGAATCCTTGGGCCCTTCACTGGCTCGCCATTCAGCTCCGCGACGTCCACTACTGGCCCTGGCCTTTGGCCGGTGCCCCATTGCGCGAGTGCTCCGGAGCGATGTTTCTCCACCCATCACTATCATTCTGCCACCAGGGGATATGTGAGTGTGGGAGTCACCATTTGTCTGTCACTGGCAGCAGTGTCACGAGTCACTAGACTTCCAGGTACCAGCTGACCTAGGCTGCCTTCTGCCCCAGGCAAGGTCCGGAATCCTTTATCCCAGATGCTGACACCTGGGCACTGGCCGACATTAATTTTTATCAACACAGAGGTCTGAGTGAGGGTCAGCAGGCCAGCTAGGTGAAGTCAAGGTCAGGTGGGCGGGACTAAGGCTCCTTTGCCATCACCATGGAGACAGTCCCACCACCGGAAGAGTAGGCGGAGCTTATGATGGGCCTGGTGACAAGACTGAGCCAATGGCAGAGATCTGGCCCGCCAGGCAGATGACACAGGGCCCTCCATTATGACCTATGACACCTAGTGGCCACAGGATTTGAGCACACCCTGGGAAAGCCTACGCAGGCACAGGGGAGCCCCTGGTGCGGACTGGTTCAGGGCATTGGCAGAGCAGGCCAGGTACCTCTTTCCCATTTTCTTGAGGATATCGCTACGCAAGGCATCCCCACTCAGCATCTCTTGCCTCTCTCTCTCTGTCTCTCTCTGGATGTGTTCATTCTCTGAAATCTCTTCCTTCTCCCCCTGAGTCACTTCACAGCTTGGAGTGCCTGATAGAGTGCCTAGAGACCAAAGAGCAAAGGGGGAAGGCCTCTGGCTCTACTGCTTGCCCATGGGCAGACAAGATCTGGTAGTTTATCTGGAAGGTCTAGAGAGTAGTGACTGATGGGGTAGCTACATCACCGGCGGACCCTGGCCAGGTGAAGCTTGCTGACATGTGGCAGCCTCTCCGGAGACTACTAATTCCGCTGGTAACATTGTATGCAAATACCTGGCTGAGTGCGAAGGGCAGAAAACATTGACACATACCTGCCAGAGGCCTATCCTGGGTCTGAAGAGTCCACCCCGGTCTCCAGCGACTCATCATCTCAGCACACACTTTGCCTGCACACAGGGAATCCGCCTCTCTCCACGAATGCCTTCTCCTGCTAGGAAACACAGGATGGCACTCAGCCAAAGGAGAGCTCAGGCAAAGTCAACTGAAGCCCGCATTTTCAAGATTTTGCCCTCTGCTGGGCCACAGCCTCCGGTGGCACACTGCATGTGCCTCACTTCTCTGAAGACAAGGCCGAAATCCGGGCATCCAGGGCCCCAGCAGTCCAGAGGCTGCGCATGGCGGCATACGGATCACCTCTTTGCCACGTACAGGAGGGAGGCCTCGGCCCTAGACTGGCTCCGCTAGAGCTCCACGACCTCAGCTATTTTTCCCGACCTTTGGCCCGTGCCCTTGTGAGTGTGTGACCTCTAGTTACACTTCACCTCCGACCACTCTCGATCCGCCACCTGCGGCTACCTGAGCGTGGACATCAACATCTATCACTGTCTGCAGTGTCACAGGTCACTAGGTGTCTAGGCTCAGGCTGACCTTGGCTGTCTTCTGCCCAGGCAAGGAGCTTAATCCTTCAAAGGAAATGAGGACACGTGGTCACTGGCCGACATCCTTTCTTTCATCTACACAGCGGTCTAGATGAGGGTAAAGAGGCCAGGTGGGCCAGGTGAAGGCTGAGTGCGGGGCCTAAGGCTTCCTTCCCAATCACCATGGAGACAGCCACCGCAAGGCTGGCCGGAACTTCTGACGGGGACGGGTCACAAACTCTCAGCCAATAGGAGAGGTCCAGCCTAACCGGCCGGTTCCGCAGAGCCCTCCATTTTACCCATGGACACACAACGGCCCCTTCTGTCCTTGGCCACAAAATCGAGGGCACCCAGGGAATAACTTCACAGTAGGCAACCCCTGATGTGGACACGTTCGACATACTGGGACAGCAGGCAGGTACCTCTTTGCCACTTACGCTACGATATCAGTAGGCAAGGCGCCCTTCCTCAGCATCTATGGCCCCTCTTTGTATGTGTTCTTTTAAAGAAATCTCTTTTTGCTACCCCTGAGACACATCACAACTATGAGGGGCCTGAGAGGGAACCTGGAGATGAAACAGGGGAGGCTTCTGGCTGTACCGCTTCCCCGTGGCTAGAGAATAGCAGTTAGTCTCTCTGGAGGCTCTTAGCTTCTGTTGATCGACATGGGCAATACGGTAGGGGCGGACCCTGGCCAGGTGGAGCTTGTGGGCACACGCAACCTCTGGGGGAAGAATAATTCCGCTGCTGCTTTGTATGGTGTAAACCTCCCCACGCCAAGTGGGATGGGCACAGAACATTGACCCACACCTGCCAGGGGCCTTTCCTGGGACTAAAGATCCCAACCTGGTCTCAACCTTGTCACCTTCTCAGCACATACCTTTCCTGCACACATAATCCTGCCTTTCTCCGTCGGTGCCTCATCCTACTAGGAAAAAAGCATGCCGCTCAAAAAGGCCGATGCCAGAGAAATCGAGGAGACACTGCCATTTTCCACATTTTTGCTGTCTACATATCCCCGCCTCCGGCGGAAGGCTGCCTATGTGGCCGGGCTGCGAAGGCAAGGCCGAAATCCTGGCATCCCGGGCCCCAGCAATCCAGTGGTTTATGGACGTGGGCACCCGGATGACATGTTTCCCACATCCAAGAGGAATCCTTGGGCCCTTCACTGGCTCGCCATTCAGCTCCGCGACGTCCACTACTGGCCCTGGCCTTTGGCCGGTGCCCCATTGCGCGAGTGCTCCGGAGCGATGTTTCTCCACCCATCACTATCATTCTGCCACCAGGGGATATGTGAGTGTGGGAGTCACCATTTGTCTGTCACTGGCAGCAGTGTCACGAGTCACTAGACTTCCAGGTACCAGCTGACCTAGGCTGCCTTCTGCCCCAGGCAAGGTCCGGAATCCTTTATCCCAGATGCTGACACCTGGGCACTGGCCGACATTAATTGTTATCAACACAGAGGTCTGAGTGAGGGTCAGCAGGCCAGCTAGGTGAAGTCAAGGCCAGGTGGGCGGGACTAAGGCTCCTTTGCCATCACCATGGAGACAGTCCCACCACCGGAAGAGTAGGCGGAGCTTATGATGGGCCTGGTGACAAGACTGAGCCAATGGCAGAGATCTGGCCCGCCAGGCAGATGACACAGGGCCCTCCATTATGACCTATGACACCTAGTGGCCACAGGATTTGAGCACACCCTGGGAAAGCCTACGCAGGCACAGGGGAGCCCCTGGTGCGGACTGGTTCAGGGCATTGGCAGAGCAGGCCAGGTACCTCTTTCCCACTTTCCTGAGGATATCGCTACGCAAGGCATCCCCACTCAGCATCTCTTGCCTCTCTCTCTCTGTCTCTCTCTGGATGTGTTCATTCTCTGAAATCTCTTCCTTCTCCCCCTGAGTCACTTCACAGCTTGGAGTGCCTGATAGAGTGCCTAGAGACCAAAGAGCAAAGGGGGAAGGCCTCTGGCTCTACTGCTTGCCCATGGGCAGAAAAGATCTGGTAGTTTATCTGGAAGGTCTAGAGAGTAGTGACTGATGGGGTAGCTACATCACCGGCGGACCCTGGCCAGGTGAAGCTTGCTGACATGTGGCAGCCTCTCCGGAGACTACTAATTCCGCTGGTAACATTGTATGCAAATACCTGGCTGAGTGCGAAGGGCAGAAAACATTGACACATACCTGCCAGAGGCCTATCCTGGGTCTGAAGAGTCCACCCCGGTCTCCAGCGACTCATCATCTCAGCACACACTTTGCCTGCACACAGGGAATCCGCCTCTCTCCACGAATGCCTTCTCCTGCTAGGAAACACAGGATGGCACTCAGCCAAAGGAGAGCTCAGGCAAAGTCAACTGAAGCCCGCATTTTCAAGATTTTGCCCTCTGCTGGGCCACAGCCTCCGGTGGCACACTGCATGTGCGTCACTTCTCTGAAGACAAGGCCGAAATCCGGGCATCCAGGGCCCCAGCAGTCCAGAGGCTGCGCATGGCGGCATACGGATCACCTCTTTGCCACGTACAGGAGGGAGGCCTCGGCCCTAGACTGGCTCCGCTAGAGCTCCACGACCTCAGCTATTTTTCCCGACCTTTGGCCCGTGCCCTTGTGAGTGTGTGACCTCTAGTTACACTTCACCTCCGACCACTCTCGATCCGCCACCTGCGGCTACCTGAGCGTGGACATCAACATCTATCACTGTCTGCAGTGTCACAGGTCACTAGGTGTCTAGGCTCAGGCTGACCTTGGCTGTCTTCTGCCCAGGCAAGGAGCTTAATCCTTCAAAGGAAATGAGGACACGTGGTCACTGGCCGACATCCTTTCTTTCATCTACACAGCGGTCTAGATGAGGGTAAAGAGGCCAGGTGGGCCAGGTGAAGGCTGAGTGCGGGGCCTAAGGCTTCCTTCCCAATCACCATGGAGACAGCCACCGCAAGGCTGGCCGGAACTTCTGACGGGGACGGGTCACAAACTCTCAGCCAATAGGAGAGGTCCAGCCTAACCGGCCGGTTCCGCAGAGCCCTCCATTTTACCCATGGACACACAACGGCCCCTTCTGTCCTTGGCCACAAAATCGAGGGCACCCAGGGAATAACTTCACAGTAGGCAACCCCTGATGTGGACACGTTCGACATACTGGGACAGCAGGCAGGTACCTCTTTGCCACTTACGCTACGATATCAGTAGGCAAGGTGCCCTTCCTCAGCATCTATGGCCCCTCTTTGTATGTGTTCTTTTAAAGAAATCTCTTTTTGCTACCCCTGAGACACATCACAACTATGAGGGGCCTGAGAGGGAACCTGGAGATGAAACAGGGGAGGCTTCTGGCTGTACCGCTTCCCCGTGGCTAGAGAATAGCAGTTAGTCTCTCTGGAAGCTCTTAGCTTCTGTTGATCGACATGGGCAATACGGTAGGGGCGGACCCTGGCCAGGTGGAGCTTGTGGGCACACGCAACCTCTGGGGGAAGAATAATTCCGCTGCTGCTTTGTATGGTGTAAACCTCCCCACGCCAAGTGGGATGGGCACAGAACATTGACCCACACCTGCCAGGGGCCTTTCCTGGGACTAAAGATCCCAACCTGGTCTCAACCTTGTCACCTTCTCAGCACATACCTTTCCTGCACACATAATCCTGCCTTTCTCCGTCGGTGCCTCATCCTACTAGGAAAAAAGCATGCCGCTCAAAAAGGCCGATGCCAGAGAAATCGAGGAGACACTGCCATTTTCCACATTTTTGCTGTCTACATATCCCCGCCTCCGGCGGAAGGCTGCCTATGTGGCCGGGCTGCGAAGGCAAGGCCGAAATCCTGGCATCCCGGGCCCCAGCAATCCAGTGGTTTATGGACGTGGGCACCCGGATGACATGTTTCCCACATCCAAGAGGAATCCTTGGGCCCTTCACTGGCTCGCCATTCAGCTCCGCGACGTCCACTACTGGCCCTGGCCTTTGGCCGGTGCCCCATTGCGCGAGTGCTCCGGAGCGATGTTTCTCCACCCATCACTATCATTCTGCCACCAGGGGATATGTGAGTGTGGGAGTCACCATTTGTCTGTCACTGGCAGCAGTGTCACGAGTCACTAGACTTCCAGGTACCAGCTGACCTAGGCTGCCTTCTGCCCCAGGCAAGGTCCGGAATCCTTTATCCCAGATGCTGACACCTGGGCACTGGCCGACATTAATTGTTATCAACACAGAGGTCTGAGTGAGGGTCAGCAGGCCAGCTAGGTGAAGTCAAGGCCAGGTGGGCGGGACTAAGGCTCCTTTGCCATCACCATGGAGACAGTCCCACCACCGGAAGAGTAGGCGGAGCTTATGATGGGCCTGGTGACAAGACTGAGCCAATGGCAGAGATCTGGCCCGCCAGGCAGATGACACAGGGCCCTCCATTATGACCTATGACACCTAGTGGCCACAGGATTTGAGCACACCCTGGGAAAGCCTACGCAGGCACAGGGGAGCCCCTGGTGCGGACTGGTTCAGGGCATTGGCAGAGCAGGCCAGGTACCTCTTTCCCACTTTCCTGAGGATATCGCTACGCAAGGCATCCCCACTCAGCATCTCTTGCCTCTCTCTCTCTGTCTCTCTCTGGATGTGTTCATTCTCTGAAATCTCTTCCTTCTCCCCCTGAGTCACTTCACAGCTTGGAGTGCCTGATAGAGTGCCTAGAGATCAAAGAGCAAAGGGGGAAGGCCTCTGGCTCTACTGCTTGCCCGTGGGCAGACAAGATCTGGTAGTTTATCTGGAAGGTCTAGAGAGTAGTGACTGATGGGGTAGCTACATCACCGGCGGACCCTGGCCAGGTGAAGCTTGCTGACATGTGGCAGCCTCTCCGGAGACTACTAATTCCGCTGGTAACATTGTATGCAAATACCTGGCTGAGTGCGAAGGGCAGAAAACATTGACACATACCTGCCAGAGGCCTATCCTGGGTCTGAAGAGTCCACCCCGGTCTCCAGCGACTCATCATCTCAGCACACACTTTGCCTGCACACAGGGAATCCGCCTCTCTCCACGAATGCCTTCTCCTGCTAGGAAACACAGGATGGCACTCAGCCAAAGGAGAGCTCAGGCAAAGTCAACTGAAGCCCGCATTTTCAAGATTTTGCCCTCTGCTGGGCCACAGCCTCCGGTGGCACACTGCATGTGCGTCACTTCTCCGAAGACAAGGCCGAAATCCGGGCATCCAGGGCCCCAGCAGTCCAGAGGCTGCGCATGGCGGCATACGGATCACCTCTTTGCCACGTACAGGAGGGAGGCCTCGGCCCTAGACTGGCTCCGCTAGAGCTCCACGACCTCAGCTAT
The DNA here is from genome assembly GCF_030014295.1 of Loxodonta africana. Taxonomy (NCBI): domain Eukaryota; kingdom Metazoa; phylum Chordata; class Mammalia; order Proboscidea; family Elephantidae; genus Loxodonta; species Loxodonta africana. Next base: position 1,289,871 of record NW_026975359.1, on the reverse strand, counting down.
TTTTCCCGACCTTTGGCCCGTGCCCTTGTGAGTGTGTGACCTCTAGTTACACTTCACCTCCGACCACTCTCGATCCGCCACCTGCGGCTACCTGAGCGTGGACATCAACATCTATCACTGTCTGCAGTGTCACAGGTCACTAGGTGTCTAGGCTCAGGCTGACCTTGGCTGTCTTCTGCCCAGGCAAGGAGCTTAATCCTTCAAAGGAAATGAGGACACGTGGTCACTGGCCGACATCCTTTCTTTCATCTACACAGCGGTCTAGATGAGGGTAAAGAGGCCAGGAGGGCCAGGTGAAGGCTGAGTGCGGGGCCTAAGGCTTCCTTCCCAATCACCATGGAGACAGCCACCGCAAGGCTGGCCGGAACTTCTGACGGGGACGGGTCACAAACTCTCAGCCAATAGGAGAGGTCCAGCCTAACCGGCCGGTTCCGCAGAGCCCTCCATTTTACCCATGGACACACAACGGCCCCTTCTGTCCTTGGCCACAAAATCGAGGGCACCCAGGGAATAACTTCACAGTAGGCAACCCCTGATGTGGACACGTTCGACATACTGGGACAGCAGGCAGGTACCTCTTTGCCACTTACGCTACGATATCAGTAGGCAAGGCGCCCTTCCTCAGCATCTATGGCCCCTCTTTGTATGTGTTCTTTTAAAGAAATCTCTTTTTGCTACCCCTGAGACACATCACAACTATGAGGGGCCTGAGAGGGAACCTGGAGATGAAACAGGGGAGGCTTCTGGCTGTACCGCTTCCCCGTGGCTAGAGAATAGCAGTTAGTCTCTCTGGAAGCTCTTAGCTTCTGTTGATCGACATGGGCAATACGGTAGGGGCGGACCCTGGCCAGGTGGAGCTTGTGGGCACACGCAACCTCTGGAGGAAGAATAATTCCGCTGCTGCTTTGTATGGTGTAAACCTCCCCACGCCAAGTGGGATGGGCACAGAACATTGACCCACACCTGCCAGGGGCCTTTCCTGGGACTAAAGATCCCAACCTGGTCTCAACCTTGTCACCTTCTCAGCACATACCTTTCCTGCACACATAATCCTGCCTTTCTCCGTCGGTGCCTCATCCTACTAGGAAAAAAGCATGCCGCTCAAAAAGGCCGATGCCAGAGAAATCGAGGAGACACTGCCATTTTCCACATTTTTGCTGTCTACATATCCCCGCCTCCGGCGGAAGGCTGCCTATGTGGCCGGGCTGCGAAGGCAAGGCCGAAATCCTGGCATCCCGGGCCCCAGCAATCCAGTGGTTTATGGACGTGGGCACCCGGATGACATGTTTCCCACATCCAAGAGGAATCCTTGGGCCCTTCACTGGCTCGCCATTCAGCTCCGCGACGTCCACTACTGGCCCTGGCCTTTGGCCGGTGCCCCATTGCGCGAGTGCTCCGGAGCGATGTTTCTCCACCCATCACTATCATTCTGCCACCAGGGGATATGTGAGTGTGGGAGTCACCATTTGTCTGTCACTGGCAGCAGTGTCACGAGTCACTAGACTTCCAGGTACCAGCTGACCTAGGCTGCCTTCTGCCCCAGGCAAGGTCCGGAATCCTTTATCCCAGATGCTGACACCTGGGCACTGGCCGACATTAATTGTTATCAACACAGAGGTCTGAGTGAGGGTCAGCAGGCCAGCTAGGTGAAGTCAAGGCCAGGTGGGCGGGACTAAGGCTCCTTTGCCATCACCATGGAGACAGTCCCACCACCGGAAGAGTAGGCGGAGCTTATGATGGGCCTGGTGACAAGACTGAGCCAATGGCAGAGATCTGGCCCGCCAGGCAGATGACACAGGGCCCTCCATTATGACCTATGACACCTAGTGGCCACAGGATTTGAGCACACCCTGGGAAAGCCTACGCAGGCACAGGGGAGCCCCTGGTGCGGACTGGTTCAGGGCATTGGCAGAGCAGGCCAGGTACCTCTTTCCCACTTTCCTGAGGATATCGCTACGCAAGGCATCCCCACTCAGCATCTCTTGCCTCTCTCTCTCTGTCTCTCTCTGGATGTGTTCATTCTCTGAAATCTCTTCCTTCTCCCCCTGAGTCACTTCACAGCTTGGAGTGCCTGATAGAGTGCCTAGAGACCAAAGAGCAAAGGGGGAAGGCCTCTGGCTCTACTGCTTGCCCGTGGGCAGACAAGATCTGGTAGTTTATCTGGAAGGTCTAGAGAGTAGTGACTGATGGGGTAGCTACATCACCGGCGGACCCTGGCCAGGTGAAGCTTGCTGACATGTGGCAGCCTCTCCGGAGACTACTAATTCCGCTGGTAACATTGTATGCAAATACCTGGCTGAGTGCGAAGGGCAGAAAACATTGACACATACCTGCCAGAGGCCTATCCTGGGTCTGAAGAGTCCACCCCGGTCTCCAGCGACTCATCATCTCAGCACACACTTTGCCTGCACACAGGGAATCCGCCTCTCTCCACGAATGCCTTCTCCTGCTAGGAAACACAGGATGGCACTCAGCCAAAGGAGAGCTCAGGCAAAGTCAACTGAAGCCCGCATTTTCAAGATTTTGCCCTCTGCTGGGCCACAGCCTCCGGTGGCACACTGCATGTGCGTCACTTCTCCGAAGACAAGGCCGAAATCCGGGCATCCAGGGCCCCAGCAGTCCAGAGGCTGCGCATGGCGGCATACGGATCACCTCTTTGCCACGTACAGGAGGGAGGCCTCGGCCCTAGACTGGCTCCGCTAGAGCTCCACGACCTCAGCTATTTTTCCCGACCTTTGGCCCGTGCCCTTGTGAGTGTGTGACCTCTAGTTACACTTCACCTCCGACCACTCTCGATCCGCCACCTGCGGCTACCTGAGCGTGGACATCAACATCTATCACTGTCTGCAGTGTCACAGGTCACTAGGTGTCTAGGCTCAGGCTGACCTTGGCTGTCTTCTGCCCAGGCAAGGAGCTTAATCCTTCAAAGGAAATGAGGACACGTGGTCACTGGCCGACATCCTTTCTTTCATCTACACAGCGGTCTAGATGAGGGTAAAGAGGCCAGGTGGGCCAGGTGAAGGCTGAGTGCGGGGCCTAAGGCTTCCTTCCCAATCACCATGGAGACAGCCACCGCAAGGCTGGCCGGAACTTCTGACGGGGACGGGTCACAAACTCTCAGCCAATAGGAGAGGTCCAGCCTAACCGGCCGGTTCCGCAGAGCCCTCCATTTTACCCATGGACACACAACGGCCCCTTCTGTCCTTGGCCACAAAATCGAGGGCACCCAGGGAATAACTTCACAGTAGGCAACCCCTGATGTGGACACGTTCGACATACTGGGACAGCAGGCAGGTACCTCTTTGCCACTTACGCTACGATATCAGTAGGCAAGGCGCCCTTCCTCAGCATCTATGGCCCCTCTTTGTATGTGTTCTTTTAAAGAAATCTCTTTTTGCTACCCCTGAGACACATCACAACTATGAGGGGCCTGAGAGGGAACCTGGAGATGAAACAGGGGAGGCTTCTGGCTGTACCGCTTCCCCGTGGCTAGAGAATAGCAGTTAGTCTCTCTGGAAGCTCTTAGCTTCTGTTGATCGACATGGGCAATACGGTAGGGGCGGACCCTGGCCAGGTGGAGCTTGTGGGCACACGCAACCTCTGGAGGAAGAATAATTCCGCTGCTGCTTTGTATGGTGTAAACCTCCCCACGCCAAGTGGGATGGGCACAGAACATTGACCCACACCTGCCAGGGGCCTTTCCTGGGACTAAAGATCCCAACCTGGTCTCAACCTTGTCACCTTCTCAGCACATACCTTTCCTGCACACATAATCCTGCCTTTCTCCGTCGGTGCCTCATCCTACTAGGAAAAAAGCATGCCGCTCAAAAAGGCCGATGCCAGAGAAATCGAGGAGACACTGCCATTTTCCACATTTTTGCTGTCTACATATCCCCGCCTCCGGCGGAAGGCTGCCTATGTGGCCGGGCTGCGAAGGCAAGGCCGAAATCCTGGCATCCCGGGCCCCAGCAATCCAGTGGTTTATGGACGTGGGCACCCGGATGACATGTTTCCCACATCCAAGAGGAATCCTTGGGCCCTTCACTGGCTCGCCATTCAGCTCCGCGACGTCCACTACTGGCCCTGGCCTTTGGCCGGTGCCCCATTGCGCGAGTGCTCCGGAGCGATGTTTCTCCACCCATCACTATCATTCTGCCACCAGGGGATATGTGAGTGTGGGAGTCACCATTTGTCTGTCACTGGCAGCAGTGTCACGAGTCACTAGACTTCCAGGTACCAGCTGACCTAGGCTGCCTTCTGCCCCAGGCAAGGTCCGGAATCCTTTATCCCAGATGCTGACACCTGGGCACTGGCCGACATTAATTGTTATCAACACAGAGGTCTGAGTGAGGGTCAGCAGGCCAGCTAGGTGAAGTCAAGGCCAGGTGGGCGGGACTAAGGCTCCTTTGCCATCACCATGGAGACAGTCCCACCACCGGAAGAGTAGGCGGAGCTTATGATGGGCCTGGTGACAAGACTGAGCCAATGGCAGAGATCTGGCCCGCCAGGCAGATGACACAGGGCCCTCCATTATGACCTATGACACCTAGTGGCCACAGGATTTGAGCACACCCTGGGAAAGCCTACGCAGGCACAGGGGAGCCCCTGGTGCGGACTGGTTCAGGGCATTGGCAGAGCAGGCCAGGTACCTCTTTCCCACTTTCCTGAGGATATCGCTACGCAAGGCATCCCCACTCAGCATCTCTTGCCTCTCTCTCTCTGTCTCTCTCTGGATGTGTTCATTCTCTGAAATCTCTTCCTTCTCCCCCTGAGTCACTTCACAGCTTGGAGTGCCTGATAGAGTGCCTAGAGACCAAAGAGCAAAGGGGGAAGGCCTCTGGCTCTACTGCTTGCCCGTGGGCAGACAAGATCTGGTAGTTTATCTGGAAGGTCTAGAGAGTAGTGACTGATGGGGTAGCTACATCACCGGCGGACCCTGGCCAGGTGAAGCTTGCTGACATGTGGCAGCCTCTCCGGAGACTACTAATTCCGCTGGTAACATTGTATGCAAATACCTGGCTGAGTGCGAAGGGCAGAAAACATTGACACATACCTGCCAGAGGCCTATCCTGGGTCTGAAGAGTCCACCCCGGTCTCCAGCGACTCATCATCTCAGCACACACTTTGCCTGCACACAGGGAATCCGCCTCTCTCCACGAATGCCTTCTCCTGCTAGGAAACACAGGATGGCACTCAGCCAAAGGAGAGCTCAGGCAAAGTCAACTGAAGCCCGCATTTTCAAGATTTTGCCCTCTGCTGGGCCACAGCCTCCGGTGGCACACTGCATGTGCGTCACTTCTCCGAAGACAAGGCCGAAATCCGGGCATCCAGGGCCCCAGCAGTCCAGAGGCTGCGCATGGCGGCATACGGATCACCTCTTTGCCACGTACAGGAGGGAGGCCTCGGCCCTAGACTGGCTCCGCTAGAGCTCCACGACCTCAGCTATTTTTCCCGACCTTTGGCCCGTGCCCTTGTGAGTGTGTGACCTCTAGTTACACTTCACCTCCGACCACTCTCGATCCGCCACCTGCGGCTACCTGAGCGTGGACATCAACATCTATCACTGTCTGCAGTGTCACAGGTCACTAGGTGTCTAGGCTCAGGCTGACCTTGGCTGTCTTCTGCCCAGGCAAGGAGCTTAATCCTTCAAAGGAAATGAGGACACGTGGTCACTGGCCGACATCCTTTCTTTCATCTACACAGCGGTCTAGATGAGGGTAAAGAGGCCAGGTGGGCCAGGTGAAGGCTGAGTGCGGGGCCTAAGGCTTCCTTCCCAATCACCATGGAGACAGCCACCGCAAGGCTGGCCGGAACTTCTGACGGGGACGGGTCACAAACTCTCAGCCAATAGGAGAGGTCCAGCCTAACCGGCCGGTTCCGCAGAGCCCTCCATTTTACCCATGGACACACAACGGCCCCTTCTGTCCTTGGCCACAAAATCGAGGGCACCCAGGGAATAACTTCACAGTAGGCAACCCCTGATGTGGACACGTTCGACATACTGGGACAGCAGGCAGGTACCTCTTTGCCACTTACGCTACGATATCAGTAGGCAAGGCGCCCTTCCTCAGCATCTATGGCCCCTCTTTGTATGTGTTCTTTTAAAGAAATCTCTTTTTGCTACCCCTGAGACACATCACAACTATGAGGGGCCTGAGAGGGAACCTGGAGATGAAACAGGGGAGGCTTCTGGCTGTACCGCTTCCCCGTGGCTAGAGAATAGCAGTTAGTCTCTCTGGAAGCTCTTAGCTTCTGTTGATCGACATGGGCAATACGGTAGGGGCGGACCCTGGCCAGGTGGAGCTTGTGGGCACACGCAACCTCTGGAGGAAGAATAATTCCGCTGCTGCTTTGTATGGTGTAAACCTCCCCACGCCAAGTGGGATGGGCACAGAACATTGACCCACACCTGCCAGGGGCCTTTCCTGGGACTAAAGATCCCAACCTGGTCTCAACCTTGTCACCTTCTCAGCACATACCTTTCCTGCACACATAATCCTGCCTTTCTCCGTCGGTGCCTCATCCTACTAGGAAAAAAGCATGCCGCTCAAAAAGGCCGATGCCAGAGAAATCGAGGAGACACTGCCATTTTCCACATTTTTGCTGTCTACATATCCCCGCCTCCGGCGGAAGGCTGCCTATGTGGCCGGGCTGCGAAGGCAAGGCCGAAATCCTGGCATCCCGGGCCCCAGCAATCCAGTGGTTTATGGACGTGGGCACCCGGATGACATGTTTCCCACATCCAAGAGGAATCCTTGGGCCCTTCACTGGCTCGCCATTCAGCTCCGCGACGTCCACTACTGGCCCTGGCCTTTGGCCGGTGCCCCATTGCGCGAGTGCTCCGGAGCGATGTTTCTCCACCCATCACTATCATTCTGCCACCAGGGGATATGTGAGTGTGGGAGTCACCATTTGTCTGTCACTGGCAGCAGTGTCACGAGTCACTAGACTTCCAGGTACCAGCTGACCTAGGCTGCCTTCTGCCCCAGGCAAGGTCCGGAATCCTTTATCCCAGATGCTGACACCTGGGCACTGGCCGACATTAATTGTTATCAACACAGAGGTCTGAGTGAGGGTCAGCAGGCCAGCTAGGTGAAGTCAAGGCCAGGTGGGCGGGACTAAGGCTCCTTTGCCATCACCATGGAGACAGTCCCACCACCGGAAGAGTAGGCGGAGCTTATGATGGGCCTGGTGACAAGACTGAGCCAATGGCAGAGATCTGGCCCGCCAGGCAGATGACACAGGGCCCTCCATTATGACCTATGACACCTAGTGGCCACAGGATTTGAGCACACCCTGGGAAAGCCTACGCAGGCACAGGGGAGCCCCTGGTGCGGACTGGTTCAGGGCATTGGCAGAGCAGGCCAGGTACCTCTTTCCCACTTTCCTGAGGATATCGCTACGCAAGGCATCCCCACTCAGCATCTCTTGCCTCTCTCTCTCTGTCTCTCTCTGGATGTGTTCATTCTCTGAAATCTCTTCCTTCTCCCCCTGAGTCACTTCACAGCTTGGAGTGCCTGATAGAGTGCCTAGAGACCAAAGAGCAAAGGGGGAAGGCCTCTGGCTCTACTGCTTGCCCGTGGGCAGACAAGATCTGGTAGTTTATCTGGAAGGTCTAGAGAGTAGTGACTGATGGGGTAGCTACATCACCGGCGGACCCTGGCCAGGTGAAGCTTGCTGACATGTGGCAGCCTCTCCGGAGACTACTAATTCCGCTGGTAACATTGTATGCAAATACCTGGCTGAGTGCGAAGGGCAGAAAACATTGACACATACCTGCTAGAGGCCTATCCTGGGTCTGAAGAGTCCACCCCGGTCTCCAGCGACTCATCATCTCAGCACACACTTTGCCTGCACACAGGGAATCCGCCTCTCTCCACGAATGCCTTCTCCTGCTAGGAAACACAGGATGGCACTCAGCCAAAGGAGAGCTCAGGCAAAGTCAACTGAAGCCCGCATTTTCAAGATTTTGCCCTCTGCTGGGCCACAGCCTCCGGTGGCACACTGCATGTGCCTCACTTCTCCGAAGACAAGGCCGAAATCCGGGCATCCAGGGCCCCAGCAGTCCAGAGGCTGCGCATGGCGGCATACGGATCACCTCTTTGCCACGTACAGGAGGGAGGCCTCGGCCCTAGACTGGCTCCGCTAGAGCTCCACGACCTCAGCTATTTTTCCCGACCTTTGGCCCGTGCCCTTGTGAGTGTGTGACCTCTAGTTACACTTCACCTCCGACCACTCTCGATCCGCCACCTGCGGCTACCTGAGCGTGGACATCAACATCTATCACTGTCTGCAGTGTCACAGGTCACTAGGTGTCTAGGCTCAGGCTGACCTTGGCTGTCTTCTGCCCAGGCAAGGAGCTTAATCCTTCAAAGGAAATGAGGACACGTGGTCACTGGCCGACATCCTTTCTTTCATCTACACAGCGGTCTAGATGAGGGTAAAGAGGCCAGGTGGGCCAGGTGAAGGCTGAGTGCGGGGCCTAAGGCTTCCTTCCCAATCACCATGGAGACAGCCACCGCAAGGCTGGCCGGAACTTCTGACGGGGACGGGTCACAAACTCTCAGCCAATAGGAGAGGTCCAGCCTAACCGGCCGGTTCCGCAGAGCCCTCCATTTTACCCATGGACACACAACGGCCCCTTCTGTCCTTGGCCACAAAATCGAGGGCACCCAGGGAATAACTTCACAGTAGGCAACCCCTGATGTGGACACGTTCGACATACTGGGACAGCAGGCAGGTACCTCTTTGCCACTTACGCTACGATATCAGTAGGCAAGGCGCCCTTCCTCAGCATCTATGGCCCCTCTTTGTATGTGTTCTTTTAAAGAAATCTCTTTTTGCTACCCCTGAGACACATCACAACTATGAGGGGCCTGAGAGGGAACCTGGAGATGAAACAGGGGAGGCTTCTGGCTGTACCGCTTCCCCGTGGCTAGAGAATAGCAGTTAGTCTCTCTGGAAGCTCTTAGCTTCTGTTGATCGACATGGGCAATACGGTAGGGGCGGACCCTGGCCAGGTGGAGCTTGTGGGCACACGCAACCTCTGGGGGAAGAATAATTCCGCTGCTGCTTTGTATGGTGTAAACCTCCCCACGCCAAGTGGGATGGGCACAGAACATTGACCCACACCTGCCAGGGGCCTTTCCTGGGACTAAAGATCCCAACCTGGTCTCAACCTTGTCACCTTCTCAGCACATACCTTTCCTGCACACATAATCCTGCCTTTCTCCGTCGGTGCCTCATCCTACTAGGTAAAGAGCATGCCGCTCAAAAAGGCCGATGCCAGAGAAATCGAGGAGACACTGCCATTTTCCACATTTTTGCTGTCTACATATCCCCGCCTCCGGCGGAAGGCTGCCTATGTGGCCGGGCTGCGAAGGCAAGGCCGAAATCCTGGCATCCCGGGCCCCAGCAATCCAGTGGTTTATGGACGTGGGCACCCGGATGACATGTTTCCCACATCCAAGAGGAATCCTTGGGCCCTTCACTGGCTCGCCATTCAGCTCCGCGACGTCCACTACTGGCCCTGGCCTTTGGCCGGTGCCCCATTGCGCGAGTGCTCCGGAGCCATGTTTCTCCACCCATCACTATCATTCTGCCACCAGGGGATATGTGAGTGTGGGAGTCACCATTTGTCTGTCACTGGCAGCAGTGTCACGAGTCACTAGACTTCCAGGTACCAGCTGACCTAGGCTGCCTTCTGCCCCAGGCAAGGTCCGGAATCCTTTATCCCAGATGCTGACACCTGGGCACTGGCCGACATTAATTGTTATCAACACAGAGGTCTGAGTGAGGGTCAGCAGGCCAGCTAGGTGAAGTCAAGGCCAGGTGGGCGGGACTAAGGCTCCTTTGCCATCACCATGGAGACAGTCCCACCACCGGAAGAGTAGGCGGAGCTTATGATGGGCCTGGTGACAAGACTGAGCCAATGGCAGAGATCTGGCCCGCCAGGCAGATGACACAGGGCCCTCCATTATGACCTATGACACCTAGTGGCCACAGGATTTGAGCACACCCTGGGAAAGCCTACGCAGGCACAGGGGAGCCCCTGGTGCGGACTGGTTCAGGGCATTGGCAGAGCAGGCCAGGTACCTCTTTCCCACTTTCCTGAGGATATCGCTACGCAAGGCATCCCCACTCAGCATCTCTTGCCTCTCTCTCTCTGTCTCTCTCTGGATGTGTTCATTCTCTGAAATCTCTTCCTTCTCCCCCTGAGTCACTTCACAGCTTGGAGTGCCTGATAGAGTGCCTAGAGACCAAAGAGCAAAGGGGGAAGGCCTCTGGCTCTACTGCTTGCCCGTGGGCAGACAAGATCTGGTAGTTTATCTGGAAGGTCTAGAGAGTAGTGACTGATGGGGTAGCTACATCACCGGCGGACCCTGGCCAGGTGAAGCTTGCTGACATGTGGCAGCCTCTCCGGAGACTACTAATTCCGCTGGTAACATTGTATGCAAATACCTGGCTGAGTGCGAAGGGCAGAAAACATTGACACATACCTGCCAGAGGCCTATCCTGGGTCTGAAGAGTCCACCCCGGTCTCCAGCGACTCATCATCTCAGCACACACTTTGCCTGCACACAGGGAATCCGCCTCTCTCCACGAATGCCTTCTCCTGCTAGGAAACACAGGATGGCACTCAGCCAAAGGAGAGCTCAGGCAAAGTCAACTGAAGCCCGCATTTTCAAGATTTTGCCCTCTGCTGGGCCACAGCCTCCGGTGGCACACTGCATGTGCGTCACTTCTCCGAAGACAAGGCCGAAATCCGGGCATCCAGGGCCCCAGCAGTCCAGAGGCTGCGCATGGCGGCATACGGATCACCTCTTTGCCACGTACAGGAGGGAGGCCTCGGCCCTAGACTGGCTCCGCTAGAGCTCCACGACCTCAGCTATTTTTCCCGACCTTTGGCCCGTGCCCTTGTGAGTGTGTGACCTCTAGTTACACTTCACCTCCGACCACTCTCGATCCGCCACCTGCGGCTACCTGAGCGTGGACATCAACATCTATCACTGTCTGCAGTGTCACAGGTCACTAGGTGTCTAGGCTCAGGCTGACCTTGGCTGTCTTCTGCCCAGGCAAGGAGCTTAATCCTTCAAAGGAAATGAGGACACGTGGTCACTGGCCGACATCCTTTCTTTCATCTACACAGCGGTCTAGATGAGGGTAAAGAGGCCAGGTGGGCCAGGTGAAGGCTGAGTGCGGGGCCTAAGGCTTCCTTCCCAATCACCATGGAGACAGCCACCGCAAGGCTGGCCGGAACTTCTGACGGGGACGGGTCACAAACTCTCAGCCAATAGGAGAGGTCCAGCCTAACCGGCCGGTTCCGCAGAGCCCTCCATTTTACCCATGGACACACAACGGCCCCTTCTGTCCTTGGCCACAAAATCGAGGGCACCCAGGGAATAACTTCACAGTAGGCAACCCCTGATGTGGACACGTTCGACATACTGGGACAGCAGGCAGGTACCTCTTTGCCACTTACGCTACGATATCAGTAGGCAAGGCGCCCTTCCTCAGCATCTATGGCCCCTCTTTGTATGTGTTCTTTTAAAGAAATCTCTTTTTGCTACCCCTGAGACACATCACAACTATGAGGGGCCTGAGAGGGAACCTGGAGATGAAACAGGGGAGGCTTCTGGCTGCACCGCTTCCCCGTGGCTAGAGAATAGCAGTTAGTCTCTCTGGAAGCTCTTAGCTTCTGTTGATCGACATGGGCAATACGGTAGGGGCGGACCCTGGCCAGGTGGAGCTTGTGGGCACACGCAACCTCTGGGGGAAGAATAATTCCGCTGCTGCTTTGTATGGTGTAAACCTCCCCACGCCAAGTGGGATGGGCACAGAACATTGACCCACACCTGCCAGGGGCCTTTCCTGGGACTAAAGATCCCAACCTGGTCTCAACCTTGTCACCTTCTCAGCACATACCTTTCCTGCACACATAATCCTGCCTTTCTCCGTCGGTGCCTCATCCTACTAGGAAAAAAGCATGCCGCTCAAAAAGGCCGATGCCAGAGAAATCGAGGAGACACTGCCATTTTCCACATTTTTGCTGTCTACATATCCCCGCCTCCGGCGGAAGGCTGCCTATGTGGCCGGGCTGCGAAGGCAAGGCCGAAATCCTGGCATCCCGGGCCCCAGCAATCCAGTGGTTTATGGACGTGGGGACCCGGATGACATGTTTCCCACATCCAAGAGGAATCCTTGGGCCCTTCACTGGCTCGCCATTCAGCTCCGCGACGTCCACTACTGGCCCTGGCCTTTGGCCGGTGCCCCATTGCGCGAGTGCTCCGGAGCGATGTTTCTCCACCCATCACTATCATTCTGCCACCAGGGGATATGTGAGTGTGGGAGTCACCATTTGTCTGTCACTGGCAGCAGTGTCACGAGTCACTAGACTTCCAGGTACCAGCTGACCTAGGCTGCCTTCTGCCCCAGGCAAGGTCCGGAATCCTTTATCCCAGATGCTGACACCTGGGCACTGGCCGACATTAATTTTTATCAACACAGAGGTCTGAGTGAGGGTCAGCAGGCCAGCTAGGTGAAGTCAAGGCCAGGTGGGCGGGACTAAGGCTCCTTTGCCATCACCATGGAGACAGTCCCACCACCGGAAGAGTAGGCGGAGCTTATGATGGGCCTGGTGACAAGACTGAGCCAATGGCAGAGATCTGGCCCGCCAGGCAGATGACACAGGGCCCTCCATTATGACCTATGACACCTAGTGGCCACAGGATTTGAGCACACCCTGGGAAAGCCTACGCAGGCACAGGGGAGCCCCTGGTGCGGACTGGTTCAGGGCATTGGCAGAGCAGGCCAGGTACCTCTTTCCCACTTTCCTGAGGATATCGCTACGCAAGGCATCCCCACTCAGCATCTCTTGCCTCTCTCTCTCTGTCTCTCTCTGGATGTGTTCATTCTCTGAAATCTCTTCCTTCTCCCCCTGAGTCACTTCACAGCTTGGAGTGCCTGATAGAGTGCCTAGAGACCAAAGAGCAAAGGGGGAAGGCCTCTGGCTCTACTGCTTGCCCGTGGGCAGACAAGATCTGGTAGTTTATCTGGAAGGTCTAGAGAGTAGTGACTGATGGGGTAGCTACATCACCGGCGGACCCTGGCCAGGTGAAGCTTGCTGACATGTGGCAGCCTCTCCGGAGACTACTAATTCCGCTGGTAACATTGTATGCAAATACCTGGCTGAGTGCGAAGGGCAGAAAACATTGACACATACCTGCCAGAGGCCTATCCTGGGTCTGAAGAGTCCACCCCGGTCTCCAGCGACTCATCATCTCAGCACACACTTTGCCTGCACACAGGGAATCCGCCTCTCTCCACGAATGCCTTCTCCTGCTAGGAAACACAGGATGGCACTCAGCCAAAGGAGAGCTCAGGCAAAGTCAACTGAAGCCCGCATTTTCAAGATTTTGCCCTCTGCTGGGCCACAGCCTCCGGTGGCACACTGCATGTGCGTCACTTCTCCGAAGACAAGGCCGAAATCCGGGCATCCAGGGCCCCAGCAGTCCAGAGGCTGCGCATGGCGGCATACGGATCACCTCTTTGCCACGTACAGGAGGGAGGCCTCGGCCCTAGACTGGCTCCGCTAGAGCTCCACGACCTCAGCTATTTTTCCCGACCTTTGGCCCGTGCCCTTGTGAGTGTGTGACCTCTAGTTACACTTCACCTCCGACCACTCTCGATCCGCCACCTGCGGCTACCTGAGCGTGGACATCAACATCTATCACTCTCTGCAGTGTCACAGGTCACTAGGTGTCTAGGCTCAGGCTGACCTTGGCTGTCTTCTGCCCAGGCAAGGAGCTTAATCCTTCAAAGGAAATGAGGACACGTGGTCACTGGCCGACATCCTTTCTTTCATCTACACAGCGGTCTAGATGACGGTAAAGAGGCCAGGTGGGCCAGGTGAAGGCTGAGTGCGGGGCCTAAGGCTTCCTTCCCAATCACCATGGAGACAGCCACCGCAAGGCTGGCCGGAACTTCTGACGGGGACGGGTCACAAACTCTCAGCCAATAGGAGAGGTCCAGCCTAACCGGCCGGTTCCGCAGAGCCCTCCATTTTACCCATGGACACACAACGGCCCCTTCTGTCCTTGGCCACAAAATCGAGGGCACCCAGGGAATAACTTCACAGTAGGCAACCCCTGATGTGGACACGTTCGACATACTGGGACAGCAGGCAGGTACCTCTTTGCCACTTACGCTACGATATCAGTAGGCAAGGCGCCCTTCCTCAGCATCTATGGCCCCTCTTTGTATGTGTTCTTTTAAAGAAATCTCTTTTTGCTACCCCTGAGACACATCACAACTATGAGGGGCCTGAGAGGGAACCTGGAGATGAAACAGGGGAGGCTTCTGGCTGCACCGCTTCCCCGTGGCTAGAGAATAGCAGTTAGTCTCTCTGGAAGCTCTTAGCTTCTGTTGATCGACATGGGCAATACGGTAGGGGCGGACCCTGGCCAGGTGGAGCTTGTGGGCACACGCAACCTCTGGGGGAAGAATAATTCCGCTGCTGCTTTGTATGGTGTAAACCTCCCCACGCCAAGTGGGATGGGCACAGAACATTGACCCACACCTGCCAGGGGCCTTTCCTGGGACTAAAGATCCCAACCTGGTCTCAACCTTGTCACCTTCTCAGCACATACCTTTCCTGCACACATAATCCTGCCTTTCTCCGTCGGTGCCTCATCCTACTAGGAAAAAAGCATGCCGCTCAAAAAGGCCGATGCCAGAGAAATCGAGGAGACACTGCCATTTTCCACATTTTTGCTGTCTACATATCCCCGCCTCCGGCGGAAGGCTGCCTATGTGGCCGGGCTGCGAAGGCAAGGCCGAAATCCTGGCATCCCGGGCCCCAGCAATCCAGTGGTTTATGGACGTGGGCACCCGGATGACATGTTTCCCACATCCAAGAGGAATCCTTGGGCCCTTCACTGGCTCGCCATTCAGCTCCGCGACGTCCACTACTGGCCCTGGCCTTTGGCCGGTGCCCCATTGCGCGAGTGCTCCGGAGCGATGTTTCTCCACCCATCACTATCATTCTGCCACCAGGGGATATGTGAGTGTGGGAGTCACCATTTGTCTGTCACTGGCAGCAGTGTCACGAGTCACTAGACTTCCAGGTACCAGCTGACCTAGGCTGCCTTCTGCCCCAGGCAAGGTCCGGAATCCTTTATCCCAGATGCTGACACCTGGGCACTGGCCGACATTAATTGTTATCAACACAGAGGTCTGAGTGAGGGTCAGCAGGCCAGCTAGGTGAAGTCAAGGCCAGGTGGGCGGGACTAAGGCTCCTTTGCCATCACCATGGAGACAGTCCCACCACCGGAAGAGTAGGCGGAGCTTATGATGGGCCTGGTGACAAGACTGAGCCAATGGCAGAGATCTGGCCCGCCAGGCAGATGACACAGGGCCCTCCATTATGACCTATGACACCTAGTGGCCACAGGATTTGAGCACACCCTGGGAAAGCCTACGCAGGCACAGGGGAGCCCCTGGTGCGGACTGGTTCAGGGCATTGGCAGAGCAGGCCAGGTACCTCTTTCCCACTTTCCTGAGGATATCGCTACGCAAGGCATCCCCACTCAGCATCTCTTGCCTCTCTCTCTCTGTCTCTCTCTGGATGTGTTCATTCTCTGAAATCTCTTCCTTCTCCCCCTGAGTCACTTCACAGCTTGGAGTGCCTGATAGAGTGCCTAGAGACCAAAGAGCAAAGGGGGAAGGCCTCTGGCTCTACTGCTTGCCCATGGGCAGACAAGATCTGGTAGTTTATCTGGAAGCTCTAGAGAGTAGTGACTGATGGGGTAGCTACATCACCGGCGGACCCTGGCCAGGTGAAGCTTGCTGACATGTGGCAGCCTCTCCGGAGACTACTAATTCCGCTGGTAACATTGTATGCAAATACCTGGCTGAGTGCGAAGGGCAGAAAACATTGACACATACCTGCCAGAGGCCTATCCTGGGTCTGAAGAGTCCACCCCGGTCTCCAGCGACTCATCATCTCAGCACACACTTTGCCTGCACACAGGGAATCCGCCTCTCTCCACGAATGCCTTCTCCTGCTAGGAAACACAGGATGGCACTCAGCCAAAGGAGAGCTCAGGCAAAGTCAACTGAAGCCCGCATTTTCAAGATTTTGCCCTCTGCTGGGCCACAGCCTCCGGTGGCACACTGCATGTGCGTCACTTCTCCGAAGACAAGGCCGAAATCTGGGCATCCAGGGCCCCAGCAGTCCAGAGGCTGCGCATGGCGGCATACGGATCACCTCTTTGCCACGTACAGGAGGGAGGCCTCGGCCCTAGACTGGCTCCGCTAGAGCTCCACGACCTCAGCTATTTTTCCCGACCTTTGGCCCGTGCCCTTGTGAGTGTGTGACCTCTAGTTACACTTCACCTCCGACCACTCTCGATCCGCCACCTGTGGCTACCTGAGCGTGGACATCAACATCTATCACTGTCTGCAGTGTCACAGGTCACTAGGTGTCTAGGTTCAGGCTGACCTTGGCTGTCTTCTGCCCAGGCAAGGAGCTTAATCCTTCAAAGGAAATGAGGACACGTGGTCACTGGCCGACATCCTTTCTTTCATCTACACAGCGGTCTAGATGAGGGTAAAGAGGCCAGGTGGGCCAGGTGAAGGCTGAGTGCGGGGCCTAAGGCTTCCTTCCCAATCACCATGGAGACAGCCACCGCAAGGCTGGCCGGAACTTCTGACGGGGACGGGTCACAAACTCTCAGCCAATAGGAGAGGTCCAGCCTAACCGGCCGGTTCCGCAGAGCCCTCCATTTTACCCATGGACACACAACGGCCCCTTCTGTCCTTGGCCACAAAATCGAGGGCACCCAGGGAATAACTTCACAGTAGGCAACCCCTGATGTGGACACGTTCGACATACTGGGACAGCAGGCAGGTACCTCTTTGCCACTTACGCTACGATATCAGTAGGCAAGGCGCCCTTCCTCAGCATCTATGGCCCCTCTTTGTATGTGTTCTTTTAAAGAAATCTCTTTTTGCTACCCCTGAGACACATCACAACTATGAGGGGCCTGAGAGGGAACCTGGAGATGAAACAGGGGAGGCTTCTGGCTGTACCGCTTCCCCGTGGCTAGAGAATAGCAGTTAGTCTCTCTGGAAGCTCTTAGCTTCTGTTGATCGACATGGGCAATACGGTAGGGGCGGACCCTGGCCAGGTGGAGCTTGTGGGCACACGCAACCTCTGGGGGAAGAATAATTCCGCTGCTGCTTTGTATGGTGTAAACCTCCCCACGCCAAGTGGGATGGGCACAGAACATTGACCCACACCTGCCAGGGGCCTTTCCTGGGACTAAAGATCCCAACCTGGTCTCAACCTTGTCACCTTCTCAGCACATACCTTTCCTGCACACATAATCCTGCCTTTCTCCGTCGGTGCCTCATCCTACTAGGAAAAAAGCATGCCGCTCAAAAAGGCCGATGCCAGAGAAATCGAGGAGACACTGCCATTTTCCACATTTTTGCTGTCTACATATCCCCGCCTCCGGCGGAAGGCTGCCTATGTGGCCGGGCTGCGAAGGCAAGGCCGAAATCCTGGCATCCCGGGCCCCAGCAATCCAGTGGTTTATGGACGTGGGGACCCGGATGACATGTTTCCCACATCCAAGAGGAATCCTTGGGCCCTTCACTGGCTCACCATTCAGCTCCGCGACGTCCACTACTGGCCCTGGCCTTTGGCCGGTGCCCCATTGCGCGAGTGCTCCGGAGCGATGTTTCTCCACCCATCACTATCATTCTGCCACCAGGGGATATGTGAGTGTGGGAGTCACCATTTGTCTGTCACTGGCAGCAGTGTCACGAGTCACTAGACTTCCAGGTACCAGCTGACCTAGGCTGCCTTCTGCCCCAGGCAAGGTCCGGAATCCTTTATCCCAGATGCTGACACCTGGGCACTGGCCGACATTAATTGTTATCAACACAGAGGTCTGAGTGAGGGTCAGCAGGCCAGCTAGGTGAAGTCAAGGCCAGGTGGGCGGGACTAAGGCTCCTTTGCCATCACCATGGAGACAGTCCCACCACCGGAAGAGTAGGCGGAGCTTATGATGGGCCTGGTGACAAGACTGAGCCAATGGCAGAGATCTGGCCCGCCAGGCAGATGACACAGGGCCCTCCATTATGACCTATGACACCTAGTGGCCACAGGATTTGAGCACACCCTGGGAAAGCCTACGCAGGCACAGGGGAGCCCCTGGTGCGGACTGGTTCAGGGCATTGGCAGAGCAGGCCAGGTACCTCTTTCCCACTTTCCTGAGGATATCGCTACGCAAGGCATCCCCACTCAGCATCTCTTGCCTCTCTCTCTCTGTCTCTCTCTGGATGTGTTCATTCTCTGAAATCTCTTCCTTCTCCCCCTGAGTCACTTCACAGCTTGGAGTGCCTGATAGAGTGCCTAGAGACCAAAGAGCAAAGGGGGAAGGCCTCTGGCTCTACTGCTTGCCCGTGGGCAGACAAGATCTGGTAGTTTATCTGGAAGGTCTAGAGAGTAGTGACTGATGGGGTAGCTACATCACCGGCGGACCCTGGCCAGGTGAAGCTTGCTGACATGTGGCAGCCTCTCCGGAGACTACTAATTCCGCTGGTAACATTGTATGCAAATACCTGGCTGAGTGCGAAGGGCAGAAAACATTGACACATACCTGCCAGAGGCCTATCCTGGGTCTGAAGAGTCCACCCCGGTCTCCAGCGACTCATCATCTCAGCACACACTTTGCCTGCACACAGGGAATCCGCCTCTCTCCACGAATGCCTTCTCCTGCTAGGAAACACAGGATGGCACTCAGCCAAAGGAGAGCTCAGGCAAAGTCAACTGAAGCCCGCATTTTCAAGATTTTGCCCTCTGCTGGGCCACAGCCTCCGGTGGCACACTGCATGTGCGTCACTTCTCCGAAGACAAGGCCGAAATCCGGGCATCCAGGGCCCCAGCAGTCCAGAGGCTGCGCATGGCGGCATACGGATCACCTCTTTGCCACGTACAGGAGGGAGGCCTCGGCCCTAGACTGGCTCCGCTAGAGCTCCACGACCTCAGCTATTTTTCCCGACCTTTGGCCCGTGCCCTTGTGAGTGTGTGACCTCTAGTTACACTTCACCTCCGACCACTCTCGATCCGCCACCTGCGGCTACCTGAGCGTGGACATCAACATCTATCACTGTCTGCAGTGTCACAGGTCACTAGGTGTCTAGGCTCAGGCTGACCTTGGCTGTCTTCTGCCCAGGCAAGGAGCTTAATCCTTCAAAGGAAATGAGGACACGTGGTCACTGGCCGACATCCTTTCTTTCATCTACACAGCGGTCTAGATGAGGGTAAAGAGGCCAGGTGGGCCAGGTGAAGGCTGAGTGCGGGGCCTAAGGCTTCCTTCCCAATCACCATGGAGACAGCCACCGCAAGGCTGGCCGGAACTTCTGACGGGGACGGGTCACAAACTCTCAGCCAATAGGAGAGGTCCAGCCTAACCGGCCGGTTCCGCAGAGCCCTCCATTTTACCCATGGACACACAACGGCCCCTTCTGTCCTTGGCCACAAAATCGAGGGCACCCAGGGAATAATTTCACAGTAGGCAACCCCTGATGTGGACACGTTCGACATACTGGGACAGCAGTCAGGTACCTCTTTGCCACTTACGCTACGATATCAGTAGGCAAAGCGCCCTTCCTCAGCATCTATGGCCCCTCTTTGTATGTGTTCTTTTAAAGAAATCTCTTTTTGCTTCCCCTGAGACACATCACAACTATGAGGGGCCTGAGAGGGAACCTGGGGATGAAACAGGGGAGGCTTCTGGCTGTACCGCTTCCCCGTGGCTAGAGAATAGCAGTTAGTCTCTCTGGAGGCTCTTAGCTTCTGTTGATCGACATGGGCAATACGGTAGGGGCGGACCCTGGCCAGGTGGAGCTTGTGGGCACACGCAACCTCTGGGGGAAGAATAATTCCGCTGCTGCTTTGTATGGTGTAAACCTCCCCACGCCAAGTGGGATGGGCACAGAACATTGACCCACACCTGCCAGGGGCCTTTCCTGGGACTAAAGATCCCAACCTGGTCTCAACCTTGTCACCTTCTCAGCACATACCTTTCCTGCACACATAATCCTGCCTTTCTCCGTCGGTGCCTCATCCTACTAGGAAAAAAGCATGCCGCTCAAAAAGGCCGATGCCAGAGAAATCGAGGAGACACTGCCATTTTCCACATTTTTGCTGTCTACATATCCCCGCCTCCGGCGGAAGGCTGCCTATGTGGCCGGGCTGCGAAGGCAAGGCCGAAATCCTGGCATCCCGGGCCCCAGCAATCCAGCGGTTTATGGACGTGGGGACCCGAATGACATGTTTCCCACATACAAGAGGAATCCTTGGGCCCTTCACTGGCTCACCATTCAGCTCCGCGACGTCCACTACTGGCCCTGGCCTTTGGCCGGTGCCCCATTGCGCGAGTGCTCCGGAGCGATGTTTCTCCACCCATCACTATCATTCTGCCACCAGGGGATATGTGAGTGTGGGAGTCACCATTTGTCTGTCACTGGCAGCAGTGTCACGAGTCACTAGACTTCCAGGTACCAGCTGACCTAGGCTGCCTTCTGCCCCAGGCAAGGTCCGGAATCCTTTATCCCAGATGCTGACACCTGGGCACTGGCCGACATTAATTGTTATCAACACAGAGGTCTGAGTGAGGGTCAGCAGGCCAGCTAGGTGAAGTCAAGGCCAGGTGGGCGGGACTAAGGCTCCTTTGCCATCACCATGGAGACAGTCCCACCACCGGAAGAGTAGGCGGAGCTTATGATGGGCCTGGTGACAAGACTGAGCCAATGGCAGAGATCTGGCCCGCCAGGCAGATGACACAGGGCCCTCCATTATGACCTATGACACCTAGTGGCCACAGGATTTGAGCACACCCTGGGAAAGCCTACGCAGGCACAGGGGAGCCCCTGGTGCGGACTGGTTCAGGGCATTGGCAGAGCAGGCCAGGTACCTCTTTCCCACTTTCCTGAGGATATCGCTACGCAAGGCATCCCCACTCAGCATCTCTTGCCTCTCTCTCTCTGTCTCTCTCTGGATGTGTTCATTCTCTGAAATCTCTTCCTTCTCCCCCTGAGTCACTTCACAGCTTGGAGTGCCTGATAGAGTGCCTAGAGACCAAAGAGCAAAGGGGGAAGGCCTCTGGCTCTACTGCTTGCCCGTGGGCAGACAAGATCTGGTAGTTTATCTGGAAGGTCTAGAGAGTAGTGACTGATGGGGTAGCTACATCACCGGCGGACCCTGGCCAGGTGAAGCTTGCTGACATGTGGCAGCCTCTCCGGAGACTACTAATTCCGCTGGTAACATTGTATGCAAATACCTGGCTGAGTGCGAAGGGCAGAAAACATTGACACATACCTGCCAGAGGCCTATCCTGGGTCTGAAGAGTCCACCCCGGTCTCCAGCGACTCATCATCTCAGCACACACTTTGCCTGCACACAGGGAATCCGCCTCTCTCCACGAATGCCTTCTCCTGCTAGGAAACACAGGATGGCACTCAGCCAAAGGAGAGCTCAGGCAAAGTCAACTGAAGCCCGCATTTTCAAGATTTTGCCCTCTGCTGGGCCACAGCCTCCGGTGGCACACTGCATGTGCGTCACTTCTCCGAAGACAAGGCCGAAATCCGGGCATCCAGGGCCCCAGCAGTCCAGAGGCTGTGCATGGCGGCATACGGATCACCTCTTTGCCACGTACAGGAGGGAGGCCTCGGCCCTAGACTGGCTCCGCTAGAGCTCCACGACCTCAGCTATTTTTCCCGACCTTTGGCCCGTGCCCTTGTGAGTGTGTGACCTCCAGTTACACTTCACCTCCGACCACTCTCGATCCGCCACCTGCGGCTACCTGAGCGTGGACATCAACATCTATCACTGTCTGCAGTGTCACAGGTCACTAGGTGTCTAGGCTCAGGCTGACCTTGGCTGTCTTCTGCCCAGGCAAGGAGCTTAATCCTTCAAAGGAAATGAGGACACGTGGTCACTGGCCGACATCCTTTCTTTCATCTACACAGCGGTCTAGATGACGGTAAAGAGGCCAGGTGGGCCAGGTGAAGGCTGAGTGCGGGGCCTAAGGCTTCCTTCCCAATCACCATGGAGACAGCCACCGCAAGGCTGGCCGGAACTTCTGACGGGGACGGGTCACAAACTCTCAGCCAATAGGAGAGGTCCAGCCTAACCGGCCGGTTCCGCAGAGCCCTCCATTTTACCCATGGACACACAACGGCCCCTTCTGTCCTTGGCCACAAAATCGAGGGCACCCAGGGAATAATTTCACAGTAGGCAACCCCTGATGTGGACACGTTCGACATACTGGGACAGCAGTCAGGTACCTCTTTGCCACTTACGCTACGATATCAGTAGGCAAAGCGCCCTTCCTCAGCATCTATGGCCCCTCTTTGTATGTGTTCTTTTAAAGAAATCTCTTTTTGCTTCCCCTGAGACACATCACAACTATGAGGGGCCTGAGAGGGAACCTGGAGATGAAACAGGGGAGGCTTCTGGCTGTACCGCTTCCCCGTGGCTAGAGAATAGCAGTTAGTCTCTCTGGAGGCTCTTAGCTTCTGTTGATCGACATGGGCAATACGGTAGGGGCGGACCCTGGCCAGGTGGAGCTTGTGGGCACACGCAACCTCTGGGGGAAGAATAATTCCGCTGCTGCTTTGTATGGTGTAAACCTCCCCACGCCAAGTGGGATGGGCACAGAACATTGACCCACACCTGCCAGGGGCCTTTCCTGGGACTAAAGATCCCAACCTGGTCTCAACCTTGTCACCTTCTCAGCACATACCTTTCCTGCACACATAATCCTGCCTTTCTCCGTCGGTGCCTCATCCTACTAGGAAAAAAGCATGCCGCTCAAAAAGGCCGATGCCAGAGAAATCGAGGAGACACTGCCATTTTCCACATTTTTGCTGTCTACATATCCCCGCCTCCGGCGGAAGGCTGCCTATGTGGCCGGGCTGCGAAGGCAAGGCCGAAATCCTGGCATCCCGGGCCCCAGCAATCCAGTGGTTTATGGACGTGGGGACCCGGATGACATGTTTCCCACATCCAAGAGGAATCCTTGGGCCCTTCACTGGCTCACCATTCAGCTCCGCGACGTCCACTACTGGCCCTGGCCTTTGGCCGGTGCCCCATTGCGCGAGTGCTCCGGAGCGATGTTTCTCCACCCATCACTATCATTCTGCCACCAGGGGATATGTGAGTGTGGGAGTCACCATTTGTCTGTCACTGGCAGCAGTGTCACGAGTCACTAGACTTCCAGGTACCAGCTGACCTAGGCTGCCTTCTGCCCCAGGCAAGGTCCGGAATCCTTTATCCCAGATGCTGACACCTGGGCACTGGCCGACATTAATTGTTATCAACACAGAGGTCTGAGTGAGGGTCAGCAGGCCAGCTAGGTGAAGTCAAGGCCAGGTGGGCGGGACTAAGGCTCCTTTGCCATCACCATGGAGACAGTCCCACCACCGGAAGAGTAGGCGGAGCTTATGATGGGCCTGGTGACAAGACTGAGCCAATGGCAGAGATCTGGCCCGCCAGGCAGATGACACAGGGCCCTCCATTATGACCTATGACACCTAGTGGCCACAGGATTTGAGCACACCCTGGGAAAGCCTACGCAGGCACAGGGGAGCCCCTGGTGCGGACTGGTTCAGGGCATTGGCAGAGCAGGCCAGGTACCTCTTTCCCACTTTCCTGAGGATATCGCTACGCAAGGCATCCCCACTCAGCATCTCTTGCCTCTCTCTCTCTGTCTCTCTCTGGATGTGTTCATTCTCTGAAATCTCTTCCTTCTCCCCCTGAGTCACTTCACAGCTTGGAGTGCCTGATAGAGTGCCTAGAGACCAAAGAGCAAAGGGGGAAGGCCTCTGGCTCTACTGCTTGCCCATGGGCAGACAAGATCTGGTAGTTTATCTGGAAGCTCTAGAGAGTAGTGACTGATGGGGTAGCTACATCACCGGCGGACCCTGGCCAGGTGAAGCTTGCTGACATGTGGCAGCCTCTCCGGAGACTACTAATTCCGCTGGTAACATTGTATGCAAATACCTGGCTGAGTGCGAAGGGCAGACTCATCATCTCAGCACACACTTTGCCTGCACACAGGGAATCCGCCTCTCTCCACGAATGCCTTCTCCTGCTAGGAAACACAGGATGGCACTCAGCCGAAGGAGATCTCGGGCAAAGTCAACTGAAGCCCGCATTTTCAAGATTTTGCCCTCTGCTGGGCCACAGCCTCCGGTGGCACACTGCATGTGCCTCACTTCTCCGAAGACAAGGCCGAAATCCGGGCATCCAGGGCCCCAGCAGTCCAGAGGCTGTGCATGGCGGCATACGGATCACCTCTTTGCCACGTACAGGAGGGAGGCCTCGGCCCTAGACTGGCTCCGCTAGAGCTCCACGACCTCAGCTATTTTTCCCGACCTTTGGCCCGTGCCCTTGTGAGTGTGTGACCTCCAGTTACACTTCACCTCCGACCACTCTCGATCCGCCACCTGCGGCTACCTGAGCGTGGACATCAACATCTATCACTGTCTGCAGTGTCACAGGTCACTAGGTGTCTAGGCTCAGGCTGACCTTGGCTGTCTTCTGCCCAGGCAAGGAGCTTAATCCTTCAAAGGAAATGAGGACACGTGGTCACTGGCCGACATCCTTTCTTTCATCTACACAGCGGTCTAGATGACGGTAAAGAGGCCAGGTGGGCCAGGTGAAGGCTGAGTGCGGGGCCTAAGGCTTCCTTTCCAATCACCATGGAGACAGCCACCGCAAGGCTGGCCGGAACTTCTGACGGGGACGGGTCACAAACTCTCAGCCAATAGGAGAGGTCCAGCCTAACCGGCCGGTTCCGCAGAGCCCTCCATTTTACCCATGGACACACAACGGCCCCTTCTGTCCTTGGCCACAAAATCGAGGGCACCCAGGGAATAATTTCACAGTAGGCAACCCCTGATGTGGACACGTTCGACATACTGGGACAGCAGTCAGGTACCTCTTTGCCACTTACGCTACGATATCAGTAGGCAAAGCGCCCTTCCTCAGCATCTATGGCCCCTCTTTGTATGTGTTCTTTTAAAGAAATCTCTTTTTGCTTCCCCTGAGACACATCACAACTATGAGGGGCCTGAGAGGGAACCTGGAGATGAAACAGGGGAGGCTTCTGGCTGTACCGCTTCCCCGTGGCTAGAGAATAGCAGTTAGTCTCTCTGGAAGCTCTTAGCTTCTGTTGATCGACATGGGCAATACGGTAGGGGCGGACCCTGGCCAGGTGGAGCTTGTGGGCACACGCAACCTCTGGGGGAAGAATAATTCCGCTGCTGCTTTGTATGGTGTAAACCTCCCCACGCCAAGTGGGATGGGCACAGAACATTGACCCACACCTGCCAGGGGCCTTTCCTGGGACTAAAGATCCCAACCTGGTCTCAACCTTGTCACCTTCTCAGCACATACCTTTCCTGCACACATAATCCTGCCTTTCTCCGTCGGTGCCTCATCCTACTAGGAAAAAAGCATGCCGCTCAAAAAGGCCGATGCCAGAGAAATCGAGGAGACACTGCCATTTTCCACATTTTTGCTGTCTACATATCCCCGCCTCCGGCGGAAGGCTGCCTATGTGGCCGGGCTGCGAAGGCAAGGCCGAAATCCTGGCATCCCGGGCCCCAGCAATCCAGTGGTTTATGGACGTGGGGACCCGGATGACATGTTTCCCACATCCAAGAGGAATCCTTGGGCCCTTCACTGGCTCACCATTCAGCTCCGCGACGTCCACTACTGGCCCTGGCCTTTGGCCGGTGCCCCATTGCGCGAGTGCTCCGGAGCGATGTTTCTCCACCCATCACTATCATTCTGCCACCAGGGGATATGTGAGTGTGGGAGTCACCATTTGTCTGTCACTGGCAGCAGTGTCACGAGTCACTAGACTTCCAGGTACCAGCTGACCTAGGCTGCCTTCTGCCCCAGGCAAGGTCCGGAATCCTTTATCCCAGATGCTGACACCTGGGCACTGGCCGACATTAATTGTTATCAACACAGAGGTCTGAGTGAGGGTCAGCAGGCCAGCTAGGTGAAGTCAAGGCCAGGTGGGCGGGACTAAGGCTCCTTTGCCATCACCATGGAGACAGTCCCACCACCGGAAGAGTAGGCGGAGCTTATGATGGGCCTGGTGACAAGACTGAGCCAATGGCAGAGATCTGGCCCGCCAGGCAGATGACACAGGGCCCTCCATTATGACCTATGACACCTAGTGGCCACAGGATTTGAGCACACCCTGGGAAAGCCTACGCAGGCACAGGGGAGCCCCTGGTGCGGACTGGTTCAGGGCATTGGCAGAGCAGGCCAGGTACCTCTTTCCCACTTTCCTGAGGATATCGCTACGCAAGGCATCCCCACTCAGCATCTCTTGCCTCTCTCTCTCTGTCTCTCTCTGGATGTGTTCATTCTCTGAAATCTCTTCCTTCTCCCCCTGAGTCACTTCACAGCTTGGAGTGCCTGATAGAGTGCCTAGAGACCAAAGAGCAAAGGGGGAAGGCCTCTGGCTCTACTGCTTGCCCGTGGGCAGACAAGATCTGGTAGTTTATCTGGAAGGTCTAGAGAGTAGTGACTGATGGGGTAGCTACATCACCGGCGGACCCTGGCCAGGTGAAGCTTGCTGACATGTGGCAGCCTCTCCGGAGACTACTAATTCCGCTGGTAACATTGTATGCAAATACCTGGCTGAGTGCGAAGGGCAGACTCATCATCTCAGCACACACTTTGCCTGCACACAGGGAATCCGCCTCTCTCCACGAATGCCTTCTCCTGCTAGGAAACACAGGATGGCACTCAGCCAAAGGAGAGCTCAGGCAAAGTCAACTGAAGCCCGCATTTTCAAGATTTTGCCCTCTGCTGGGCCACAGCCTCCGGTGGCACACTGCATGTGCCTCACTTCTCCGAGACAAATCCGAAATCCGGGCATTCAGGGCCCCAGCAGTCCAGAGGCTGTGCATGGCGGCATACGGATCACCTCTTTGCCACGTACAGGAGGGAGGCCTCGGCCCTAGACTGGCTCCGCTAGAGCTCCACGACCTCAGCTATTTTTCCCGACCTTTGGCCCGTGCCCTTGTGAGTGTGTGACCTCTAGTTACACTTCACCTCCGACCACCCTCGATCCGCCACCTGCGGCTACCTGAGCGTGGACATCAACATCTATCACTGTCTGCAGTGTCACAGGTCACTAGGTGTCTAGGCTCAGGCTGACCTTGGCTGTCTTCTGCCCAGGCAAGGAGCTTAATCCTTCAAAGGAAATGAGGACACGTGGTCACTGGCCGACATCCTTTCTTTCATCTACACAGCGGTCTAGATGAGGGTAAAGAGGCCAGGTGGGCCAGGTGAAGGCTGAGTGCGGGGCCTAAGGCTTCCTTCCCAATCACCATGGAGACAGCCACCGCAAGGCTGGCCGGAACTTCTGACGGGGACGGGTCACAAACTCTCAGCCAATAGGAGAGGTCCAGCCTAACCGGCCGGTTCCGCAGAGCCCTCCATTTTACCCATGGACACACAACGGCCCCTTCTGTCCTTGGCCACAAAATCGAGGGCACCCAGGGAATAACTTCACGGTAGGCAACCCCTGATGTGGACACGTTCGACATACTGGGACAGCAGGCAGGTACCTCTTTGCCACTTACGCTACGATATCAGTAGGCAAGGCGCCCTTCCTCAGCATCTATGGCCCCTCTTTGTATGTGTTCTTTTAAAGAAATCTCTTTTTGCTACCCCTGAGACACATCACAACTATGAGGGGCCTGAGAGGGAACCTGGAGATGAAACAGGGGAGGCTTCTGGCTGTACCGCTTCCCCGTGGCTAGAGAATAGCAGTTAGTCTCTCTGGAAGCTCTTAGCTTCTGTTGATCGACATGGGCAATACGGTAGGGGCGGACCCTGGCCAGGTGGAGCTTGTGGGCACATGCAACCTCTGGGGGAAGAATAATTCCGCTGCTGCTTTGTATGGTGTAAACCTCCCCACGCCAAGTGGGATGGGCACAGAACATTGACCCACACCTGCCAGGGGCCTTTCCTGGGACTAAAGATCCCAACCTGGTCTCAACCTTGTCACCTTCTCAGCACATACCTTTCCTGCACACATAATCCTGCCTTTCTCCGTCGGTGCCTCATCCTACTAGGAAAAAAGCATGCCGCTCAAAAAGGCCGATGCCAGAGAAATCGAGGAGACACTGCCATTTTCCACATTTTTGCTGTCTACATATCCCCGCCTCCGGCGGAAGGCTGCCTATGTGGCCGGGCTGCGAAGGCAAGGCCGAAATCCTGGCATCCCGGGCCCCAGCAATCCAGTGGTTTATGGACGTGGGGACCCGGATGACATGTTTCCCACATCCAAGAGGAATCCTTGGGCCCTTCACTGGCTCACCATTCAGCTCCGCGACGTCCACTACTGGCCCTGGCCTTTGGCCGGTGCCCCATTGCGCGAGTGCTCCGGAGCGATGTTTCTCCACCCATCACTATCATTCTGCCACCAGGGGATATGTGAGTGTGGGAGTCACCATTTGTCTGTCACTGGCAGCAGTGTCACGAGTCACTAGACTTCCAGGTACCAGCTGACCTAGGCTGCCTTCTGCCCCAGGCAAGGTCCGGAATCCTTTATCCCAGATGCTGACACCTGGGCACTGGCCGACATTAATTGTTATCAACACAGAGGTCTGAGTGAGGGTCAGCAGGCCAGCTAGGTGAAGTCAAGGCCAGGTGGGCGGGACTAAGGCTCCTTTGCCATCACCATGGAGACAGTCCCACCACCGGAAGAGTAGGCGGAGCTTATGATGGGCCTGGTGACAAGACTGAGCCAATGGCAGAGATCTGGCCCGCCAGGCAGATGACACAGGGCCCTCCATTATGACCTATGACACCTAGTGGCCACAGGATTTGAGCACACCCTGGGAAAGCCTACGCAGGCACAGGGGAGCCCCTGGTGCGGACTGGTTCAGGGCATTGGCAGAGCAGGCCAGGTACCTCTTTCCCACTTTCCTGAGGATATCGCTACGCAAGGCATCCCCACTCAGCATCTCTTGCCTCTCTCTCTCTGTCTCTCTCTGGATGTGTTCATTCTCTGAAATCTCTTCCTTCTCCCCCTGAGTCACTTCACAGCTTGGAGTGCCTGATAGAGTGCCTAGAGACCAAAGAGCAAAGGGGGAAGGCCTCTGGCTCTACTGCTTGCCCATGGGCAGACAAGATCTGGTAGTTTATCTGGAAGGTCTAGAGAGTAGTGACTGATGGGGTAGCTACATCACCGGCAGACCCTGGCCAGGTGAAGCTTGCTGACATGTGGCAGCCTCTCCGGAGACTACTAATTCCGCTGGTAACATTGTATGCAAATACCTGGCTGAGTGCGAAGGGCAGACTCATCATCTCAGCACACACTTTGCCTGCACACAGGGAATCCGCCTCTCTCCACGAATGCCTTCTCCTGCTAGGAAACACAGGATGGCACTCAGCCGAAGGAGAGCTCGGGCAAAGTCAACTGAAGCCCGCATTTTCAAGATTTTGCCCTCTGCTGGGCCACAGCCTCCGGTGGCACACTGCATGTGCCTCACTTCTCCGAAGACAAGGCCGAAATCCGGGCATCCAGGGCCCCAGCAGTCCAGAGGCTGTGCATGGCGGCATACGGATCACCTCTTTGCCACGTACAGGAGGGAGGCCTCGGCCCTAGACTGGCTCCGCTAGAGCTCCACGACCTCAGCTATTTTTCCCGACCTTTGGCCCGTGCCCTTGTGAGTGTGTGACCTCTAGTTACACTTCACCTCCGACCACCCTCGATCCGCCACCTGCGGCTACCTGAGCGTGGACATCAACATCTATCCCTGTCTGCAGTGTCACAGGTCACTAGGTGTCTAGGCTCAGGCTGACCTTGGCTGTCTTCTGCCCAGGCAAGGAGCTTAATCCTTCAAAGGAAATGAGGACACGTGGTCACTGGCCGACATCCTTTCTTTCATCTACACAGCGGTCTAGATGACGGTAAAGAGGCCAGGTGGGCCAGGTGAAGGCTGAGTGCGGGGCCTAAGGCTTCCTTCCCAATCACCATGGAGACAGCCACCGCAAGGCTGGCCGGAACTTCTGACGGGGACGGGTCACAAACTCTCAGCCAATAGGAGAGGTCCAGCCTAACCGGCCGGTTCCGCAGAGCCCTCCATTTTACCCATGGACACACAACGGCCCCTTCTGTCCTTGGCCACAAAATCGAGGGCACCCAGGGAATAACTTCACGGTAGGCAACCCCTGATGTGGACACGTTCGACATACTGGGACAGCAGGCAGGTACCTCTTTGCCACTTACGCTACGATATCAGTAGGCAAGGCGCCCTTCCTCAGCATCTATGGCCCCTCTTTGTATGTGTTCTTTTAAAGAAATCTCTTTTTGCTACCCCTGAGACACATCACAACTATGAGGGGCCTGAGAGGGAACCTGGAGATGAAACAGGGGAGGCTTCTGGCTGTACCGCTTCCCCGTGGCTAGAGAATAGCAGTTAGTCTCTCTGGAAGCTCTTAGCTTCTGTTGATCGACATGGGCAATACGGTAGGGGCGGACCCTGGCCAGGTGGAGCTTGTGGGCACACGCAACCTCTGGGGGAAGAATAATTCCGCTGCTGCTTTGTATGGTGTAAACCTCCCCACGCCAAGTGGGATGGGCACAGAACATTGACCCACACCTGCCAGGGGCCTTTCCTGGGACTAAAGATCCCAACCTGGTCTCAACCTTGTCACCTTCTCAGCACATACCTTTCCTGCACACATAATCCTGCCTTTCTCCGTCGGTGCCTCATCCTACTAGGAAAAAAGCATGCCGCTCAAAAAGGCCGATGCCAGAGAAATCGAGGAGACACTGCCATTTTCCACATTTTTGCTGTCTACATATCCCCGCCTCCGGCGGAAGGCTGCCTATGTGGCCGGGCTGCGAAGGCAAGGCCGAAATCCTGGCATCCCGGGCCCCAGCAATCCAGTGGTTTATGGACGTGGGGACCCGGATGACATGTTTCCCACATCCAAGAGGAATCCTTGGGCCCTTCACTGGCTCACCATTCAGCTCCGCGACGTCCACTACTGGCCCTGGCCTTTGGCCGGTGCCCCATTGCGCGAGTGCTCCGGAGCGATGTTTCTCCACCCATCACTATCATTCTGCCACCAGGGGATATGTGAGTGTGGGAGTCACCATTTGTCTGTCACTGGCAGCAGTGTCACGAGTCACTAGACTTCCAGGTACCAGCTGACCTAGGCTGCCTTCTGCCCCAGGCAAGGTCCGGAATCCTTTATCCCAGATGCTGACACCTGGGCACTGGCCGACATTAATTGTTATCAACACAGAGGTCTGAGTGAGGGTCAGCAGGCCAGCTAGGTGAAGTCAAGGCCAGGTGGGCGGGACTAAGGCTCCTTTGCCATCACCATGGAGACAGTCCCACCACCGGAAGAGTAGGCGGAGCTTATGATGGGCCTGGTGACAAGACTGAGCCAATGGCAGAGATCTGGCCCGCCAGGCAGATGACACAGGGCCCTCCATTATGACCTATGACACCTAGTGGCCACAGGATTTGAGCACACCCTGGGAAAGCCTACGCAGGCACAGGGGAGCCCCTGGTGCGGACTGGTTCAGGGCATTGGCAGAGCAGGCCAGGTACCTCTTTCCCACTTTCCTGAGGATATCGCTACGCAAGGCATCCCCACTCAGCATCTCTTGCCTCTCTCTCTCTGTCTCTCTCTGGATGTGTTCATTCTCTGAAATCTCTTCCTTCTCCCCCTGAGTCACTTCACAGCTTGGAGTGCCTGATAGAGTGCCTAGAGACCAAAGAGCAAAGGGGGAAGGCCTCTGGCTCTACTGCTTGCCCATGGGCAGACAAGATCTGGTAGTTTATCTGGAAGGTCTAGAGAGTAGTGACTGATGGGGTAGCTACATCACCGGCAGACCCTGGCCAGGTGAAGCTTGCTGACATGTGGCAGCCTCTCCGGAGACTACTAATTCCGCTGGTAACATTGTATGCAAATACCTGGCTGAGTGCGAAGGGCAGACTCATCATCTCAGCACACACTTTGCCTGCACACAGGGAATCCGCCTCTCTCCACGAATGCCTTCTCCTGCTAGGAAACACAGGATGGCACTCAGCCGAAGGAGAGCTCGGGCAAAGTCAACTGAAGCCCGCATTTTCAAGATTTTGCCCTCTGCTGGGCCACAGCCTCCGGTGGCACACTGCATGTGCCTCACTTCTCCGAAGACAAGGCCGAAATCCGGGCATCCAGGGCCCCAGCAGTCCAGAGGCTGTGCATGGCGGCATACGGATCACCTCTTTGCCACGTACAGGAGGGAGGCCTCGGCCCTAGACTGGCTCCGCTAGAGCTCCACGACCTCAGCTATTTTTCCCGACCTTTGGCCCGTGCCCTTGTGAGTGTGTGACCTCTAGTTACACTTCACCTCCGACCACCCTCGATCCGCCACCTGCGGCTACCTGAGCGTGGACATCAACATCTATCCCTGTCTGCAGTGTCACAGGTCACTAGGTGTCTAGGCTCAGGCTGACCTTGGCTGTCTTCTGCCCAGGCAAGGAGCTTAATCCTTCAAAGGAAATGAGGACACGTGGTCACTGGCCGACATCCTTTCTTTCATCTACACAGCGGTCTAGATGAGGGTAAAGAGGCCAGGTGGGCCAGGTGAAGGCTGAGTGCGGGGCCTAAGGCTTCCTTCCCAATCACCATGGAGACAGCCACCGCAAGGCTGGCCGGAACTTCTGACGGGGACGGGTCACAAACTCTCAGCCAATAGGAGAGGTCCAGCCTAACCGGCCGGTTCCGCAGAGCCCTCCATTTTACCCATGGACACACAACGGCCCCTTCTGTCCTTGGCCACAAAATCGAGGGCACCCAGGGAATAACTTCACAGTAGGCAACCCCTGATGTGGACACGTTCGACATACTGGGACAGCAGGCAGGTACCTCTTTGCCACTTACGCTACGATATCAGTAGGCAAGGCGCCCTTCCTCAGCATCTATGGCCCCTCTTTGTATGTGTTCTTTTAAAGAAATCTCTTTTTGCTACCCCTGAGACACATCACAACTATGAGGGGCCTGAGAGGGAACCTGGAGATGAAACAGGGGAGGCTTCTGGCTGTACCGCTTCCCCGTGGCTAGAGAATAGCAGTTAGTCTCTCTGGAAGCTCTTAGCTTCTGTTGATCGACATGGGCAATACGGTAGGGGCGGACCCTGGCCAGGTGGAGCTTGTGGGCACACGCAACCTCTGGAGGAAGAATAATTCCGCTGCTGCTTTGTATGGTGTAAACCTCCCCACGCCAAGTGGGATGGGCACAGAACATTGACCCACACCTGCCAGGGGCCTTTCCTGGGACTAAAGATCCCAACCTGGTCTCAACCTTGTCACCTTCTCAGCACATACCTTTCCTGCACACATAATCCTGCCTTTCTCCGTCGGTGCCTCATCCTACTAGGAAAAAAGCATGCCGCTCAAAAAGGCCGATGCCAGAGAAATCGAGGAGACACTGCCATTTTCCACATTTTTGCTGTCTACATATCCCCGCCTCCGGCGGAAGGCTGCCTATGTGGCCGGGCTGCGAAGGCAAGGCCGAAATCCTGGCATCCCGGGCCCCAGCAATCCAGTGGTTTATGGACGTGGGGACCCGGATGACATGTTTCCCACATCCAAGAGGAATCCTTGGGCCCTTCACTGGCTCACCATTCAGCTCCGCGACGTCCACTACTGGCCCTGGCCTTTGGCCGGTGCCCCATTGCGCGAGTGCTCCGGAGCGATGTTTCTCCACCCATCACTATCATTCTGCCACCAGGGGATATGTGAGTGTGGGAGTCACCATTTGTCTGTCACTGGCAGCAGTGTCACGAGTCACTAGACTTCCAGGTACCAGCTGACCTAGGCTGCCTTCTGCCCCAGGCAAGGTCCGGAATCCTTTATCCCAGATGCTGACACCTGGGCACTGGCCGACATTAATTGTTATCAACACAGAGGTCTGAGTGAGGGTCAGCAGGCCAGCTAGGTGAAGTCAAGGCCAGGTGGGCGGGACTAAGGCTCCTTTGCCATCACCATGGAGACAGTCCCACCACCGGAAGAGTAGGCGGAGCTTATGATGGGCCTGGTGACAAGACTGAGCCAATGGCAGAGATCTGGCCCGCCAGGCAGATGACACAGGGCCCTCCATTATGACCTATGACACCTAGTGGCCACAGGATTTGAGCACACCCTGGGAAAGCCTACGCAGGCACAGGGGAGCCCCTGGTGCGGACTGGTTCAGGGCATTGGCAGAGCAGGCCAGGTACCTCTTTCCCACTTTCCTGAGGATATCGCTACGCAAGGCATCCCCACTCAGCATCTCTTGCCTCTCTCTCTCTGTCTCTCTCTGGATGTGTTCATTCTCTGAAATCTCTTCCTTCTCCCCCTGAGTCACTTCACAGCTTGGAGTGCCTGATAGAGTGCCTAGAGACCAAAGAGCAAAGGGGGAAGTCCTCAGGCTCTACTGGTTGCCCGTGGGCAGACAAGATCTGGTAGTTTATCTGGAAGGTCTAGAGAGTAGTGACTGATGGGGTAGCTACATCACCGGCGGACCCTGGCCAGGTGAAGCTTGCTGACATGTGGCAGCCTCTCCGGAGACTACTAATTCCGCTGGTAACATTGTATGCAAATACCTGGCTGAGTGCGAAGGGCAGAAAACATTGACACATACCTGCCAGAGGCCTATCCTGGGTCTGAAGAGTCCACTCCGGTCTCCAGCGACTCATCATCTCAGCACACACTTTGCCTGCACACAGGGAATCCGCCTCTCTCCACGAATGCCTTCTCCTGCTAGGAAACACAGGATGGCACTCAGCCGAAGGAGAGCTCGGGCAAAGTCAACTGAAGCCCGCATTTTCAAGATTTTGCCCTCTGCTGGGCCACAGCCTCCGGTGGCACACTGCATGTGCCTCACTTCTCCGAAGACAAGGCCGAAATCCGGGCATCCAGGGCCCCAGCAGTCCAGAGGCTGTGCATGGCGGCATACGGATCACCTCTTTGCCACGTACAGGAGGGAGGCCTCGGCCCTAGACTGGCTCCGCTAGAGCTCCACGACCTCAGCTATTTTTCCCGACCTTTGGCCCGTGCCCTTGTGAGTGTGTGACCTCTAGTTACACTTCACCTCCGACCACCCTCGATCCGCCACCTGCGGCTACCTGAGCGTGGACATCAACATCTATCCCTGTCTGCAGTGTCACAGGTCACTAGGTGTCTAGGCTCAGGCTGACCTTGGCTGTCTTCTGCCCAGGCAAGGAGCTTAATCCTTCAAAGGAAATGAGGACACGTGGTCACTGGCCGACATCCTTTCTTTCATCTACACAGCGGTCTAGATGAGGGTAAAGAGGCCAGGTGGGCCAGGTGAAGGCTGAGTGCGGGGCCTAAGGCTTCCTTCCCAATCACCATGGAGACAGCCACCGCAAGGCTGGCCGGAACTTCTGACGGGGACGGGTCACAAACTCTCAGCCAATAGGAGAGGTCCAGCCTAACCGGCCGGTTCCGCAGAGCCCTCCATTTTACCCATGGACACACAACGGCCCCTTCTGTCCTTGGCCACAAAATCGAGGGCACCCAGGGAATAACTTCACAGTAGGCAACCCCTGATGTGGACACGTTCGACATACTGGGACAGCAGGCAGGTACCTCTTTGCCACTTACGCTACGATATCAGTAGGCAAGGCGCCCTTCCTCAGCATCTATGGCCCCTCTTTGTATGTGTTCTTTTAAAGAAATCTCTTTTTGCTACCCCTGAGACACATCACAACTATGAGGGGCCTGAGAGGGAACCTGGAGATGAAACAGGGGAGGCTTCTGGCTGTACCGCTTCCCCGTGGCTAGAGAATAGCAGTTAGTCTCTCTGGAAGCTCTTAGCTTCTGTTGATCGACATGGGCAATACGGTAGGGGCGGACCCTGGCCAGGTGGAGCTTGTGGGCACACGCAACCTCTGGGGGAAGAATAATTCCGCTGCTGCTTTGTATGGTGTAAACCTCCCCACGCCAAGTGGGATGGGCACAGAACATTGACCCACACCTGCCAGGGGCCTTTCCTGGGACTAAAGATCCCAACCTGGTCTCAACCTTGTCACCTTCTCAGCACATACCTTTCCTGCACGCATAATCCTGCCTTTCTCCGTCGGTGCCTCATCCGACTAGGAAAAAAGCATGCCGCTCAAAAAGGCCGATGCCAGAGAAATCGAGGAGACACTGCCATTTTCCACATTTTTGCTGTCTACATATCCCCGCCTCCGGCGGAAGGCTGCCTATGTGGCCGGGCTGCGAAGGCAAGGCCGAAATCCTGGCATCCCGGGCCCCAGCAATCCAGTGGTTTATGGACGTGGGGACCCGGATGACATGTTTCCCACATCCAAGAGGAATCCTTGGGCCCTTCACTGGCTCACCATTCAGCTCCGCGACGTCCACTACTGGCCCTGGCCTTTGGCCGGTGCCCCATTGCGCGAGTGCTCCGGAGCGATGTTTCTCCACCCATCACTATCATTCTGCCACCAGGGGATATGTGAGTGTGGGAGTCACCATTTGTCTGTCACTGGCAGCAGTGTCACGAGTCACTAGACTTCCAGGTACCAGCTGACCTAGGCTGCCTTCTGCCCCAGGCAAGGTCCGGAATCCTTTATCCCAGATGCTGACACCTGGGCACTGGCCGACATTAATTGTTATCAACACAGAGGTCTGAGTGAGGGTCAGCAGGCCAGCTAGGTGAAGTCAAGGCCAGGTGGGCGGGACTAAGGCTCCTTTGCCATCACCATGGAGACAGTCCCACCACCGGAAGAGTAGGCGGAGCTTATGATGGGCCTGGTGACAAGACTGAGCCAATGGCAGAGATCTGGCCCGCCAGGCAGATGACACAGGGCCCTCCATTATGACCTATGACACCTAGTGGCCACAGGATTTGAGCACACCCTGGGAAAGCCTACGCAGGCACAGGGGAGCCCCTGGTGCGGACTGGTTCAGGGCATTGGCAGAGCAGGCCAGGTACCTCTTTCCCACTTTCCTGAGGATATCGCTACGCAAGGCATCCCCACTCAGCATCTCTTGCCTCTCTCTCTCTGTCTCTCTCTGGATGTGTTCATTCTCTGAAATCTCTTCCTTCTCCCCCTGAGTCACTTCACAGCTTGGAGTGCCTGATAGAGTGCCTAGAGACCAAAGAGCAAAGGGGGAAGGCCTCTGGCTCTACTGCTTGCCCATGGGCAGACAAGATCTGGTAGTTTATCTGGAAGGTCTAGAGAGTAGTGACTGATGGGGTAGCTACATCACCGGCAGACCCTGGCCAGGTGAAGCTTGCTGACATGTGGCAGCCTCTCCGGAGACTACTAATTCCGCTGGTAACATTGTATGCAAATACCTGGCTGAGTGCGAAGGGCAGACTCATCATCTCAGCACACACTTTGCCTGCACACAGGGAATCCGCCTCTCTCCACGAATGCCTTCTCCTGCTAGGAAACACAGGATGGCACTCAGCCGAAGGAGAGCTCGGGCAAAGTCAACTGAAGCCCGCATTTTCAAGATTTTGCCCTCTGCTGGGCCACAGCCTCCGGTGGCACACTGCATGTGCCTCACTTCTCCGAAGACAAGGCCGAAATCCGGGCATCCAGGGCCCCAGCAGTCCAGAGGCTGTGCATGGCGGCATACGGATCACCTCTTTGCCACGTACAGGAGGGAGGCCTCGGCCCTAGACTGGCTCCGCTAGAGCTCCACGACCTCAGCTATTTTTCCCGACCTTTGGCCCGTGCCCTTGTGAGTGTGTGACCTCTAGTTACACTTCACCTCCGACCACCCTCGATCCGCCACCTGCGGTTACCTGAGCGTGGACATCAACATCTATCACTGTCTGCAGTGTCACAGGTCACTAGGTGTCTAGGCTCAGGCTGACCTTGGCTGTCTTCTGCCCAGGCAAGGAGCTTAATCCTTCAAAGGAAATGAGGACACGTGGTCACTGGCCGACATCCTTTCTTTCATCTACACAGCGGTCTAGATGAGGGTAAAGAGGCCAGGTGGGCCAGGTGAAGGCTGAGTGCGGGGCCTAAGGCTTCCTTCCCAATCACCATGGAGACAGCCACCGCAAGGCTGGCCGGAACTTCTGACGGGGACGGGTCACAAACTCTCAGCCAATAGGAGAGGTCCAGCCTAACCGGCCGGTTCCGCAGAGCCCTCCATTTTACCCATGGACACACAACGGCCCCTTCTGTCCTTGGCCACAAAATCGAGGGCACCCAGGGAATAACTTCACAGTAGGCAACCCCTGATGTGGACACGTTCGACATACTGGGACAGCAGGCAGGTACCTCTTTGCCACTTACGCTACGATATCAGTAGGCAAGGCGCCCTTCCTCAGCATCTATGGCCCCTCTTTGTATGTGTTCTTTTAAAGAAATCTCTTTTTGCTACCCCTGAGACACATCACAACTATGAGGGGCCTGAGAGGGAACCTGGAGATGAAACAGGGGAGGCTTCTGGCTGTACCGCTTCCCCGTGGCTAGAGAATAGCAGTTAGTCTCTCTGGAAGCTCTTAGCTTCTGTTGATCGACATGGGCAATACGGTAGGGGCGGACCCTGGCCAGGTGGAGCTTGTGGGCACACGCAACCTCTGGAGGAAGAATAATTCCGCTGCTGCTTTGTATGGTGTAAACCTCCCCACGCCAAGTGGGATGGGCACAGAACATTGACCCACACCTGCCAGGGGCCTTTCCTGGGACTAAAGATCCCAACCTGGTCTCAAACTTGTCACCTTCTCAGCACATACCTTTCCTGCACACATAATCCTGCCTTTCTCCGTCGGTGCCTCATCCTACTAGGAAAAAAGCATGCCGCTCAAAAAGGCCGATGCAGGGAAATCGAGGAGACACTGCCATTTTCCACATTTTTGCTGTCTACATATCCCCGCCTCCGGCGGAAGGCTGCCTATGTGGCCGGGCTGCGAAGGCAAGGCCGAAATCCTGGCATCCCGGGCCCCAGCAATCCAGTGGTTTATGGACGTGGGGACCCGGATGACATGTTTCCCACATCCAAGAGGAATCCTTGGGCCCTTCACTGGCTCACCATTCAGCTCCGCGACGTCCACTACTGGCCCTGGCCTTTGGCCGGTGCCCCATTGCGCGAGTGCTCCGGAGCGATGTTTCTCCACCCATCACTATCATTCTGCCACCAGGGGATATGTGAGTGTGGGAGTCACCATTTGTCTGTCACTGGCAGCAGTGTCACGAGTCACTAGACTTCCAGGTACCAGCTGACCTAGGCTGCCTTCTGCCCCAGGCAAGGTCCGGAATCCTTTATCCCAGATGCTGACACCTGGGCACTGGCCGACATTAATTGTTATCAACACAGAGGTCTGAGTGAGGGTCAGCAGGCCAGCTAGGTGAAGTCAAGGCCAGGTGGGCGGGACTAAGGCTCCTTTGCCATCACCATGGAGACAGTCCCACCACCGGAAGAGTAGGCGGAGCTTATGATGGGCCTGGTGACAAGACTGAGCCAATGGCAGAGATCTGGCCCGCCAGGCAGATGACACAGGGCCCTCCATTATGACCTATGACACCTAGTGGCCACAGGATTTGAGCACACCCTGGGAAAGCCTACGCAGGCACAGGGGAGCCCCTGGTGCGGACTGGTTCAGGGCATTGGCAGAGCAGGCCAGGTACCTCTTTCCCACTTTCCTGAGGATATCGCTACGCAAGGCATCCCCACTCAGCATCTCTTGCCTCTCTCTCTCTGTCTCTCTCTGGATGTGTTCATTCTCTGAAATCTCTTCCTTCTCCCCCTGAGTCACTTCACAGCTTGGAGTGCCTGATAGAGTGCCTAGAGACCAAAGAGCAAAGGGGGAAGGCCTCTGGCTCTACTGCTTGCCCATGGGCAGACAAGATCTGGTAGTTTATCTGGAAGGTCTAGAGAGTAGTGACTGATGGGGTAGCTACATCACCGGCAGACCCTGGCCAGGTGAAGCTTGCTGACATGTGGCAGCCTCTCCGGAGACTACTAATTCCGCTGGTAACATTGTATGCAAATACCTGGCTGAGTGCGAAGGGCAGACTCATCATCTCAGCACACACTTTGCCTGCACACAGGGAATCCGCCTCTCTCCACGAATGCCTTCTCCTGCTAGGAAACACAGGATGGCACTCAGCCGAAGGAGAGCTCGGGCAAAGTCAACTGAAGCCCGCATTTTCAAGATTTTGCCCTCTGCTGGGCCACAGCCTCCGGTGGCACACTGCATGTGCCTCACTTCTCCGAAGACAAGGCCGAAATCCGGGCATCCAGGGCCCCAGCAGTCCAGAGGCTGTGCATGGCGGCATACGGATCACCTCTTTGCCACGTACAGGAGGGAGGCCTCGGCCCTAGACTGGCTCCGCTAGAGCTCCACGACCTCAGCTATTTTTCCCGACCTTTGGCCCGTGCCCTTGTGAGTGTGTGACCTCTAGTTACACTTCACCTCCGACCACCCTCGATCCGCCACCTGCGGCTACCTGAGCGTGGACATCAACATCTATCCCTGTCTGCAGTGTCACAGGTCACTAGGTGTCTAGGCTCAGGCTGACCTTGGCTGTCTTCTGCCCAGGCAAGGAGCTTAATCCTTCAAAGGAAATGAGGACACGTGGTCACTGGCCGACATCCTTTCTTTCATCTACACAGCGGTCTAGATGACGGTAAAGAGGCCAGGTGGGCCAGGTGAAGGCTGAGTGCGGGGCCTAAGGCTTCCTTCCCAATCACCATGGAGACAGCCACCGCAAGGCTGGCCGGAACTTCTGACGGGGACGGGTCACAAACTCTCAGCCAATAGGAGAGGTCCAGCCTAACCGGCCGGTTCCGCAGAGCCCTCCATTTTACCCATGGACACACAACGGCCCCTTCTGTCCTTGGCCACAAAATCGAGGGCACCCAGGGAATAACTTCACGGTAGGCAACCCCTGATGTGGACACGTTCGACATACTGGGACAGCAGGCAGGTACCTCTTTGCCACTTACGCTACGATATCAGTAGGCAAGGCGCCCTTCCTCAGCATCTATGGCCCCTCTTTGTATGTGTTCTTTTAAAGAAATCTCTTTTTGCTACCCCTGAGACACATCACAACTATGAGGGGCCTGAGAGGGAACCTGGAGATGAAACAGGGGAGGCTTCTGGCTGTACCGCTTCCCCGTGGCTAGAGAATAGCAGTTAGTCTCTCTGGAAGCTCTTAGCTTCTGTTGATCGACATGGGCAATACGGTAGGGGCGGACCCTGGCCAGGTGGAGCTTGTGGGCACACGCAACCTCTGGGGGAAGAATAATTCCGCTGCTGCTTTGTATGGTGTAAACCTCCCCACGCCAAGTGGGATGGGCACAGAACATTGACCCACACCTGCCAGGGGCCTTTCCTGGGACTAAAGATCCCAACCTGGTCTCAACCTTGTCACCTTCTCAGCACATACCTTTCCTGCACACATAATCCTGCCTTTCTCCGTCGGTGCCTCATCCTACTAGGAAAAAAGCATGCCGCTCAAAAAGGCCGATGCCAGAGAAATCGAGGAGACACTGCCATTTTCCACATTTTTGCTGTCTACATATCCCCGCCTCCGGCGGAAGGCTGCCTATGTGGCCGGGCTGCGAAGGCAAGGCCGAAATCCTGGCATCCCGGGCCCCAGCAATCCAGTGGTTTATGGACGTGGGGACCCGGATGACATGTTTCCCACATCCAAGAGGAATCCTTGGGCCCTTCACTGGCTCACCATTCAGCTCCGCGACGTCCACTACTGGCCCTGGCCTTTGGCCGGTGCCCCATTGCGCGAGTGCTCCGGAGCGATGTTTCTCCACCCATCACTATCATTCTGCCACCAGGGGATATGTGAGTGTGGGAGTCACCATTTGTCTGTCACTGGCAGCAGTGTCACGAGTCACTAGACTTCCAGGTACCAGCTGACCTAGGCTGCCTTCTGCCCCAGGCAAGGTCCGGAATCCTTTATCCCAGATGCTGACACCTGGGCACTGGCCGACATTAATTGTTATCAACACAGAGGTCTGAGTGAGGGTCAGCAGGCCAGCTAGGTGAAGTCAAGGCCAGGTGGGCGGGACTAAGGCTCCTTTGCCATCACCATGGAGACAGTCCCACCACCGGAAGAGTAGGCGGAGCTTATGATGGGCCTGGTGACAAGACTGAGCCAATGGCAGAGATCTGGCCCGCCAGGCAGATGACACAGGGCCCTCCATTATGACCTATGACACCTAGTGGCCACAGGATTTGAGCACACCCTGGGAAAGCCTACGCAGGCACAGGGGAGCCCCTGGTGCGGACTGGTTCAGGGCATTGGCAGAGCAGGCCAGGTACCTCTTTCCCACTTTCCTGAGGATATCGCTACGCAAGGCATCCCCACTCAGCATCTCTTGCCTCTCTCTCTCTGTCTCTCTCTGGATGTGTTCATTCTCTGAAATCTCTTCCTTCTCCCCCTGAGTCACTTCACAGCTTGGAGTGCCTGATAGAGTGCCTAGAGACCAAAGAGCAAAGGGGGAAGGCCTCTGGCTCTACTGCTTGCCCATGGGCAGACAAGATCTGGTAGTTTATCTGGAAGGTCTAGAGAGTAGTGACTGATGGGGTAGCTACATCACCGGCAGACCCTGGCCAGGTGAAGCTTGCTGACATGTGGCAGCCTCTCCGGAGACTACTAATTCCGCTGGTAACATTGTATGCAAATACCTGGCTGAGTGCGAAGGGCAGACTCATCATCTCAGCACACACTTTGCCTGCACACAGGGAATCCGCCTCTCTCCACGAATGCCTTCTCCTGCTAGGAAACACAGGATGGCACTCAGCCGAAGGAGAGCTCGGGCAAAGTCAACTGAAGCCCGCATTTTCAAGATTTTGCCCTCTGCTGGGCCACAGCCTCCGGTGGCACACTGCATGTGCCTCACTTCTCCGAAGACAAGGCCGAAATCCGGGCATCCAGGGCCCCAGCAGTCCAGAGGCTGTGCATGGCGGCATACGGATCACCTCTTTGCCACGTACAGGAGGGAGGCCTCGGCCCTAGACTGGCTCCGCTAGAGCTCCACGACCTCAGCTATTTTTCCCGACCTTTGGCCCGTGCCCTTGTGAGTGTGTGACCTCTAGTTACACTTCACCTCCGACCACCCTCGATCCGCCACCTGCGGCTACCTGAGCGTGGACATCAACATCTATCCCTGTCTGCAGTGTCACAGGTCACTAGGTGTCTAGGCTCAGGCTGACCTTGGCTGTCTTCTGCCCAGGCAAGGAGCTTAATCCTTCAAAGGAAATGAGGACACGTGGTCACTGGCCGACATCCTTTCTTTCATCTACACAGCGGTCTAGATGAGGGTAAAGAGGCCAGGTGGGCCAGGTGAAGGCTGAGTGCGGGGCCTAAGGCTTCCTTCCCAATCACCATGGAGACAGCCACCGCAAGGCTGGCCGGAACTTCTGACGGGGACGGGTCACAAACTCTCAGCCAATAGGAGAGGTCCAGCCTAACCGGCCGGTTCCGCAGAGCCCTCCATTTTACCCATGGACACACAACGGCCCCTTCTGTCCTTGGCCACAAAATCGAGGGCACCCAGGGAATAACTTCACAGTAGGCAACCCCTGATGTGGACACGTTCGACATACTGGGACAGCAGGCAGGTACCTCTTTGCCACTTACGCTACGATATCAGTAGGCAAGGCGCCCTTCCTCAGCATCTATGGCCCCTCTTTGTATGTGTTCTTTTAAAGAAATCTCTTTTTGCTACCCCTGAGACACATCACAACTATGAGGGGCCTGAGAGGGAACCTGGAGATGAAACAGGGGAGGCTTCTGGCTGTACCGCTTCCCCGTGGCTAGAGAATAGCAGTTAGTCTCTCTGGAAGCTCTTAGCTTCTGTTGATCGACATGGGCAATACGGTAGGGGCGGACCCTGGCCAGGTG
Source organism: Loxodonta africana (assembly GCF_030014295.1). NCBI lineage: Eukaryota > Metazoa > Chordata > Mammalia > Proboscidea > Elephantidae > Loxodonta > Loxodonta africana. The sequence goes on along the minus strand of NW_026975359.1, from coordinate 1,245,913 downwards.
GAGCTTGTGGGCACACGCAACCTCTGGAGGAAGAATAATTCCGCTGCTGCTTTGTATGGTGTAAACCTCCCCACGCCAAGTGGGATGGGCACAGAACATTGACCCACACCTGCCAGGGGCCTTTCCTGGGACTAAAGATCCCAACCTGGTCTCAACCTTGTCACCTTCTCAGCACATACCTTTCCTGCACACATAATCCTGCCTTTCTCCGTCGGTGCCTCATCCTACTAGGAAAAAAGCATGCCGCTCAAAAAGGCCGATGCCAGAGAAATCGAGGAGACACTGCCATTTTCCACATTTTTGCTGTCTACATATCCCCGCCTCCGGCGGAAGGCTGCCTATGTGGCCGGGCTGCGAAGGCAAGGCCGAAATCCTGGCATCCCGGGCCCCAGCAATCCAGTGGTTTATGGACGTGGGGACCCGGATGACATGTTTCCCACATCCAAGAGGAATCCTTGGGCCCTTCACTGGCTCACCATTCAGCTCCGCGACGTCCACTACTGGCCCTGGCCTTTGGCCGGTGCCCCATTGCGCGAGTGCTCCGGAGCGATGTTTCTCCACCCATCACTATCATTCTGCCACCAGGGGATATGTGAGTGTGGGAGTCACCATTTGTCTGTCACTGGCAGCAGTGTCACGAGTCACTAGACTTCCAGGTACCAGCTGACCTAGGCTGCCTTCTGCCCCAGGCAAGGTCCGGAATCCTTTATCCCAGATGCTGACACCTGGGCACTGGCCGACATTAATTGTTATCAACACAGAGGTCTGAGTGAGGGTCAGCAGGCCAGCTAGGTGAAGTCAAGGCCAGGTGGGCGGGACTAAGGCTCCTTTGCCATCACCATGGAGACAGTCCCACCACCGGAAGAGTAGGCGGAGCTTATGATGGGCCTGGTGACAAGACTGAGCCAATGGCAGAGATCTGGCCCGCCAGGCAGATGACACAGGGCCCTCCATTATGACCTATGACACCTAGTGGCCACAGGATTTGAGCACACCCTGGGAAAGCCTACGCAGGCACAGGGGAGCCCCTGGTGCGGACTGGTTCAGGGCATTGGCAGAGCAGGCCAGGTACCTCTTTCCCACTTTCCTGAGGATATCGCTACGCAAGGCATCCCCACTCAGCATCTCTTGCCTCTCTCTCTCTGTCTCTCTCTGGATGTGTTCATTCTCTGAAATCTCTTCCTTCTCCCCCTGAGTCACTTCACAGCTTGGAGTGCCTGATAGAGTGCCTAGAGACCAAAGAGCAAAGGGGGAAGTCCTCAGGCTCTACTGGTTGCCCGTGGGCAGACAAGATCTGGTAGTTTATCTGGAAGGTCTAGAGAGTAGTGACTGATGGGGTAGCTACATCACCGGCGGACCCTGGCCAGGTGAAGCTTGCTGACATGTGGCAGCCTCTCCGGAGACTACTAATTCCGCTGGTAACATTGTATGCAAATACCTGGCTGAGTGCGAAGGGCAGAAAACATTGACACATACCTGCCAGAGGCCTATCCTGGGTCTGAAGAGTCCACTCCGGTCTCCAGCGACTCATCATCTCAGCACACACTTTGCCTGCACACAGGGAATCCGCCTCTCTCCACGAATGCCTTCTCCTGCTAGGAAACACAGGATGGCACTCAGCCGAAGGAGAGCTCGGGCAAAGTCAACTGAAGCCCGCATTTTCAAGATTTTGCCCTCTGCTGGGCCACAGCCTCCGGTGGCACACTGCATGTGCCTCACTTCTCCGAAGACAAGGCCGAAATCCGGGCATCCAGGGCCCCAGCAGTCCAGAGGCTGTGCATGGCGGCATACGGATCACCTCTTTGCCACGTACAGGAGGGAGGCCTCGGCCCTAGACTGGCTCCGCTAGAGCTCCACGACCTCAGCTATTTTTCCCGACCTTTGGCCTGTGCCCTTGTGAGTGTGTGACCTCTAGTTACACTTCACCTCCGACCACCCTCGATCCGCCACCTGCGGCTACCTGAGCGTGGACATCAACATCTATCCCTGTCTGCAGTGTCACAGGTCACTAGGTGTCTAGGCTCAGGCTGACCTTGGCTGTCTTCTGCCCAGGCAAGGAGCTTAATCCTTCAAAGGAAATGAGGACACGTGGTCACTGGCCGACATCCTTTCTTTCATCTACACAGCGGTCTAGATGACGGTAAAGAGGCCAGGTGGGCCAGGTGAAGGCTGAGTGCGGGGCCTAAGGCTTCCTTCCCAATCACCATGGAGACAGCCACCGCAAGGCTGGCCGGAACTTCTGACGGGGACGGGTCACAAACTCTCAGCCAATAGGAGAGGTCCAGCCTAACCGGCCGGTTCCGCAGAGCCCTCCATTTTACCCATGGACACACAACGGCCCCTTCTGTCCTTGGCCACAAAATCGAGGGCACCCAGGGAATAACTTCACAGTAGGCAACCCCTGATGTGGACACGTTCGACATACTGGGACAGCAGGCAGGTACCTCTTTGCCACTTACGCTACGATATCAGTAGGCAAGGCGCCCTTCCTCAGCATCTATGGCCCCTCTTTGTATGTGTTCTTTTAAAGAAATCTCTTTTTGCTACCCCTGAGACACATCACAACTATGAGGGGCCTGAGAGGGAACCTGGAGATGAAACAGGGGAGGCTTCTGGCTGTACCGCTTCCCCGTGGCTAGAGAATAGCAGTTAGTCTCTCTGGAAGCTCTTAGCTTCTGTTGATCGACATGGGCAATACGGTAGGGGCGGACCCTGGCCAGGTGGAGCTTGTGGGCACACGCAACCTCTGGGGGAAGAATAATTCCGCTGCTGCTTTGTATGGTGTAAACCTCCCCACGCCAAGTGGGATGGGCACAGAACATTGACCCACACCTGCCAGGGGCCTTTCCTGGGACTAAAGATCCCAACCTGGTCTCAACCTTGTCACCTTCTCAGCACATACCTTTCCTGCACGCATAATCCTGCCTTTCTCCGTCGGTGCCTCATCCGACTAGGAAAAAAGCATGCCGCTCAAAAAGGCCGATGCCAGAGAAATCGAGGAGACACTGCCATTTTCCACATTTTTGCTGTCTACATATCCCCGCCTCCGGCGGAAGGCTGCCTATGTGGCCGGGCTGCGAAGGCAAGGCCGAAATCCTGGCATCCCGGGCCCCAGCAATCCAGTGGTTTATGGACGTGGGGACCCGGATGACATGTTTCCCACATCCAAGAGGAATCCTTGGGCCCTTCACTGGCTCACCATTCAGCTCCGCGACGTCCACTACTGGCCCTGGCCTTTGGCCGGTGCCCCATTGCGCGAGTGCTCCGGAGCGATGTTTCTCCACCCATCACTATCATTCTGCCACCAGGGGATATGTGAGTGTGGGAGTCACCATTTGTCTGTCACTGGCAGCAGTGTCACGAGTCACTAGACTTCCAGGTACCAGCTGACCTAGGCTGCCTTCTGCCCCAGGCAAGGTCCGGAATCCTTTATCCCAGATGCTGACACCTGGGCACTGGCCGACATTAATTGTTATCAACACAGAGGTCTGAGTGAGGGTCAGCAGGCCAGCTAGGTGAAGTCAAGGCCAGGTGGGCGGGACTAAGGCTCCTTTGCCATCACCATGGAGACAGTCCCACCACCGGAAGAGTAGGCGGAGCTTATGATGGGCCTGGTGACAAGACTGAGCCAATGGCAGAGATCTGGCCCGCCAGGCAGATGACACAGGGCCCTCCATTATGACCTATGACACCTAGTGGCCACAGGATTTGAGCACACCCTGGGAAAGCCTACGCAGGCACAGGGGAGCCCCTGGTGCGGACTGGTTCAGGGCATTGGCAGAGCAGGCCAGGTACCTCTTTCCCACTTTCCTGAGGATATCGCTACGCAAGGCATCCCCACTCAGCATCTCTTGCCTCTCTCTCTCTGTCTCTCTCTGGATGTGTTCATTCTCTGAAATCTCTTCCTTCTCCCCCTGAGTCACTTCACAGCTTGGAGTGCCTGATAGAGTGCCTAGAGACCAAAGAGCAAAGGGGGAAGGCCTCTGGCTCTACTGCTTGCCCATGGGCAGACAAGATCTGGTAGTTTATCTGGAAGGTCTAGAGAGTAGTGACTGATGGGGTAGCTACATCACCGGCAGACCCTGGCCAGGTGAAGCTTGCTGACATGTGGCAGCCTCTCCGGAGACTACTAATTCCGCTGGTAACATTGTATGCAAATACCTGGCTGAGTGCGAAGGGCAGACTCATCATCTCAGCACACACTTTGCCTGCACACAGGGAATCCGCCTCTCTCCACGAATGCCTTCTCCTGCTAGGAAACACAGGATGGCACTCAGCCGAAGGAGAGCTCGGGCAAAGTCAACTGAAGCCCGCATTTTCAAGATTTTGCCCTCTGCTGGGCCACAGCCTCCGGTGGCACACTGCATGTGCCTCACTTCTCCGAAGACAAGGCCGAAATCCGGGCATCCAGGGCCCCAGCAGTCCAGAGGCTGTGCATGGCGGCATACGGATCACCTCTTTGCCACGTACAGGAGGGAGGCCTCGGCCCTAGACTGGCTCCGCTAGAGCTCCACGACCTCAGCTATTTTTCCCGACCTTTGGCCCGTGCCCTTGTGAGTGTGTGACCTCTAGTTACACTTCACCTCCGACCACCCTCGATCCGCCACCTGCGGTTACCTGAGCGTGGACATCAACATCTATCACTGTCTGCAGTGTCACAGGTCACTAGGTGTCTAGGCTCAGGCTGACCTTGGCTGTCTTCTGCCCAGGCAAGGAGCTTAATCCTTCAAAGGAAATGAGGACACGTGGTCACTGGCCGACATCCTTTCTTTCATCTACACAGCGGTCTAGATGAGGGTAAAGAGGCCAGGTGGGCCAGGTGAAGGCTGAGTGCGGGGCCTAAGGCTTCCTTCCCAATCACCATGGAGACAGCCACCGCAAGGCTGGCCGGAACTTCTGACGGGGACGGGTCACAAACTCTCAGCCAATAGGAGAGGTCCAGCCTAACCGGCCGGTTCCGCAGAGCCCTCCATTTTACCCATGGACACACAACGGCCCCTTCTGTCCTTGGCCACAAAATCGAGGGCACCCAGGGAATAACTTCACAGTAGGCAACCCCTGATGTGGACACGTTCGACATACTGGGACAGCAGGCAGGTACCTCTTTGCCACTTACGCTACGATATCAGTAGGCAAGGCGCCCTTCCTCAGCATCTATGGCCCCTCTTTGTATGTGTTCTTTTAAAGAAATCTCTTTTTGCTACCCCTGAGACACATCACAACTATGAGGGGCCTGAGAGGGAACCTGGAGATGAAACAGGGGAGGCTTCTGGCTGTACCGCTTCCCCGTGGCTAGAGAATAGCAGTTAGTCTCTCTGGAAGCTCTTAGCTTCTGTTGATCGACATGGGCAATACGGTAGGGGCGGACCCTGGCCAGGTGGAGCTTGTGGGCACACGCAACCTCTGGAGGAAGAATAATTCCGCTGCTGCTTTGTATGGTGTAAACCTCCCCACGCCAAGTGGGATGGGCACAGAACATTGACCCACACCTGCCAGGGGCCTTTCCTGGGACTAAAGATCCCAACCTGGTCTCAAACTTGTCACCTTCTCAGCACATACCTTTCCTGCACACATAATCCTGCCTTTCTCCGTCGGTGCCTCATCCTACTAGGAAAAAAGCATGCCGCTCAAAAAGGCCGATGCAGGGAAATCGAGGAGACACTGCCATTTTCCACATTTTTGCTGTCTACATATCCCCGCCTCCGGCGGAAGGCTGCCTATGTGGCCGGGCTGCGAAGGCAAGGCCGAAATCCTGGCATCCCGGGCCCCAGCAATCCAGTGGTTTATGGACGTGGGGACCCGGATGACATGTTTCCCACATCCAAGAGGAATCCTTGGGCCCTTCACTGGCTCACCATTCAGCTCCGCGACGTCCACTACTGGCCCTGGCCTTTGGCCGGTGCCCCATTGCGCGAGTGCTCCGGAGCGATGTTTCTCCACCCATCACTATCATTCTGCCACCAGGGGATATGTGAGTGTGGGAGTCACCATTTGTCTGTCACTGGCAGCAGTGTCACGAGTCACTAGACTTCCAGGTACCAGCTGACCTAGGCTGCCTTCTGCCCCAGGCAAGGTCCGGAATCCTTTATCCCAGATGCTGACACCTGGGCACTGGCCGACATTAATTGTTATCAACACAGAGGTCTGAGTGAGGGTCAGCAGGCCAGCTAGGTGAAGTCAAGGCCAGGTGGGCGGGACTAAGGCTCCTTTGCCATCACCATGGAGACAGTCCCACCACCGGAAGAGTAGGCGGAGCTTATGATGGGCCTGGTGACAAGACTGAGCCAATGGCAGAGATCTGGCCCACCAGGCAGATGACACAGGGCCCTCCATTATGACCTATGACACCTAGTGGCCACAGGATTTGAGCACACCCTGGGAAAGCCTACGCAGGCACAGGGGAGCCCCTGGTGCGGACTGGTTCAGGGCATTGGCAGAGCAGGCCAGGTACCTCTTTCCCACTTTCCTGAGGATATCGCTACGCAAGGCATCGCCACTCAGCATCTCTTGCCTCTCTCTGTCTCTCTCTGGATGTGTTCATTCTCTGAAATCTCTTCCTTCTCCCCCTGAGTCACTTCACAGCTTGGAGTGCCTGATAGAGTGCCTAGAGACCAAAGAGCAAAGGGGGAAGGCCTCAGGCTCTACTGGTTGCCCGTGGGCAGACAAGATCTGGTAGTTTATCTGGAAGGTCTAGAGAGTAGTGACTGATGGGGTAGCTACATCACCGGCGGACCCTGGCCAGGTGAAGCTTGCTGACATGTGGCAGCCTCTCCGGAGACTACTAATTCCGCTGGTAACATTGTATGCAAATACCTGGCTGAGTGCGAAGGGCAGAAAACATTGACACATACCTGCCAGAGGCCTATCCTGGGTCTGAAGAGTCCACCCCGGTCTCCAGCGACTCATCATCTCAGCACACACTTTGCCTGCACACAGGGAATCCGCCTCTCTCCACGAATGCCTTCTCCTGCTAGGAAACACAGGATGGCACTCAGCCAAAGGAGAGCTCAGGCAAAGTCAACTGAAGCCCGCATTTTCAAGATTTTGCCCTCTGCTGGGCCACAGCCTCCGGTGGCACACTGCATGTGCCTCACTTCTCCGAAGACAAGGCCGAAATCCGGGCATCCAGGGCCCCAGCAGTCCAGAGGCTGTGCATGGCGGCATACGGATCACCTCTTTGCCACGTACAGGAGGGAGGCCTCGGCCCTAGACTGGCTCCGCTAGAGCTCCACGACCTCAGCTATTTTTCCCGACCTTTGGCCCGTGCCCTTGTGAGTGTGTGACCTCTAGTTACACTTCACCTCCGACCACCCTCGATCCGCCACCTGCGGCTACCTGAGCGTGGACATCAACATCTATCCCTGTCTGCAGTGTCACAGGTCACTAGGTGTCTAGGCTCAGGCTGACCTTGGCTGTCTTCTGCCCAGGCAAGGAGCTTAATCCTTCAAAGGAAATGAGGACACGTGGTCACTGGCCGACATCCTTTCTTTCATCTACACAGCGGTCTAGATGAGGGTAAAGAGGCCAGGTGGGCCAGGTGAAGGCTGAGTGCGGGGCCTAAGGCTTCCTTCCCAATCACCATGGAGACAGCCACCGCAAGGCTGGCCGGAACTTCTGACGGGGACGGGTCACAAACTCTCAGCCAATAGGAGAGGTCCAGCCTAACCGGCCGGTTCCGCAGAGCCCTCCATTTTACCCGTGGACACACAACGGCCCCTTCTGTCCTTGGCCACAAAATCGAGGGCACCCAGGGAATAACTTCACAGTAGGCAACCCCTGATGTGGACACGTTCGACATACTGGGACAGCAGGCAGGTACCTCTTTGCCACTTACGCTACGATATCAGTAGGCAAGGCGCCCTTCCTCAGCATCTATGGCCCCTCTTTGTATGTGTTCTTTTAAAGAAATCTCTTTTTGCTACCCCTGAGACACATCACAACTATGAGGGGCCTGAGAGGGAACCTGGAGATGAAACAGGGGAGGCTTCTGGCTGTACCGCTTCCCCGTGGCTAGAGAATAGCAGTTAGTCTCTCTGGAAGCTCTTAGCTTCTGTTGATCGACATGGGCAATACGGTAGGGGCGGACCCTGGCCAGGTGGAGCTTGTGGGCACACGCAACCTCTGGGGGAAGAATAATTCCGCTGCTGCTTTGTATGGTGTAAACCTCCCCACGCCAAGTGGGATGGGCACAGAACATTGACCCACACCTGCCAGGGGCCTTTCCTGGGACTAAAGATCCCAACCTGGTCTCAACCTTGTCACCTTCTCAGCACATACCTTTCCTGCACACATAATCCTGCCTTTCTCCGTCGGTGCCTCATCCTACTAGGAAAAAAGCATGCCGCTCAAAAAGGCCGATGCCAGAGAAATCGAGGAGACACTGCCATTTTCCACATTTTTGCTGTCTACATATCCCCGCCTCCGGCGGAAGGCTGCCTATGTGGCCGGGCTGCGAAGGCAAGGCCGAAATCCTGGCATCCCGGGCCCCAGCAATCCAGTGGTATATGGACGTGGGGACCTGGATGACATGTTTCCCACATCCAAGAGGAATCCTTGGGCCCTTCACTGGCTCGCCATTCAGCTCCGCGACGTCCACTGCTGGCCCTGGCCTTTGGCCGGTGCCCCATTGCGCGAGTGCTCCGGAGCGATGTTTCTCCACCCATCACTATCATTCTGCCACCAGGGGATATGTGAGTGTGGGAGTCACCATTTGTCTGTCACTGGCAGCAGTGTCACGAGTCACTAGACTTCCAGGTACCAGCTGACCTAGGCTGCCTTCTGCCCCAGGCAAGGTCCGGAATCCTTTATCCCAGATGCTGACACCTGGGCACTGGCCGACATTAATTGTTATCAACACAGAGGTCTGAGTGAGGGTCAGCAGGCCAGCTAGGTGAAGTCAAGGCCAGGTGGGCGGGACTAAGGCTCCTTTGCCATCACCATGGAGACAGTCCCACCACCGGAAGAGTAGGCGGAGCTTATGATGGGCCTGGTGACAAGACTGAGCCAATGGCAGAGATCTGGCCCGCCAGGCAGATGACACAGGGCCCTCCATTATGACCTATGACATCTAGTGGCCACAGGATTTGAGCACACCCTGGGAAAGCCTACGCAGGCACAGGGGAGCCCCTGGTGCGGACTGGTTCAGGGCATTGGCAGAGCAGGCCAGGTACCTCTTTCCCACTTTCCTGAGGATATCGCTACGCAAGGCATCCCCACTCAGCATCTCTTGCCTCTCTCTCTCTGTCTCTCTCTGGATGTGTTCATTCTCTGAAATCTCTTCCTTCTCCCCCTGAGTCACTTCACAGCTTGGAGTGCCTGATAGAGTGCCTAGAGACCAAAGAGCAAAGGGGGAAGGCCTCTGGCTCTACTGCTTGCCCATGGGCAGAAAAGATCTGGTAGTTTATCTGGAAGGTCTAGAGAGTAGTGACTGATGGGGTAGCTACATCACCGGCGGACCCTGGCCAGGTGAAGCTTGCTGACATGTGGCAGCCTCTCCGGAGACTACTAATTCCGCTGGTAACATTGTATGCAAATACCTGGCTGAGTGCGAAGGGCAGAAAACATTGACACATACCTGCCAGAGGCCTATCCTGGGTCTGAAGAGTCCACCCCGGTCTCCAGCGACTCATCATCTCAGCACACACTTTGCCTGCACACAGGGAATCCGCCTCTCTCCACGAATGCCTTCTCCTGCTAGGAAACACAGGATGGCACTCAGCCAAAGGAGAGCTCAGGCAAAGTCAACTGAAGCCCGCATTTTCAAGATTTTGCCCTCTGCTGGGCCACAGCCTCCGGTGGCACACTGCATGTGCGTCACTTCTCCGAAGACAAGGCCGAAATCCGGGCATCCAGGGCCCCAGCAGTCCAGAGGCTGCGCATGGCGGCATACGGATCACCTCTTTGCCACGTACAGGAGGGAGGCCTCGGCCCTAGACTGGCTCCGCTAGAGCTCCACGACCTCAGCTATTTTTCCCGACCTTTGGCCCGTGCCCTTGTGAGTGTGTGACCTCTAGTTACACTTCACCTCCGACCACTCTCGATCCGCCACCTGCGGCTACCTGAGCGTGGACATCAACATCTATCACTCTCTGCAGTGTCACAGGTCACTAGGTGTCTAGGCTCAGGCTGACCTTGGCTGTCTTCTGCCCAGGCAAGGAGCTTAATCCTTCAAAGGAAATGAGGACACGTGGTCACTGGCCGACATCCTTTCTTTCATCTACACAGCGGTCTAGATGACGGTAAAGAGGCCAGGTGGGCCAGGTGAAGGCTGAGTGCGGGGCCTAAGGCTTCCTTCCCAATCACCATGGAGACAGCCACCGCAAGGCTGGCTGGAACTTCTGACGGGGACGGGTCACAAACTCTCAGCCAATAGGAGAGGTCCAGCCTAACCGGCCGGTTCCGCAGAGCCCTCCATTTTACCCATGGACACACAACGGCCCCTTCTGTCCTTGGCCACAAAATCGAGGGCACCCAGGGAATAATTTCACAGTAGGAACCCCTGATGTGGACACGTTCGACATACTGGGACAGCAGGCAGGTACCTCTTTGCCACTTACGCTACGATATCAGTAGGCAAGGCGCCCTTCCTCAGCATCTATGGCCCCTCTTTGTATGTGTTCTTTTAAAGAAATCTCTTTTTGCTACCCCTGAGACACATCACAACTATGAGGGGCCTGAGAGGGAACCTGGAGATGAAACAGGGGAGGCTTCTGGCTGTACCGCTTCCCCGTGGCTAGAGAATAGCAGTTAGTCTCTCTGGAAGCTCTTAGCTTCTGTTGATCGACATGGGCAATACGGTAGGGGCGGACCCTGGCCAGGTGGAGCTTGTGGGCACACGCAACCTCTGGGGGAAGAATAATTCCGCTGCTGCTTTGTATGGTGTAAACCTCCCCACGCCAAGTGGGATGGGCACAGAACATTGACCCACACCTGCCAGGGGCCTTTCCTGGGACTAAAGATCCCAACCTGGTCTCAACCTTGTCACCTTCTCAGCACATACCTTTCCTGCACACATAATCCTGCCTTTCTCCGTCGGTGCCTCATCCTACTAGGAAAAAAGCATGCCGCTCAAAAAGGCCGATGCCAGAGAAATCGAGGAGACACTGCCATTTTCCACATTTTTGCTGTCTACATATCCCCGCCTCCGGCGGAAGGCTGCCTATGTGGCCGGGCTGCGAAGGCAAGGCCGAAATCCTGGCATCCCGGGCCCCAGCAATCCAGTGGTTTATGGACGTGGGGACCCGGATGACATGTTTCCCACATCCAAGAGGAATCCTTGGGCCCTTCACTGGCTCGCCATTCAGCTCTGCGACGTTCACTGCTGGCCCTGGCCTTTGGCCGGTGCCCCATTGCGTGAGTACTCCGGAGCGATGTTTCTCCACCCATCACTATCATTCTGCCACCAGGGGATATGTGAGTGTGGGAGTCACCATTTGTCTGTCACTGGCAGCAGTGTCACGAGTCACTAGACTTCCAGGTACCAGCTGACCTAGGCTGCCTTCTGCCCCAGGCAAGGTCCGGAATCCTTTATCCCAGATGCTGACACCTGGGCACTGGCCGACATTAATTGTTATCAACACAGAGGTCTGAGTGAGGGTCAGCAGGCCAGCTAGGTGAAGTCAAGGCCAGGTGGGCGGGACTAAGGCTCCTTTGCCATCACCATGGAGACAGTCCCACCACCGGAAGAGTAGGCGGAGCTTATGATGGGCCTGGTGACAAGACTGAGCCAATGGCAGAGATCTGGCCCGCCAGGCAGATGACACAGGGCCCTCCATTATGACCTATGACACCTAGTGGCCACAGGATTTGAGCACACCCTGGGAAAGCCTACGCAGGCACAGGGGAGCCCCTGGTGCGGACTGGTTCAGGGCATTGGCAGAGCAGGCCAGGTACCTCTTTCCCACTTTCCTGAGGATATCGCTACGCAAGGCATCCCCACTCAGCATCTCTTGCCTCTCTCTCTCTGTCTCTCTCTGGATGTGTTCATTCTCTGAAATCTCTTCCTTCTCCCCCTGAGTCACTTCACAGCTTGGAGTGCCTGATAGAGTGCCTAGAGACCAAAGAGCAAAGGGGGAAGGCCTCTGGCTCTACTGCTTGCCCATGGGCAGACAAGATCTGGTAGTTTATCTGGAAGGTCTAGAGAGTAGTGACTGATGGGGTAGCTACATCACCGGCGGACCCTGGCCAGGTGAAGCTTGCTGACATGTGGCAGCCTCTCCGGAGACTACTAATTCCGCTGGTAACATTGTATGCAAATACCTGGCTGAGTGCGAAGGGCAGAAAACATTGACACATACCTGCCAGAGGCCTATCCTGGGTCTGAAGAGTCCACCCCGGTCTCCAGCGACTCATCATCTCAGCACACACTTTGCCTGCACACAGGGAATCCGCCTCTCTCCACGAATGCCTTCTCCTGCTAGGAAACACAGGATGGCACTCAGCCAAAGGAGAGCTCAGGCAAAGTCAACTGAAGCCCGCATTTTCAAGATTTTGCCCTCTGCTGGGCCACAGCCTCCGGTGGCACACTGCATGTGCGTCACTTCTCCGAAGACAAGGCCGAAATCCGGGCATCCAGGGCCCCAGCAGTCCAGAGGCTGCGCATGGCGGCATACGGATCACCTCTTTGCCACGTACAGGAGGGAGGCCTCGGCCCTAGACTGGCTCCGCTAGAGCTCCACGACCTCAGCTATTTTTCCCGACCTTTGGCCCGTGCCCTTGTGAGTGTGTGACCTCTAGTTACACTTCACCTCCGACCACTCTCGATCCGCCACCTGCGGCTACCTGAGCGTGGACATCAACATCTATCACTCTCTGCAGTGTCACAGGTCACTAGGTGTCTAGGCTCAGGCTGACCTTGGCTGTCTTCTGCCCAGGCAAGGAGCTTAATCCTTCAAAGGAAATGAGGACACGTGGTCACTGGCCGACATCCTTTCTTTCATCTACACAGCGGTCTAGATGAGGGTAAAGAGGCCAGGTGGGCCAGGTGAAGGCTGAGTGCGGGGCCTAAGGCTTCCTTCCCAATCACCATGGAGACAGCCACCGCAAGGCTGGCCGGAACTTCTGACGGGGACGGGTCACAAACTCTCAGCCAATAGGAGAGGTCCAGCCTAACCGGCCGGTTCCGCAGAGCCCTCCATTTTACCCATGGACACACAACGGCCCCTTCTGTCCTTGGCCACAAAATCGAGGGCACCCAGGGAATAACTTCACAGTAGGCAACCCCTGATGTGGACACGTTCGACATACTGGGACAGCAGGCAGGTACCTCTTTGCCACTTACGCTACGATATCAGTAGGCAAGGCGCCCTTCCTCAGCATCTATGGCCCCTCTTTGTATGTGTTCTTTTAAAGAAATCTCTTTTTGCTACCCCTGAGACACATCACAACTATGAGGGGCCTGAGAGGGAACCTGGAGATGAAACAGGGGAGGCTTCTGGCTGTACCGCTTCCCCGTGGCTAGAGAATAGCAGTTAGTCTCTCTGGAAGCTCTTAGCTTCTGTTGATCGACATGGGCAATACGGTAGGGGCGGACCCTGGCCAGGTGGAGCTTGTGGGCACACGCAACCTCTGGGGGAAGAATAATTCCGCTGCTGCTTTGTATGGTGTAAACCTCCCCACGCCAAGTGGGATGGGCACAGAACATTGACCCACACCTGCCAGGGGCCTTTCCTGGGACTAAAGATCCCAACCTGGTCTCAACCTTGTCACCTTCTCAGCACATACCTTTCCTGCACACATAATCCTGCCTTTCTCCGTCGGTGCCTCATCCTACTAGGAAAAAAGCATGCCGCTCAAAAAGGCCGATGCCAGAGAAATCGAGGAGACACTGCCATTTTCCACATTTTTGCTGTCTACATATCCCCGCCTCCGGCGGAAGGCTGCCTATGTGGCCGGGCTGCGAAGGCAAGGCCGAAATCCTGGCATCCCGGGCCCCAGCAATCCAGTGGTTTATGGACGTGGGGACCCGGATGACATGTTTCCCACATCCAAGAGGAATCCTTGGGCCCTTCACTGGCTCGCCATTCAGCTCCGCGACGTCCACTGCTGGCCCTGGCCTTTGGCCGGTGCCCCATTGCGCGAGTGCTCCGGAGCGATGTTTCTCCACCCATCACTATCATTCTGCCACCAGGGGATATGTGAGTGTGGGAGTCACCATTTGTCTGTCACTGGCAGCAGTGTCACGAGTCACTAGACTTCCAGGTACCAGCTGACCTAGGCTGCCTTCTGCCCCAGGCAAGGTCCGGAATCCTTTATCCCAGATGCTGACACCTGGGCACTGGCCGACATTAATTGTTATCAACACAGAGGTCTGAGTGAGGGTCAGCAGGCCAGCTAGGTGAAGTCAAGGCCAGGTGGGCGGGACTAAGGCTCCTTTGCCATCACCATGGAGACAGTCCCACCACCGGAAGAGTAGGCGGAGCTTATGATGGGCCTGGTGACAAGACTGAGCCAATGGCAGAGATCTGGCCCACCAGGCAGATGACACAGGGCCCTCCATTATGACCTATGACACCTAGTGGCCACAGGATTTGAGTACACCCTGGGAAAGCCTACGCAGGCACAGGGGAGCCCCTGGTGCGGACTGGTTCAGGGCATTGGCAGAGCAGGCCAGGTACCTCTTTCCCACTTTCCTGAGGATATCGCTACGCAAGGCATCGCCACTCAGCATCTCTTGCCTCTCTCTCTCTGTCTCTCTCTGGATGTGTTCATTCTCTGAAATCTCTTCCTTCTCCCCCTGAGTCACTTCACAGCTTGGAGTGCCTGATAGAGTGCCTAGAGACCAAAGAGCAAAGGGGGAAGGCCTCTGGCTCTACTGCTTGCCCATGGGCAGACAAGATCTGGTAGTTTATCTGGAAGGTCTAGAGAGTAGTGACTGATGGGGTAGCTACATCACCGGCGGACCCTGGCCAGGTGAAGCTTGCTGACATGTGGCAGCCTCTCCGGAGACTACTAATTCCGCTGGTAACATTGTATGCAAATACCTGACTGAGTGCGAAGGGGAGAAAACATTGACACATACCTGCCAGAGGCCTATCCTGGGTCTGAAGAGTCCACCCCGGTCTCCAGCGACTCATCATCTCAGCACACACTTTGCCTGCACACAGGGAATCCGCCTCTCTCCACGAATGCCTTCTCCTGCTAGGAAACACAGGATGGCACTCAGACAAAGGAGAGCTCAGGCAAAGTCAACTGAAGCCCGCATTTTCAAGATTTTGCCCTCTGCTGGGCCACAGCCTCCGGTGGCACACTGCATGTGCGTCACTTCTCCGAAGACAAGGCCGAAATCCGGGCATCCAGGGCCCCAGCAGTCCAGAGGCTGTGCATGGCGGCATACGGATCACCTCTTTGCCACGTACAGGAGGGAGGCCTCGGCCCTAGACTGGCTCCGCTAGAGCTCCACGACCTCAGCTATTTTTCCCGACCTTTGGCCCGTGCCCTTGTGAGTGTGTGACCTCTAGTTACACTTCACCTCCGACCACTCTCGATCCGCCACCTGCGGATACCTGAGCGTGGACATCAACATCTATCACTGTCTGCACTGTCACAGGTCACTAGGTGTCTAGGCTCAGGCTGACCTTGGCTGTCTTCTGCCCAGGCAAGGAGCTTAATCCTTCAAAGGAAATGAGGACACGTGGTCACTGGCCGACATCCTTTCTTTCATCTACACAGCGGTCTAGATGAGGGTAAAGAGGCCAGGTGGGCCAGGTGAAGGCTGAGTGCGGGGCCTAAGGCTTCCTTCCCAATCACCATGGAGACAGCCACCGCAAGGCTGGCTGGAACTTCTGACGGGGACGGGTCACAAACTCTCAGCCAATAGGAGAGGTCCAGCCTAACCGGCCGGTTCCGCAGAGCCCTCCATTTTACCCATGGACACACAACGGCCCCTTCTGTCCTTGGCCACAAAATCGAGGGCACCCAGGGAATAACTTCACAGTAGGCAACCCCTGATGTGGACACGTTCGACATACTGGGACAGCAGGCAGGTACCTCTTTGCCACTTACGCTACGATATCAGTAGGCAAGGCGCCCTTCCTCAGCATCTATGGCCCCTCTTTGTATGTGTTCTTTTAAAGAAATCTCTTTTTGCTACCCCTGAGACACATCACAACTATGAGGGGCCTGAGAGGGAACCTGGAGATGAAACAGGGGAGGCTTCTGGCTGTACCGCTTCCCCGTGGCTAGAGAATAGCAGTTAGTCTCTCTGGAAGCTCTTAGCTTCTGTTGATCGACATGGGCAATACGGTAGGGGCGGACCCTGGCCAGGTGGAGCTTGTGGGCACACGCAACCTCTGGGGGAAGAATAATTCCGCTGCTGCTTTGTATGGTGTAAACCTCCCCACGCCAAGTGGGATGGGCACAGAACATTGACCCACACCTGCCAGGGGCCTTTCCTGGGACTAAAGATCCCAACCTGGTCTCAACCTTGTCACCTTCTCAGCACATACCTTTCCTGCACACATAATCCTGCCTTTCTCCGTCGGTGCCTCATCCTACTAGGAAAAAAGCATGCCGCTCAAAAAGGCCGATGCCAGAGAAATCGAGGAGACACTGCCATTTTCCACATTTTTGCTGTCTACATATCCCCGCCTCCGGCGGAAGGCTGCCTATGTGGCCGGGCTGCGAAGGCAAGGCCGAAATCCTGGCATCCCGGGCCCCAGCAATCCAGTGGTTTATGGACGTGGGGACCCGGATGACATGTTTCCCACATCCAAGAGGAATCCTTGGGCCCTTCACTGGCTCGCCATTCAGCTCCGCGACGTCCACTACTGGCCCTGGCCTTTGGCCGGTGCCCCATTGCGCGAGTGCTCCGGAGCGATGTTTCTCCACCCATCACTATCATTCTGCCACCAGGGGATATGTGAGTGTGGGAGTCACCATTTGTCTGTCACTGGCAGCAGTGTCACGAGTCACTAGACTTCCAGGTACCAGCTGACCTAGGCTGCCTTCTGCCCCAGGCAAGGTCCGGAATCCTTTATCCCAGATGCTGACACCTGGGCACTGGCCGACATTAATTGTTATCAACACAGAGGTCTGAGTGAGGGTCAGCAGGCCAGCTAGGTGAAGTCAAGGCCAGGTGGGCGGGACTAAGGCTCCTTTGCCATCACCATGGAGACAGTCCCACCACCGGAAGAGTAGGCGGAGCTTATGATGGGCCTGGTGACAAGACTGAGCCAATGGCAGAGATCTGGCCCGCCAGGCAGATGACACAGGGCCCTCCATTATGACCTATGACACCTAGTGGCCACAGGATTTGAGTACACCCTGGGAAAGCCTACGCAGGCACAGGGGAGCCCCTGGTGCGGACTGGTTCAGGGCATTGGCAGAGCAGGCCAGGTACCTCTTTCCCACTTTCCTGAGGATATCACTACGCAAGGCATCGCCACTCAGCATCTCTTGCCTCTCTCTCTCTGTCTCTCTCTGGATGTGTTCATTCTCTGAAATCTCTTCCTTCTCCCCCTGAGTCACTTCACAGCTTGGAGTGCCTGATAGAGTGCCTAGAGACCAAAGAGCAAAGGGGGAAGGCCTCTGGCTCTACTGCTTGCCCATGGGCAGACAAGATCTGGTAGTTTATCTGGAAGCTCTAGAGAGTAGTGACTGATGGGGTAGCTACATCACCGGCGGACCCTGGCCAGGTGAAGCTTGCTGACATGTGGCAGCCTCTCCGGAGACTACTAATTCCGCTGGTAACATTGTATGTAAATACCTGGCTGAGTGCGAAGGGCAGAAAACATTGACACATACCTGCCAGAGGCCTATCCTGGGTCTGAAGAGTCCACCCCGGTCTCCAGCGACTCATCATCTCAGCACACACTTTGCCTGCACACAGGGAATCCGCCTCTCTCCACGAATGCCTTCTCCTGCTAGGAAACACAGGATGGCACTCAGCCAAAGGAGAGCTCAGGCAAAGTCAACTGAAGCCCGCATTTTCAAGATTTTGCCCTCTGCTGGGCCACAGCCTCCGGTGGCACACTGCATGTGCGTCACTTCTCCGAAGACAAGGCCGAAATCCGGGCATCCAGGGCCCCAGCAGTCCAGAGGCTGCGCATGGCGGCATACGGATCACCTCTTTGCCACGTACAGGAGGGAGGCCTCGGCCCTAGACTGGCTCCGCTAGAGCTCCACGACCTCAGCTATTTTTCCCGACCTTTGGCCCGTGCCCTTGTGAGTGTGTGACCTCTAGTTACACTTCACCTCCGACCACTCTCGATCCGCCACCTGTGGCTACCTGAGCGTGGACATCAACATCTATCACTGTCTGCAGTGTCACAGGTCACTAGGTGTCTAGGCTCAGGCTGACCTTGGCTGTCTTCTGCCCAGGCAAGGAGCTTAATCCTTCAAAGGAAATGAGGACACGTGGTCACTGGCCGACAACCTTTCTTTCATCTACACAGCGGTCTAGATGAGGGTAAAGAGGCCAGGTGGGCCAGGTGAAGGCTGAGTGCGGGGCCTAAGGCTTCCTTCCCAATCACCATGGAGACAGCCACCGCAAGGCTGGCCGGAACTTCTGACGGGGACGGGTCACAAACTCTCAGCCAATAGGAGAGGTCCAGCCTAACCGGCCGGTTCCGCAGAGCCCTCCATTTTACCCATGGACACACAACGGCCCCTTCTGTCCTTGGCCACAAAATCGAGGGCACCCAGGGAATAACTTCACAGTAGGCAACCCCTGATGTGGACACGTTCGACATACTGGGACAGCAGGCAGGTACCTCTTTGCCACTTATGCTACGATATCAGTAGGCAAGGCGCCCTTCCTCAGCATCTATGGCCCCTCTTTGTATGTGTTCTTTTAAAGAAATCTCTTTTTGCTACCCCTGAGACACATCACAACTATGAGGGGCCTGAGAGGGAACCTGGAGATGAAACAGGGGAGGCTTCTGGCTGTACCGCTTCCCCGTGGCTAGAGAATAGCAGTTAGTCTCTCTGGAAGCTCTTAGCTTCTGTTGATCGACATGGGCAATACGGTAGGGGCGGACCCTGGCCAGGTGGAGCTTGTGGGCACACGCAACCTCTGGGGGAAGAATAATTCCGCTGCTGCTTTGTATGGTGTAAACCTCCCCACGCCAAGTGGGATGGGCACAGAACATTGACCCACACCTGCCAGGGGCCTTTCCTGGGACTAAAGATCCCAACCTGGTCTCAACCTTGTCACCTTCTCAGCACATACCTTTCCTGCACACATAATCCTGCCTTTCTCCGTCGGTGCCTCATCCTACTAGGAAAAAAGCATGCCGCTCAAAAAGGCCGATGCCAGAGAAATCGAGGAGACACTGCCATTTTCCACATTTTTGCTGTCTACATATCCCCGCCTCCGGCGGAAGGCTGCCTATGTGGCCGGGCTGCGAAGGCAAGGCCGAAATCCTGGCATCCCGGGCCCCAGCAATCCAGTGGTTTATGGACGTGGGCACCCGGATGACATGTTTCCCACATCCAAGAGGAATCCTTGGGCCCTTCACTGGCTCGCCATTCAGCTCCGCGACGTCCACTACTGGCCCTGGCCTTTGGCCGGTGCCCCATTGCGCGAGTGCTCCGGAGCGATGTTTCTCCACCCATCACTATCATTCTGCCACCAGGGGATATGTGAGTGTGGGAGTCACCATTTGTCTGTCACTGGCAGCAGTGTCACGAGTCACTAGACTTCCAGGTACCAGCTGACCTAGGCTGCCTTCTGCCCCAGGCAAGGTCCGGAATCCTTTATCCCAGATGCTGACACCTGGGCACTGGCCGACATTAATTGTTATCAACACAGAGGTCTGAGTGAGGGTCAGCAGGCCAGCTAGGTGAAGTCAAGGCCAGGTGGGCGGGACTAAGGCTCCTTTGCCATCACCATGGAGACAGTCCCACCACCGGAAGAGTAGGCGGAGCTTATGATGGGCCTGGTGACAAGACTGAGCCAATGGCAGAGATCTGGCCCGCCAGGCAGATGACACAGGGCCCTCCATTATGACCTATGACACCTAGTGGCCACAGGATTTGAGCACACCCTGGGAAAGCCTACGCAGGCACAGGGGAGCCCCTGGTGCGGACTGGTTCAGGGCATTGGCAGAGCAGGCCAGGTACCTCTTTCCCACTTTCCTGAGGATATCGCTACGCAAGGCATCCCCACTCAGCATCTCTTGCCTCTCTCTCTCTGTCTCTCTCTGGATGTGTTCATTCTCTGAAATCTCTTCCTTCTCCCCCTGAGTCACTTCACAGCTTGGAGTGCCTGATAGAGTGCCTAGAGACCAAAGAGCAAAGGGGGAAGGCCTCTGGCTCTACTGCTTGCCCATGGGCAGACAAGATCTGGTAGTTTATCTGGAAGGTCTAGAGAGTAGTGACTGATGGGGTAGCTACATCACCGGCGGACCCTGGCCAGGTGAAGCTTGCTGACATGTGGCAGCCTCTCCGGAGACTACTAATTCCGCTGGTAACATTGTATGCAAATACCTGGCTGAGTGCGAAGGGCAGAAAACATTGACACATACCTGCCAGAGGCCTATCCTGGGTCTGAAGAGTCCACCCCGGTCTCCAGCGACTCATCATCTCAGCACACACTTTGCCTGCACACAGGGAATCCGCCTCTCTCCACGAATGCCTTCTCCTGCTAGGAAACACAGGATGGCACTCAGCCAAAGGAGAGCTCAGGCAAAGTCAACTGAAGCCCGCATTTTCAAGATTTTGCCCTCTGCTGGGCCACAGCCTCCGGTGGCACACTGCATGTGCGTCACTTCTCCGAAGACAAGGCCGAAATCCGGGCATCCAGGGCCCCAGCAGTCCAGAGGCTGTGCATGGCGGCATACGGATCACCTTTTTGCCACGTACAGGAGGGAGGCCTCGGCCCTAGACTGGCTCCGCTAGAGCTCCACGACCTCAGCTATTTTTCCCGACCTTTGGCCCGTGCCCTTGTGAGTGTGTGACCTCTAGTTACACTTCACCTCCGACCACTCTCGATCCGCCACCTGCGGCTACCTGAGCGTGGACATCAACATCTATCACTGTCTGCAGTGTCACAGGTCACTAGGTGTCTAGGCTCAGGCTGACCTTGGCTGTCTTCTGCCCAGGCAAGGAGCTTAATCCTTCAAAGGAAATGAGGACACGTGGTCACTGGCCGACATCCTTTCTTTCATCTACACAGCGGTCTAGATGAGGGTAAAGAGGCCAGGTGGGCCAGGTGAAGGCTGAGTGCGGGGCCTAAGGCTTCCTTCCCAATCACCATGGAGACAGCCACCGCAAGGCTGGCCGGAACTTCTGACGGGGACGGGTCACAAACTCTCAGCCAATAGGAGAGGTCCAGCCTAACCGGCCGGTTCCGCAGAGCCCTCTATTTTACCCATGGACACACAACGGCCCCTTCTGTCCTTGGCCACAAAATCGAGGGCACCCAGGGAATAATTTCACAGTAGGCAACCCCTGATGTGGACACGTTCGACATACTGGGACAGCAGGCAGGTACCTCTTTGCCACTTACGCTACGATATCAGTAGGCAAGGCGCCCTTCCTCAGCATCTATGGCCCCTCTTTGTATGTGTTCTTTTAAAGAAATCTCTTTTTGCTACCCCTGAGACACATCACAACTATGAGGGGCCTGAGAGGGAACCTGGAGATGAAACAGGGGAGGCTTCTGGCTGTACCGCTTCCCCGTGGCTAGAGAATAGCAGTTAGTCTCTCTGGAAGCTCTTAGCTTCTGTTGATCGACATGGGCAATACGGTAGGGGCGGACCCTGGCCAGGTGGAGCTTGTGGGCACACGCAACCTCTGGGGGAAGAATAATTCCGCTGCTGCTTTGTATGGTGTAAACCTCCCCACGCCAAGTGGGATGGGCACAGAACATTGACCCACACCTGCCAGGGGCCTTTCCTGGGACTAAAGATCCCAACCTGGTCTCAACCTTGTCACCTTCTCAGCACATACCTTTCCTGCACACATAATCCTGCCTTTCTCCGTCGGTGCCTCATCCTACTAGGAAAAAAGCATGCCGCTCAAAAAGGCCGATGCCAGAGAAATCGAGGAGACACTGCCATTTTCCACATTTTTGCTGTCTACATATCCCCGCCTCCGGCGGAAGGCTGCCTATGTGGCCGGGCTGCGAAGGCAAGGCCGAAATCCTGGCATCCCGGGCCCCAGCAATCCAGTGGTTTATGGACGTGGGGACCCGGATGACATGTTTCCCACATCCAAGAGGAATCCTTGGGCCCTTCACTGGCTCGCCATTCAGCTCCGCGACGTCCACTACTGGCCCTGGCCTTTGGCCGGTGCCCCATTGCGCGAGTGCTCCGGAGCGATGTTTCTCCACCCATCACTATCATTCTGCCACCAGGGGATATGTGAGTGTGGGAGTCACCATTTGTCTGTCACTGGCAGCAGTGTCACGAGTCACTAGACTTCCAGGTACCAGCTGACCTAGGCTGCCTTCTGCCCCAGGCAAGGTCCGGAATCCTTTATCCCAGATGCTGACACCTGGGCACTGGCCGACATTAATTGTTATCAACACAGAGGTCTGAGTGAGGGTCAGCAGGCCAGCTAGGTGAAGTCAAGGCCAGGTGGGCGGGACTAAGGCTCCTTTGCCATCACCATGGAGACAGTCCCACCACCGGAAGAGTAGGCGGAGCTTATGATGGGCCTGGTGACAAGACTGAGCCAATGGCAGAGATCTGGCCCGCCAGGCAGATGACACAGGGCCCTCCATTATGACCTATGACACCTAGTGGCCACAGGATTTGAGCACACCCTGGGAAAGCCTACGCAGGCACAGGGGAGCCCCTGGTGCGGACTGGTTCAGGGCATTGGCAGAGCAGGCCAGGTACCTCTTTCCCACTTTCCTGAGGATATCGCTACGCAAGGCATCCCCACTCAGCATCTCTTGCCTCTCTCTCTCTGTCTCTCTCTGGATGTGTTCATTCTCTGAAATCTCTTCCTTCTCCCCCTGAGTCACTTCACAGCTTGGAGTGCCTGATAGAGTGCCTAGAGACCAAAGAGCAAAGGGGGAAGGCCTCTGGCTCTACTGCTTGCCCATGGGCAGACAAGATCTGGTAGTTTATCTGGAAGGTCTAGAGAGTAGTGACTGATGGGGTAGCTACATCACCGGCGGACCCTGGCCAGGTGAAGCTTGCTGACATGTGGCAGCCTCTCCGGAGACTACTAATTCCGCTGGTAACATTGTATGCAAATACCTGGCTGAGTGCGAAGGGCAGAAAACATTGACACATACCTGCCAGAGGCCTATCCTGGGTCTGAAGAGTCCACCCCGGTCTCCAGCGACTCATCATCTCAGCACACACTTTGCCTGCACACAGGGAATCCGCCTCTCTCCACGAATGCCTTCTCCTGCTAGGAAACACAGGATGGCACTCAGCCAAAGGAGAGCTCAGGCAAAGTCAACTGAAGCCCGCATTTTCAAGATTTTGCCCTCTGCTGGGCCACAGCCTCCGGTGGCACACTGCATGTGCGTCACTTCTCCGAAGACAAGGCCGAAATCCGGGCATCCAGGGCCCCAGCAGTCCAGAGGCTGTGCATGGCGGCATACGGATCACCTCTTTGCCACGTACAGGAGGGAGGCCTCGGCCCTAGACTGGCTCCGCTAGAGCTCCACGACCTCAGCTATTTTTCCCGACCTTTGGCCCGTGCCCTTGTGAGTGTGTGACCTCTAGTTACACTTCACCTCCGACCACTCTCGATCCGCCACCTGCGGCTACCTGAGCGTGGACATCAACATCTATCACTGTCTGCAGTGTCACAGGTCACTAGGTGTCTAGGCTCAGGCTGACCTTGGCTGTCTTCTGCCCAGGCAAGGAGCTTAATCCTTCAAAGGAAATGAGGACACGTGGTCACTGGCCGACATCCTTTCTTTCATCTACACAGCGGTCTAGATGAGGGTAAAGAGGCCAGGTGGGCCAGGTGAAGGCTGAGTGCGGGGCCTAAGGCTTCCTTCCCAATCACCATGGAGACAGCCACCGCAAGGCTGGCCGGAACTTCTGACGGGGACGGGTCACAAACTCTCAGCCAATAGGAGAGGTCCAGCCTAACCGGCCGGTTCCGCAGAGCCCTCCATTTTACCCATGGACACACAACGGCCCCTTCTGTCCTTGGCCACAAAATCGAGGGCACCCAGGGAATAACTTCACAGTAGGCAACCCCTGATGTGGACACGTTCGACATACTGGGACAGCAGGCAGGTACCTCTTTGCCACTTACGCTACGATATCAGTAGGCAAGGCGCCCTTCCTCAGCATCTATGGCCCCTCTTTGTATGTGTTCTTTTAAAGAAATCTCTTTTTGCTACCCCTGAGACACATCACAACTATGAGGGGCCTGAGAGGGAACCTGGAGATGAAACAGGGGAGGCTTCTGGCTGTACCGCTTCCCCGTGGCTAGAGAATAGCAGTTAGTCTCTCTGGAAGCTCTTAGCTTCTGTTGATCGACATGGGCAATACGGTAGGGGCGGACCCTGGCCAGGTGGAGCTTGTGGGCACACGCAACCTCTGGGGGAAGAATAATTCCGCTGCTGCTTTGTATGGTGTAAACCTCCCCACGCCAAGTGGGATGGGCACAGAACATTGACCCACACCTGCCAGGGGCCTTTCCTGGGACTAAAGATCCCAACCTGGTCTCAACCTTGTCACCTTCTCAGCACATACCTTTCCTGCACACATAATCCTGCCTTTCTCCGTCGGTGCCTCATCCTACTAGGAAAAAAGCATGCCGCTCAAAAAGGCCGATGCCAGAGAAATCGAGGAGACACTGCCATTTTCCACATTTTTGCTGTCTACATATCCCCGCCTCCGGCGGAAGGCTGCCTATGTGGCCGGGCTGCGAAGGCAAGGCCGAAATCCTGGCATCCCGGGCCCCAGCAATCCAGTGGTTTATGGACGTGGGGACCCGGATGACATGTTTCCCACATCCAAGAGGAATCCTTGGGCCCTTCACTGGCTCGCCATTCAGCTCCGCGACGTCCACTGCTGGCCCTGGCCTTTGGCCGGTGCCCCATTGCGCGAGTGCTCCGGAGCGATGTTTCTCCACCCATCACTATCATTCTGCCACCAGGGGATATGTGAGTGTGGGAGTCACCATTTGTCTGTCACTGGCAGCAGTGTCACGAGTCACTAGACTTCCAGGTACCAGCTGACCTAGGCTGCCTTCTGCCCCAGGCAAGGTCCGGAATCCTTTATCCCAGATGCTGACACCTGGGCACTGGCCGACATTAATTGTTATCAACACAGAGGTCTGAGTGAGGGTCAGCAGGCCAGCTAGGTGAAGTCAAGGCCAGGTGGGCGGGACTAAGGCTCCTTTGCCATCACCATGGAGACAGTCCCACCACCGGAAGAGTAGGCGGAGCTTATGATGGGCCTGGTGACAAGACTGAGCCAATGGCAGAGATCTGGCCCACCAGGCAGATGACACAGGGCCCTCCATTATGACCTATGACACCTAGTGGCCACAGGATTTGAGTACACCCTGGGAAAGCCTACGCAGGCACAGGGGAGCCCCTGGTGCGGACTGGTTCAGGGCATTGGCAGAGCAGGCCAGGTACCTCTTTCCCACTTTCCTGAGGATATCGCTACGCAAGGCATCGCCACTCAGCATCTCTTGCCTCTCTCTCTCTGTCTCTCTCTGGATGTGTTCATTCTCTGAAATCTCTTCCTTCTCCCCCTGAGTCACTTCACAGCTTGGAGTGCCTGATAGAGTGCCTAGAGACCAAAGAGCAAAGGGGGAAGGCCTCTGGCTCTACTGCTTGCCCATGGGCAGACAAGATCTGGTAGTTTATCTGGAAGGTCTAGAGAGTAGTGACTGATGGGGTAGCTACATCACCGGCGGACCCTGGCCAGGTGAAGCTTGCTGACATGTGGCAGCCTCTCCGGAGACTACTAATTCCGCTGGTAACATTGTATGCAAATACCTGACTGAGTGCGAAGGGGAGAAAACATTGACACATACCTGCCAGAGGCCTATCCTGGGTCTGAAGAGTCCACCCCGGTCTCCAGCGACTCATCATCTCAGCACACACTTTGCCTGCACACAGGGAATCCGCCTCTCTCCACGAATGCCTTCTCCTGCTAGGAAACACAGGATGGCACTCAGCCAAAGGAGAGCTCAGGCAAAGTCAACTGAAGCCCGCATTTTCAAGATTTTGCCCTCTGCTGGGCCACAGCCTCCGGTGGCACACTGCATGTGCGTCACTTCTCCGAAGACAAGGCCGAAATCCGGGCATCCAGGGCCCCAGCAGTCCAGAGGCTGCGCATGGCGGCATACGGATCACCTCTTTGCCACGTACAGGAGGGAGGCCTCGGCCCTAGACTGGCTCCGCTAGAGCTCCACGACCTCAGCTATTTTTCCCGACCTTTGGCCCGTGCCCTTGTGAGTGTGTGACCTCTAGTTACACTTCACCTCCGACCACTCTCGATCCGCCACCTGCGGATACCTGAGCGTGGACATCAACATCTATCACTCTCTGCACTGTCACAGGTCACTAGGTGTCTAGGCTCAGGCTGACCTTGGCTGTCTTCTGCCCAGGCAAGGAGCTTAATCCTTCAAAGGAAATGAGGACACGTGGTCACTGGCCGACATCCTTTCTTTCATCTACACAGCGGTCTAGATGAGGGTAAAGAGGCCAGGTGGGCCAGGTGAAGGCTGAGTGCGGGGCCTAAGGCTTCCTTCCCAATCACCATGGAGACAGCCACCACAAGGCTGGCTGGAACTTCTGACGGGGACGGGTCACAAACTCTCAGCCAATAGGAGAGGTCCAGCCTAACCGGCCGGTTCCGCAGAGCCCTCCATTTTACCCATGGACACACAACGGCCCCTTCTGTCCTTGGCCACAAAATCGAGGGCACCCAGGGAATAAGTTCACAGTAGGCAACCCCTGATGTGGACACGTTCGACATACTGGGACAGCAGGCAGGTACCTCTTTGCCACTTACGCTACGATATCAGTAGGCAAGGCGCCCTTCCTCAGCATCTATGGCCCCTCTTTGTATGTGTTCTTTTAAAGAAATCTCTTTTTGCTACCCCTGAGACACATCACAACTATGAGGGGCCTGAGAGGGAACCTGGAGATGAAACAGGGGAGGCTTCTGGCTGTACCGCTTCCCCGTGGCTAGAGAATAGCAGTTAGTCTCTCTGGAAGCTCTTAGCTTCTGTTGATCGACATGGGCAATACGGTAGGGGCGGACCCTGGCCAGGTGGAGCTTGTGGGCACACGCAACCTCTGGGGGAAGAATAATTCCGCTGCTGCTTTGTATGGTGTAAACCTCCCCACGCCAAGTGGGATGGGCACAGAACATTGACCCACACCTGCCAGGGGCCTTTCCTGGGACTAAAGATCCCAACCTGGTCTGAACCTTGTCACCTTCTCAGCACATACCTTTCCTGCACACATAATCCTGCCTTTCTCCGTCGGTGCCTCATCCTACTAGGAAAAAAGCATGCCGCTCAAAAAGGCCGATGCCAGAGAAATCGAGGAGACACTGCCATTTTCCACATTTTTGCTGTCTACATATCCCCGCCTCCGGCGGAAGGCTGCCTATGTGGCCGGGCTGCGAAGGCAAGGCCGAAATCCTGGCATCCCGGGCCCCAGCAATCCAGTGGTTTATGGACGTGGGGACCCGGATGACATGTTTCCCACATCCAAGAGGAATCCTTGGGCCCTTCACTGGCTCGCCATTCAGCTCCGCGACGTCCACTGCTGGCCCTGGCCTTTGGCCGGTGCCCCATTGCGCGAGTGCTCCGGAGCGATGTTTCTCCACCCATCACTATCATTCTGCCACCAGGGGATATGTGAGTGTGGGAGTCACCATTTGTCTGTCACTGGCAGCAGTGTCACGAGTCACTAGACTTCCAGGTACCAGCTGACCTAGGCTGCCTTCTGCCCCAGGCAAGGTCCGGAATCCTTTATCCCAGATGCTGACACCTGGGCACTGGCCGACATTAATTGTTATCAACACAGAGGTCTGAGTGAGGGTCAGCAGGCCAGCTAGGTGAAGTCAAGGCCAGGTGGGCGGGACTAAGGCTCCTTTGCCATCACCATGGAGACAGTCCCACCACAGGAAGAGTAGGCGGAGCTTATGATGGGCCTGGTGACAAGACTGAGCCAATGGCAGAGATCTGGCCCGCCAGGCAGATGACACAGGGCCCTCCATTATGACCTATGACACCTAGTGGCCACAGGATTTGAGTACACCCTGGGAAAGCCTACGCAGGCACAGGGGAGCCCCTGGTGCGGACTGGTTCAGGGCATTGGCAGAGCAGGCCAGGTACCTCTTTCCCACTTTCCTGAGGATATCACTACGCAAGGCATCGCCACTCAGCATCTCTTGCCTCTCTCTCTCTGTCTCTCTCTGGATGTGTTCATTCTCTGAAATCTCTTCCTTCTCCCCCTGAGTCACTTCACAGCTTGGAGTGCCTGATAGAGTGCCTAGAGACCAAAGAGCAAAGGGGGAAGGCCTCTGGCTCTACTGCTTGCCCATGGGCAGACAAGATCTGGTAGTTTATCTGGAAGGTCTAGAGAGTAGTGACTGATGGGGTAGCTACATCACCGGCGGACCCTGGCCAGGTGAAGCTTGCTGACATGTGGCAGCCTCTCCGGAGACTACTAATTCCGCTGGTAACATTGTATGCAAATACCTGGCTGAGTGCGAAGGGCAGAAAACATTGACACATACCTGCCAGAGGCCTATCCTGGGTCTGAAGAGTCCACCCCGGTCTCCAGCGACTCATCATCTCAGCACACACTTTGCCTGCACACAGGGAATCCGCCTCTCTCCACGAATGCCTTCTCCTGCTAGGAAACACAGGATGGCACTCAGCCAAAGGAGAGCTCAGGCAAAGTCAACTGAAGCCCGCATTTTCAAGATTTTGCCCTCTGCTGGGCCACAGCCTCCGGTGGCACACTGCATGTGCGTCACTTCTCCGAAGACAAGGCCGAAATCCGGGCATCCAGGGCCCCAGCAGTCCAGAGGCTGCGCATGGCGGCATACGGATCACCTCTTTGCCACGTACAGGAGGGAGGCCTCGGCCCTAGACTGGCTCCGCTAGAGCTCCACGACCTCAGCTATTTTTCCCGACCTTTGGCCCGTGCCCTTGTGAGTGTGTGACCTCTAGTTACACTTCACCTCCGACCACTCTCGATCCGCCACCTGTGGCTACCTGAGCGTGGACATCAACATCTATCACTGTCTGCAGTGTCACAGGTCACTAGGTGTCTAGGCTCAGGCTGACCTTGGCTGTCTTCTGCCCAGGCAAGGAGCTTAATCCTTCAAAGGAAATGAGGACACGTGGTCACTGGCCGACAACCTTTCTTTCATCTACACAGCGGTCTAGATGAGGGTAAAGAGGCCAGGTGGGCCAGGTGAAGGCTGAGTGCGGGGCCTAAGGCTTCCTTCCCAATCACCATGGAGACAGCCACCGCAAGGCTGGCCGGAACTTCTGACGGGGACGGGTCACAAACTCTCAGCCAATAGGAGAGGTCCAGCCTAACCGGCCGGTTCCGCAGAGCCCTCCATTTTACCCATGGACACACAACGGCCCCTTCTGTCCTTGGCCACAAAATCGAGGGCACCCAGGGAATAACTTCACAGTAGGCAACCCCTGATGTGGACACGTTCGACATACTGGGACAGCAGGCAGGTACCTCTTTGCCACTTATGCTACGATATCAGTAGGCAAGGCGCCCTTCCTCAGCATCTATGGCCCCTCTTTGTATGTGTTCTTTTAAAGAAATCTCTTTTTGCTACCCCTGAGACACATCACAACTATGAGGGGCCTGAGAGGGAACCTGGAGATGAAACAGGGGAGGCTTCTGGCTGTACCGCTTCCCCGTGGCTAGAGAATAGCAGTTAGTCTCTCTGGAAGCTCTTAGCTTCTGTTGATCGACATGGGCAATACGGTAGGGGCGGACCCTGGCCAGGTGGAGCTTGTGGGCACACGCAACCTCTGGGGGAAGAATAATTCCGCTGCTGCTTTGTATGGTGTAAACCTCCCCACGCCAAGTGGGATGGGCACAGAACATTGACCCACACCTGCCAGGGGCCTTTCCTGGGACTAAAGATCCCAACCTGGTCTCAACCTTGTCACCTTCTCAGCACATACCTTTCCTGCACACATAATCCTGCCTTTCTCCGTCGGTGCCTCATCCTACTAGGAAAAAAGCATGCCGCTCAAAAAGGCCGATGCCAGAGAAATCGAGGAGACACTGCCATTTTCCACATTTTTGCTGTCTACATATCCCCGCCTCCGGCGGAAGGCTGCCTATGTGGCCGGGCTGCGAAGGCAAGGCCGAAATCCTGGCATTCCGGGCCCCAGCAATCCAGTGGTTTATGGACGTGGGGACCCGGATGACATGTTTCCCACATCCAAGAGGAATCCTTGGGCCCTTCACTGGCTCGCCATTCAGCTCCGCGACGTCCACTACTGGCCCTGGCCTTTGGCCGGTGCCCCATTGCGCGAGTGCTCCGGAGCGATGTTTCTCCACCCATCACTATCATTCTGCCACCAGGGGATATGTGAGTGTGGGAGTCACCATTTGTCTGTCACTGGCAGCAGTGTCACGAGTCACTAGACTTCCAGGTACCAGCTGACCTAGGCTGCCTTCTGCCCCAGGCAAGGTCCGGAATCCTTTATCCCAGATGCTGACACCTGGGCACTGGCCGACATTAATTGTTATCAACACAGAGGTCTGAGTGAGGGTCAGCAGGCCAGCTAGGTGAAGTCAAGGCCAGGTGGGCGGGACTAAGGCTCCTTTGCCATCACCATGGAGACAGTCCCACCACCGGAAGAGTAGGCGGAGCTTATGATGGGCCTGGTGACAAGACTGAGCCAATGGCAGAGATCTGGCCCGCCAGGCAGATGACACAGGGCCCTCCATTATGACCTATGACACCTAGTGGCCACAGGATTTGAGCACACCCTGGGAAAGCCTACACAGGCACAGGGGAGCCCCTGGTGCGGACTGGTTCAGGGCATTGGCAGAGCAGGCCAGGTACCTCTTTCCCACTTTCCTGAGGATATCGCTACGCAAGGCATCCCCACTCAGCATCTCTTGCCTCTCTCTCTCTGTCTCTCTCTGGATGTGTTCATTCTCTGAAATCTCTTCCTTCTCCCCCTGAGTCACTTCACAGCTTGGAGTGCCTGATAGAGTGCCTAGAGACCAAAGAGCAAAGGGGGAAGGCCTCTGGCTCTACTGGTTGCCCATGGGCAGACAAGATCTGGTAGTTTATCTGGAAGGTCTAGAGAGTAGTGACTGATGGGGTAGCTACATCACCGGCGGACCCTGGCCAGGTGAAGCTTGCTGACATGTGGCAGCCTCTCCGGAGACTACTAATTCCGCTGGTAACATTGTATGCAAATACCTGGCTGAGTGCGAAGGGCAGAAAACATTGACACATACCTGCCAGAGGCCTATCCTGGGTCTGAAGAGTCCACCCCGGTCTCCAGCGACTCATCATCTCAGCACACACTTTGCCTGCACACAGGGAATCCGCCTCTCTCCACGAATGCCTTCTCCTGCTAGGAAACACAGGATGGCACTCAGCCAAAGGAGAGCTCAGGCAAAGTCAACTGAAGCCCGCATTTTCAAGATTTTGCCCTCTGCTGGGCCACAGCCTCCGGTGGCACACTGCATGTGCGTCACTTCTCCGAAGACAAGGCCGAAATCCGGGCATCCAGGGCCCCAGCAGTCCAGAGGCTGTGCATGGCGGCATACGGATCACCTCTTTGCCACGTACAGGAGGGAGGCCTCGGCCCTAGACTGGCTCCGCTAGAGCTCCACGACCTCAGCTATTTTTCCCGACCTTTGGCCCGTGCCCTTGTGAGTGTGTGACCTCTAGTTACACTTCACCTCCGACCACTCTCGATCCGCCACCTGCGGCTACCTGAGCGTGGACATCAACATCTATCACTGTCTGCACTGTCACAGGTCACTAGGTGTCTAGGCTCAGGCTGACCTTGGCTGTCTTCTGCCCAGGCAAGGAGCTTAATCCTTCAAAGGAAATGAGGACACGTGGTCACTGGCCGACATCCTTTCTTTCATCTACACAGCGGTCTAGATGAGGGTAAAGAGGCCAGGTGGGCCAGGTGAAGGCTGAGTGCGGGGCCTAAGGCTTCCTTCCCAATCACCATGGAGACAGCCACCGCAAGGCTGGCCGGAACTTCTGACGGGGACGGGTCACAAACTCTCAGCCAATAGGAGAGGTCCAGCCTAACCGGCCGGTTCCGCAGAGCCCTCTATTTTACCCATGGACACACAACGGCCCCTTCTGTCCTTGGCCACAAAATCGAGGGCACCCAGGGAATAATTTCACAGTAGGCAACCCCTGATGTGGACACGTTCGACATACTGGGACAGCAGGCAGGTACCTCTTTGCCACTTACGCTACGATATCAGTAGGCAAGGCGCCCTTCCTCAGCATCTATGGCCCCTCTTTGTATGTGTTCTTTTAAAGAAATCTCTTTTTGCTACCCCTGAGACACATCACAACTATGAGGGGCCTGAGAGGGAACCTGGAGATGAAACAGGGGAGGCTTCTGGCTGTACCGCTTCCCCGTGGCTAGAGAATAGCAGTTAGTCTCTCTGGAAGCTCTTAGCTTCTGTTGATCGACATGGGCAATACGGTAGGGGCGGACCCTGGCCAGGTGGAGCTTGTGGGCACACGCAACCTCTGGGGGAAGAATAATTCCGCTGCTGCTTTGTATGGTGTAAACCTCCCCACGCCAAGTGGGATGGGCACAGAACATTGACCCACACCTGCCAGGGGCCTTTCCTGGGACTAAAGATCCCAACCTGGTCTCAACCTTGTCACCTTCTCAGCACATACCTTTCCTGCACACATAATCCTGCCTTTCTCCGTCGGTGCCTCATCCTACTAGGAAAAAAGCATGCCGCTCAAAAAGGCCGATGCCAGAGAAATCGAGGAGACACTGCCATTTTCCACATTTTTGCTGTCTACATATCCCCGCCTCCGGCGGAAGGCTGCCTATGTGGCCGGGCTGCGAAGGCAAGGCCGAAATCCTGGCATCCCGGGCCCCAGCAATCCAGTGGTTTATGGACGTGGGGACCCGGATGACATGTTTCCCACATCCAAGAGGAATCCTTGGGCCCTTCACTGGCTCGCCATTCAGCTCCGCGACGTCCACTGCTGGCCCTGGCCTTTGGCCGGTGCCCCATTGCGCGAGTGCTCCGGAGCGATGTTTCTCCACCCATCACTATCATTCTGCCACCAGGGGATATGTGAGTGTGGGAGTCACCATTTGTCTGTCACTGGCAGCAGTGTCACGAGTCACTAGACTTCCAGGTACCAGCTGACCTAGGCTGCCTTCTGCCCCAGGCAAGGTCCGGAATCCTTTATCCCAGATGCTGACACCTGGGCACTGGCCGACATTAATTGTTATCAACACAGAGGTCTGAGTGAGGGTCAGCAGGCCAGCTAGGTGAAGTCAAGGCCAGGTGGGCGGGACTAAGGCTCCTTTGCCATCACCATGGAGACAGTCCCACCACCGGAAGAGTAGGCGGAGCTTATGATGGGCCTGGTGACAAGACTGAGCCAATGGCAGAGATCTGGCCCGCCAGGCAGATGACACAGGGCCCTCCATTATGACCTATGACACCTAGTGGCCACAGGATTTGAGTACACCCTGGGAAAGCCTACGCAGGCACAGGGGAGCCCCTGGTGCGGACTGGTTCAGGGCATTGGCAGAGCAGGCCAGGTACCTCTTTCCCACTTTCCTGAGGATATCACTACGCAAGGCATCGCCACTCAGCATCTCTTGCCTCTCTCTCTCTGTCTCTCTCTGGATGTGTTCATTCTCTGAAATCTCTTCCTTCTCCCCCTGAGTCACTTCACAGCTTGGAGTGCCTGATAGAGTGCCTAGAGACCAAAGAGCAAAGGGGGAAGGCCTCTGGCTCTACTGCTTGCCCATGGGCAGACAAGATCTGGTAGTTTATCTGGAAGCTCTAGAGAGTAGTGACTGATGGGGTAGCTACATCACCGGCGGACCCTGGCCAGGTGAAGCTTGCTGACATGTGGCAGCCTCTCCGGAGACTACTAATTCCGCTGGTAACATTGTATGCAAATACCTGGCTGAGTGCGAAGGGCAGAAAACATTGACACATACCTGCCAGAGGCCTATCCTGGGTCTGAAGAGTCCACCCCGGTCTCCAGCGACTCATCATCTCAGCACACACTTTGCCTGCACACAGGGAATCCGCCTCTCTCCACGAATGCCTTCTCCTGCTAGGAAACACAGGATGGCACTCAGCCAAAGGAGAGCTCAGGCAAAGTCAACTGAAGCCCGCATTTTCAAGATTTTGCCCTCTGCTGGGCCACAGCCTCCGGTGGCACACTGCATGTGCGTCACTTCTCCGAAGACAAGGCCGAAATCCGGGCATCCAGGGCCCCAGCAGTCCAGAGGCTGCGCATGGCGGCATACGGATCACCTCTTTGCCACGTACAGGAGGGAGGCCTCGGCCCTAGACTGGCTCCGCTAGAGCTCCACGACCTCAGCTATTTTTCCCGACCTTTGGCCCGTGCCCTTGTGAGTGTGTGACCTCTAGTTACACTTCACCTCCGACCACTCTCGATCCGCCACCTGTGGCTACCTGAGCGTGGACATCAACATCTATCACTGTCTGCAGTGTCACAGGTCACTAGGTGTCTAGGCTCAGGCTGACCTTGGCTGTCTTCTGCCCAGGCAAGGAGCTTAATCCTTCAAAGGAAATGAGGACACGTGGTCACTGGCCGACAACCTTTCTTTCATCTACACAGCGGTCTAGATGAGGGTAAAGAGGCCAGGTGGGCCAGGTGAAGGCTGAGTGCGGGGCCTAAGGCTTCCTTCCCAATCACCATGGAGACAGCCACCGCAAGGCTGGCTGGAACTTCTGACGGGGACGGGTCACAAACTCTCAGCCAATAGGAGAGGTCCAGCCTAACCGGCCGGTTCCGCAGAGCCCTCCATTTTACCCATGGACACACAACGGCCCCTTCTGTCCTTGGGCACAAAATCGAGGGCACCCAGGGAATAACTTCACAGTAGGCAACCCCTGATGTGGACACGTTCGACATACTGGGACAGCAGGCAGGTACCTCTTTGCCACTTACGCTACGATATCAGTAGGCAAGGCGCCCTTCCTCAGCATCTATGGCCCCTCTTTGTATGTGTTCTTTTAAAGAAATCTCTTTTTGCTACCCCTGAGACACATCACAACTATGAGGGGCCTGAGAGGGAACCTGGAGATGAAACAGGGGAGGCTTCTGGCTGTACCGCTTCCCCGTGGCTAGAGAATAGCAGTTAGTCTCTCTGGAAGCTCTTAGCTTCTGTTGATCGACATGGGCAATACGGTAGGGGCGGACCCTGGCCAGGTGGAGCTTGTGGGCACACGCAACCTCTGGGGGAAGAATAATTCCGCTGCTGCTTTGTATGGTGTAAACCTCCCCACGCCAAGTGGGATGGGCACAGAACATTGACCCACACCTGCCAGGGGCCTTTCCTGGGACTAAAGATCCCAACCTGGTCTCAACCTTGTCACCTTCTCAGCACATACCTTTCCTGCACACATAATCCTGCCTTTCTCCGTCGGTGCCTCATCCTACTAGGAAAAAAGCATGCCGCTCAAAAAGGCCGATGCCAGAGAAATCGAGGAGACACTGCCATTTTCCACATTTTTGCTGTCTACATATCCCCGCCTCCGGCGGAAGGCTGCCTATGTGGCCGGGCTGCGAAGGCAAGGCCGAAATCCTGGCATCCCGGGCCCCAGCAATCCAGTGGTTTATGGACGTGGGGACCCGGATGACATGTTTCCCACATCCAAGAGGAATCCTTGGGCCCTTCACTGGCTCGCCATTCAGCTCCGCGACGTCCACTACTGGCCCTGGCCTTTGGCCGGTGCCCCATTGCGCGAGTGCTCCGGAGCGATGTTTCTCCACCCATCACTATCATTCTGCCACCAGGGGATATGTGAGTGTGGGAGTCACCATTTGTCTGTCACTGGCAGCAGTGTCACGAGTCACTAGACTTCCAGGTACCAGCTGACCTAGGCTGCCTTCTGCCCCAGGCAAGGTCCGGAATCCTTTATCCCAGATGCTGACACCTGGGCACTGGCCGACATTAATTGTTATCAACACAGAGGTCTGAGTGAGGGTCAGCAGGCCAGCTAGGTGAAGTCAAGGCCAGGTGGGCGGGACTAAGGCTCCTTTGCCATCACCATGGAGACAGTCCCACCACCGGAAGAGTAGGCGGAGCTTATGATGGGCCTGGTGACAAGACTGAGCCAATGGCAGAGATCTGGCCCGCCAGGCAGATGACACAGGGCCCTCCATTATGACCTATGACACCTAGTGGCCACAGGATTTGAGCACACCCTGGGAAAGCCTACGCAGGCACAGGGGAGCCCCTGGTGCGGACTGGTTCAGGGCATTGGCAGAGCAGGCCAGGTACCTCTTTCCCACTTTCCTGAGGATATCGCTACGCAAGGCATCCCCACTCAGCATCTCTTGCCTCTCTCTCTCTGTCTCTCTCTGGATGTGTTCATTCTCTGAAATCTCTTCCTTCTCCCCCTGAGTCACTTCACAGCTTGGAGTGCCTGATAGAGTGCCTAGAGACCAAAGAGCAAAGGGGGAAGGCCTCTGGCTCTACTGCTTGCCCATGGGCAGACAAGATCTGGTAGTTTATCTGGAAGGTCTAGAGAGTAGTGACTGATGGGGTAGCTACATCACCGGCGGACCCTGGCCAGGTGAAGCTTGCTGACATGTGGCAGCCTCTCCGGAGACTACTAATTCCGCTGGTAACATTGTATGCAAATACCTGGCTGAGTGCGAAGGGCAGAAAACAT
Organism: Loxodonta africana; assembly: GCF_030014295.1. Lineage (NCBI taxonomy): Eukaryota > Metazoa > Chordata > Mammalia > Proboscidea > Elephantidae > Loxodonta > Loxodonta africana. The sequence goes on along the minus strand of NW_026975359.1, from coordinate 1,209,120 downwards.
TGACACATACCTGCCAGAGGCCTATCCTGGGTCTGAAGAGTCCACCCCGGTCTCCAGCGACTCATCATCTCAGCACACACTTTGCCTGCACACAGGGAATCCGCCTCTCTCCACGAATGCCTTCTCCTGCTAGGAAACACAGGATGGCACTCAGCCAAAGGAGAGCTCAGGCAAAGTCAACTGAAGCCCGCATTTTCAAGATTTTGCCCTCTGCTGGGCCACAGCCTCCGGTGGCACACTGCATGTGCGTCACTTCTCCGAAGACAAGGCCGAAATCCGGGCATCCAGGGCCCCAGCAGTCCAGAGGCTGTGCATGGCGGCATACGGATCACCTTTTTGCCACGTACAGGAGGGAGGCCTCGGCCCTAGACTGGCTCCGCTAGAGCTCCACGACCTCAGCTATTTTTCCCGACCTTTGGCCCGTGCCCTTGTGAGTGTGTGACCTCTAGTTACACTTCACCTCCGACCACTCTCGATCCGCCACCTGCGGCTACCTGAGCGTGGACATCAACATCTATCACTGTCTGCAGTGTCACAGGTCACTAGGTGTCTAGGCTCAGGCTGACCTTGGCTGTCTTCTGCCCAGGCAAGGAGCTTAATCCTTCAAAGGAAATGAGGACACGTGGTCACTGGCCGACATCCTTTCTTTCATCTACACAGCGGTCTAGATGAGGGTAAAGAGGCCAGGTGGGCCAGGTGAAGGCTGAGTGCGGGGCCTAAGGCTTCCTTCCCAATCACCATGGAGACAGCCACCGCAAGGCTGGCCGGAACTTCTGACGGGGACGGGTCACAAACTCTCAGCCAATAGGAGAGGTCCAGCCTAACCGGCCGGTTCCGCAGAGCCCTCTATTTTACCCATGGACACACAACGGCCCCTTCTGTCCTTGGCCACAAAATCGAGGGCACCCAGGGAATAATTTCACAGTAGGCAACCCCTGATGTGGACACGTTCGACATACTGGGACAGCAGGCAGGTACCTCTTTGCCACTTACGCTACGATATCAGTAGGCAAGGCGCCCTTCCTCAGCATCTATGGCCCCTCTTTGTATGTGTTCTTTTAAAGAAATCTCTTTTTGCTACCCCTGAGACACATCACAACTATGAGGGGCCTGAGAGGGAACCTGGAGATGAAACAGGGGAGGCTTCTGGCTGTACCGCTTCCCCGTGGCTAGAGAATAGCAGTTAGTCTCTCTGGAAGCTCTTAGCTTCTGTTGATCGACATGGGCAATACGGTAGGGGCGGACCCTGGCCAGGTGGAGCTTGTGGGCACACGCAACCTCTGGGGGAAGAATAATTCCGCTGCTGCTTTGTATGGTGTAAACCTCCCCACGCCAAGTGGGATGGGCACAGAACATTGACCCACACCTGCCAGGGGCCTTTCCTGGGACTAAAGATCCCAACCTGGTCTCAACCTTGTCACCTTCTCAGCACATACCTTTCCTGCACACATAATCCTGCCTTTCTCCGTCGGTGCCTCATCCTACTAGGAAAAAAGCATGCCGCTCAAAAAGGCCGATGCCAGAGAAATCGAGGAGACACTGCCATTTTCCACATTTTTGCTGTCTACATATCCCCGCCTCCGGCGGAAGGCTGCCTATGTGGCCGGGCTGCGAAGGCAAGGCCGAAATCCTGGCATCCCGGGCCCCAGCAATCCAGTGGTTTATGGACGTGGGGACCCGGATGACATGTTTCCCACATCCAAGAGGAATCCTTGGGCCCTTCACTGGCTCGCCATTCAGCTCCGCGACGTCCACTACTGGCCCTGGCCTTTGGCCGGTGCCCCATTGCGCGAGTGCTCCGGAGCGATGTTTCTCCACCCATCACTATCATTCTGCCACCAGGGGATATGTGAGTGTGGGAGTCACCATTTGTCTGTCACTGGCAGCAGTGTCACGAGTCACTAGACTTCCAGGTACCAGCTGACCTAGGCTGCCTTCTGCCCCAGGCAAGGTCCGGAATCCTTTATCCCAGATGCTGACACCTGGGCACTGGCCGACATTAATTGTTATCAACACAGAGGTCTGAGTGAGGGTCAGCAGGCCAGCTAGGTGAAGTCAAGGCCAGGTGGGCGGGACTAAGGCTCCTTTGCCATCACCATGGAGACAGTCCCACCACCGGAAGAGTAGGCGGAGCTTATGATGGGCCTGGTGACAAGACTGAGCCAATGGCAGAGATCTGGCCCGCCAGGCAGATGACACAGGGCCCTCCATTATGACCTATGACACCTAGTGGCCACAGGATTTGAGCACACCCTGGGAAAGCCTACGCAGGCACAGGGGAGCCCCTGGTGCGGACTGGTTCAGGGCATTGGCAGAGCAGGCCAGGTACCTCTTTCCCCCTTTCCTGAGGATATCACTACGCAAGGCATCCCCACTCAGCATCTCTTGCCTCTCTCTCTCTGTCTCTCTCTGGATGTGTTCATTCTCTGAAATCTCTTCCTTCTCCCCCTGAGTCACTTCACAGCTTGGAGTGCCTGATAGAGTGCCTAGAGACCAAAGAGCAAAGGGGGAAGGCCTCTGGCTCTACTGCTTGCCCATGGGCAGACAAGATCTGGTAGTTTATCTGGAAGCTCTAGAGAGTAGTGACTGATGGGGTAGCTACATCACCGGCGGACCCTGGCCAGGTGAAGCTTGCTGGCATGTGGCAGCCTCTCCGGAGACTACTAATTCCGCTGGTAACATTGTATGCAAATACCTGGCTGAGTGCGAAGGGCAGAAAACATTGACACATACCTGCCAGAGGCCTATCCTGGGTCTGAAGAGTCCACCCCGGTCTCCAGCGACTCATCATCTCAGCACACACTTTGCCTGCACACAGGGAATCCGCCTCTCTCCACGAATGCCTTCTCCTGCTAGGAAACACAGGATGGCACTCAGCCAAAGGAGAGCTCAGGCAAAGTCAACTGAAGCCCGCATTTTCAAGATTTTGCCCTCTGCTGGGCCACAGCCTCCGGTGGCACACTGCATGTGCCTCACTTCTCCGAAGACAAGGCCGAAATCCGGGCATCCAGGGCCCCAGCAGTCCAGAGGCTGTGCATGGCGGCATACGGATCACCTCTTTGCCACGTACAGGAGGGAGGCCTCGGCCCTAGACTGGCTCCGCTAGAGCTCCACGACCTCAGCTATTTTTCCCGACCTTTGGCCCGTGCCCTTGTGAGTGTGTGACCTCTAGTTACACTTCACCTCCGACCACTCTCGATCCGCCACCTGCGGCTACCTGAGCGTGGACATCAACATCTATCACTCTCTGCAGTGTCACAGGTCACTAGGTGTCTAGGCTCAGGCTGACCTTGGCTGTCTTCTGCCCAGGCAAGGAGCTTAATCCTTCAAAGGAAATGAGGACACGTGGTCACTGGCCGACATCCTTTCTTTCATCTACACAGCGGTCTAGATGACGGTAAAGAGGCCAGGTGGGCCAGGTGAAGGCTGAATGCGGGGCCTAAGGCTTCCTTCCCAATCACCATGGAGACAGCCACCGCAAGGCTGGCCGGAACTTCTGACCGGGACGGGTCACAAACTCTCAGCCAATAGGAGAGGTCCAGCCTAACCGGCCGGTTCCGCAGAGCCCTCCATTTTACCCATGGACACACAACGGCCCCTTCTGTCCTTGGGCACAAAATCGAGGGCACCCAGGGAATAACTTCACAGTAGGCAACCCCTGATGTGGACACGTTCGACATACTGGGACAGCAGGCAGGTACCTCTTTGCCACTTACGCTACGATATCAGTAGGCAAGGCGCCCTTCCTCAGCATCTATGGCCCCTCTTTGTATGTGTTCTTTTAAAGAAATCTCTTTTTGCTACCCCTGAGACACATCACAACTATGAGGGGCCTGAGAGGGAACCTGGAGATGAAACAGGGGAGGCTTCTGGCTGTACCGCTTCCCCGTGGCTAGAGAATAGCAGTTAGTCTCTCTGGAAGCTCTTAGCTTCTGTTGATCGACATGGGCAATACGGTAGGGGCGGACCCTGGCCAGGTGGAGCTTGTGGGCACACGCAACCTCTGGGGGAAGAATAATTCCGCTGCTGCTTTGTATGGTGTAAACCTCCCCACGCCAAGTGGGATGGGCACAGAACATTGACCCACACCTGCCAGGGGCCTTTCCTGGGACTAAAGATCCCAACCTGGTCTCAACCTTGTCACCTTCTCAGCACATACCTTTCCTGCACACATAATCCTGCCTTTCTCCGTCGGTGCCTCATCCTACTAGGAAAAAAGCATGCCGCTCAAAAAGGCCGATGCCAGAGAAATCGAGGAGACACTGCCATTTTCCACATTTTTGCTGTCTACATATCCCCGCCTCCGGCGGAAGGCTGCCTATGTGGCCGGGCTGCGAAGGCAAGGCCGAAATCCTGGCATCCCGGGCCCCAGCAATCCAGTGGTTTATGGACGTGGGGACCCGGATGACATGTTTCCCACATCCAAGAGGAATCCTTGGGCCCTTCACTGGCTCGCCATTCAGCTCCGCGACGTCCACTACTGGCCCTGGCCTTTGGCCGGTGCCCCATTGCGCGAGTGCTCCGGAGCGATGTTTCTCCACCCATCACTATCATTCTGCCACCAGGGGATATGTGAGTGTGGGAGTCACCATTTGTCTGTCACTGGCAGCAGTGTCACGAGTCACTAGACTTCCAGGTACCAGCTGACCTAGGCTGCCTTCTGCCCCAGGCAAGGTCCGGAATCCTTTATCCCAGATGCTGACACCTGGGCACTGGCCGACATTAATTGTTATCAACACAGAGGTCTGAGTGAGGGTCAGCAGGCCAGCTAGGTGAAGTCAAGGCCAGGTGGGCGGGACTAAGGCTCCTTTGCCATCACCATGGAGACAGTCCCACCACCGGAAGAGTAGGCGGAGCTTATGATGGGCCTGGTGACAAGACTGAGCCAATGGCAGAGATCTGGCCCGCCAGGCAGATGACACAGGGCCCTCCATTATGACCTATGACACCTAGTGGCCACAGGATTTGAGTACACCCTGGGAAAGCCTACGCAGGCACAGGGGAGCCCCTGGTGCGGACTGGTTCAGGGCATTGGCAGAGCAGGCCAGGTACCTCTTTCCCACTTTCCTGAGGATATCGCTACGCAAGGCATCGCCACTCAGCATCTCTTGCCTCTCTCTCTCTGTCTCTCTCTGGATGTGTTCATTCTCTGAAATCTCTTCCTTCTCCCCCTGAGTCACTTCACAGCTTGGAGTGCCTGATAGAGTGCCTAGAGACCAAAGAGCAAAGGGGGAAGGCCTCTGGCTCTACTGCTTGCCCATGGGCAGACAAGATCTGGTAGTTTATCTGGAAGGTCTAGAGAGTAGTGACTGATGGGGTAGCTACATCACCGGCGGACCCTGGCCAGGTGAAGCTTGCTGACATGTGGCAGCCTCTCCGGAGACTACTAATTCCGCTGGTAACATTGTATGCAAATACCTGGCTGAGTGCGAAGGGCAGAAAACATTGACACATACCTGCCAGAGGCCTATCCTGGGTCTGAAGAGTCCACCCCGGTCTCCAGCGACTCATCATCTCAGCACACACTTTGCCTGCACACAGGGAATCCGCCTCTCTCCACGAATGCCTTCTCCTGCTAGGAAACACAGGATGGCACTCAGCCAAAGGAGAGCTCAGGCAAAGTCAACTGAAGCCCGCATTTTCAAGATTTTGCCCTCTGCTGGGCCACAGCCTCCGGTGGCACACTGCATGTGCCTCACTTCTCCGAAGACAAGGCCGAAATCCGGGCATCCAGGGCCCCAGCAGTCCAGAGGCTGTGCATGGCGGCATACGGATCACCTCTTTGCCACGTACAGGAGGGAGGCCCCGGCCCTAGACTGGCTCCGCTAGAGCTCCACGACCTCAGCTATTTTTCCCGACCTTTGGCCCGTGCCCTTGTGAGTGTGTGACCTCTAGTTACACTTCACCTCCGACCACTCTCGATCCGCCACCTGCGGCTACCTGAGCGTGGACATCAACATCTATCACTGTCTGCAGTGTCACAGGTCACTAGGTGTCTAGGCTCAGGCTGACCTTGGCTGTCTTCTGCCCAGGCAAGGAGCTTAATCCTTCAAAGGAAATGAGGACACGTGGTCACTGGCCGACATCCTTTCTTTCATCTACACAGCGGTCTAGATGAGGGTAAAGAGGCCAGGTGGGCCAGGTGAAGGCTGAGTGCGGGGCCTAAGGCTTCCTTCCCAATCACCATGGAGACAGCCACGGCAAGGGTGGCCGGAACTTCTGACGGGGACGGGTCACAAACTCTCAGCCAATAGGAGAGGTCCAGCCTAACCGGCCGGTTCCGCAGAGCCCTCCATTTTACCCATGGACACACAACGGCCCCTTCTGTCCTTGGGCACAAAATCGAGGGCACCCAGGGAATAACTTCACAGTAGGCAACCCCTGATGTGGACACGTTCGACATACTGGGACAGCAGGCAGGTACCTCTTTGCCACTTACGCTACGATATCAGTAGGCAAGGCGCCCTTCCTCAGCATCTATGGCCCCTCTTTGTATGTGTTCTTTTAAAGAAATCTCTTTTTGCTACCCCTGAGACACATCACAACTATGAGGGGCCTGAGAGGGAACCTGGAGATGAAACAGGGGAGGCTTCTGGCTGTACCGCTTCCCCGTGGCTAGAGAATAGCAGTTAGTCTCTCTGGAAGCTCTTAGCTTCTGTTGATCGACATGGGCAATACGGTAGGGGCGGACCCTGGCCAGGTGGAGCTTGTGGGCACACGCAACCTCTGGGGGAAGAATAATTCCGCTGCTGCTTTGTATGGTGTCAACCTCCCCACGCCAAGTGGGATGGGCACAGAACATTGACCCACACCTGCCAGGGGCCTTTCCTGGGACTAAAGATCCCAACCTGGTCTCAACCTTGTCACCTTCTCAGCACATACCTTTCCTGCACACATAATCCTGCCTTTCTCCGTCGGTGCCTCATCCTACTAGGAAAAAAGCATGCCGCTCAAAAAGGCCGATGCCAGAGAAATCGAGGAGACACTGCCATTTTCCACATTTTTGCTGTCTACATATCCCCGCCTCCGGCGGAAGGCTGCCTATGTGGCCGGGCTGCGAAGGCAAGGCCGAAATCCTGGCGTCCCGGGCCCCAGCAATCCAGTGGTTTATGGACGTGGGGACCCGGATGACATGTTTCCCACATCCAAGAGGAATCCTTGGGCCCTTCACTGGCTCGCCATTCAGCTCCGCGACGTCCACTACTGGCCCTGGCCTTTGGCCGGTGCCCCATTGCGCGAGTGCTCCGGAGCGATGTTTCTCCACCCATCACTATCATTCTGCCACCAGGGGATATGTGAGTGTGGGAGTCACCATTTGTCTGTCACTGGCAGCAGTGTCACGAGTCACTAGACTTCCAGGTACCAGCTGACCTAGGCTGCCTTCTGCCCCAGGCAAGGTCCGGAATCCTTTATCCCAGATGCTGACACCTGGGCACTGGCCGACATTAATTGTTATCAACACAGAGGTCTGAGTGAGGGTCAGCAGGCCAGCTAGGTGAAGTCAAGGCCAGGTGGGCGGGACTAAGGCTCCTTTGCCATCACCATGGAGACAGTCCCACCACCGGAAGAGTAGGCGGAGCTTATGATGGGCCTGGTGACAAGACTGAGCCAATGGCAGAGATCTGGCCCGCCAGGCAGATGACACAGGGCCCTCCATTATGACCTATGACACCTACTGGCCACAGGATTTGAGCACACCCTGGGAAAGCCTACACAGGCACAGGGGAGCCCCTGGTGCGGACTGGTTCAGGGCATTGGCAGAGCAGGCCAGGTACCTCTTTCCCACTTTCCTGAGGATATCGCTACGCAAGGCATCCCCACTCAGCATCTCTTGCCTCTCTCTCTCTGTCTCTCTCTGGATGTGTTCATTCTCTGAAATCTCTTCCTTCTCCCCCTGAGTCACTTCACAGCTTGGAGTGCCTGATAGAGTGCCTAGAGACCAAAGAGCAAAGGGGGAAGGCCTCTGGCTCTACTGCTTGCCCATGGGCAGACAAGATCTGGTAGTTTATCTGGAAGCTCTAGAGACTAGTGACTGATGGGGTAGCTACATCACCGGCGGACCCTGGCCAGGTGAAGCTTGCTGACATGTGGCAGCCTCTCCGGAGACTACTAATTCCGCTGGTAACATTGTATGCAAATACCTGGCTGAGTGCGAAGGGCAGAAAACATTGACACATACCTGCCAGAGGCCTATCCTGGGTCTGAAGAGTCCACCCCGGTCTCCAGCGACTCATCATCTCAGCACACACTTTGCCTGCACACAGGGAATCCGCCTCTCTCCACGAATGCCTTCTCCTGCTAGGAAACACAGGATGGCACTCAGCCAAAGGAGAGCTCAGGCAAAGTCAACTGAAGCCCGCATTTTCAAGATTTTGCCCTCTGCTGGGCCACAGCCTCCGGTGGCACACTGCATGTGCGTCACTTCTCCGAAGACAAGGCCGAAATCCGGGCATCCAGGGCCCCAGCAGTCCAGAGGCTGTGCATGGCGGCATACGGATCACCTCTTTGCCACGTACAGGAGGGAGGCCTCGGCCCTAGACTGGCTCCGCTAGAGCTCCACGACCTCAGCTATTTTTCCCGACCTTTGGCCCGTGCCCTTGTGAGTGTGTGACCTCTAGTTACACTTCACCTCCGACCACTCTCGATCCGCCACCTGCGGCTACCTGAGCGTGGACATCAACATCTATCACTCTCTGCAGTGTCACAGGTCACTAGGTGTCTAGGCTCAGGCTGACCTTGGCTGTCTTCTGCCCAGGCAAGGAGCTTAATCCTTCAAAGGAAATGAGGACACGTGGTCACTGGCCGACAACCTTTCTTTCATCTACACAGCGGTCTAGATGAGGGTAAAGAGGCCAGGTGGGCCAGGTGAAGGCTGAGTGTGGGGCCTAAGGCTTCCTTCCCAATCACCATGGAGACAGCCACCGCAAGGCTGGCCGGAACTTCTGACGGGGATGGGTCACAAACTCTCAGCCAATAGGAGAGGTCCAGCCTAACCGGCCAGTTCCGCAGAGCCCTCCATTTTACCCATGGACACACAACGGCCCCTTCTGTCCTTGGCCACAAAATCGAGGGCACCCAGGGAATAACTTCACAGTAGGCAACCCCTGATGTGGACACGTTCGACATACTGGGACAGCAGGCAGGTACCTCTTTGCCACTTACGCTACGATATCAGTAGGCAAGGCGCCCTTCCTCAGCATCTATGGCCCCTCTTTGTATGTGTTCTTTTAAAGAAATCTCTTTTTGCTACCCCTGAGACACATCACAACTATGAGGGGCCTGAGAGGGAACCTGGAGATGAAACAGGGGAGGCTTCTGGCTGTACCGCTTCCCCGTGGCTAGAGAATAGCAGTTAGTCTCTCTGGAAGCTCTTAGCTTCTGTTGATCGACATGGGCAATACGGTAGGGGCGGACCCTGGCCAGGTGGAGCTTGTGGGCACACGCAACCTCTGGGGGAAGAATAATTCCGCTGCTGCTTTGTATGGTGTAAACCTCCCCACGCCAAGTGGGATGGGCACAGAACATTGACCCACACCTGCCAGGGGCCTTTCCTGGGACTAAAGATCCCAACCTGGTCTCAACCTTGTCACCTTCTCAGCACATACCTTTCCTGCACACATAATCCTGCCTTTCTCCGTCGGTGCCTCATCCTACTAGGAAAAAAGCATGCCGCTCAAAAAGGCCGATGCCAGAGAAATCGAGGAGACACTGCCATTTTCCACATTTTTGCTGTCTACATATCCCCGCCTCCGGCGGAAGGCTGCCTATGTGGCCGGGCTGCGAAGGCAAGGCCGAAATCCTGGCATCCCGGGCCCCAGCAATCCAGTGGTTTATGGACGTGGGGACCCGGATGACATGTTTCCCACATACAAGAGGAATCCTTGGGCCCTTCACTGGCTCGCCATTCAGCTCCGCGACGTCCACTACTGGCCCTGGCCTCTGGCCGGTGCCCCACTGCGCGAGTGCTCCGGAGCGATGTTTCTCCACCCATCACTATCATTCTGCCACCAGGGGATATGTGAGTGTGGGAGTCACCATTTGTCTGTCACTGGCAGCAGTGTCACGAGTCACTAGACTTCCAGGAACCAGCTGACCTAGGCTGCCTTCTCCCCCGGCAAGGTCCGGAATCCTTTATCCCAGATGCTGACACCTGGGCACTGGCCGACATTAATTTTTATCAACACAGAGGTCTGAGTGAGGGTCAGCAGGCCAGCTAGGTGAAGTCAAGGCCAGGTGGGCGGGACTAAGGCTCCTTTGCCATCACCATGGAGACAGTCCCACCACCGGAAGAGTAGGCGGAGCTTATGATGGGCCTGGTGACAAGACTGAGCCAATGGCAGAGATCTGGCCCGCCAGGCAGATGACACAGGGCCCTCCATTATGACCTATGACACCTAGTGGCCACAGGATTTGAGCACACCCTGGGAAAGCCTACGCAGGCACAGGGGAGCCCCTGGTGCGGACTGGTTCAGGGCATTGGCAGAGCAGGCCAGGTACCTCTTTCCCACTTTCCTGAGGATATCGCTACGCAAGGCATCCCCACTCAGCATCTCTTGCCTCTCTCTCTCTGTCTCTCTCTGGATGTGTTCATTCTCTGAAATCTCTTCCTTCTCCCCCTGAGTCACTTCACAGCTTGGAGTGCCTGATAGAGTGCCTAGAGACCAAAGAGCAAAGGGGGAAGGCCTCTGGCTCTACTGCTTGCCCGTGGGCAGACAAGATCTGGTAGTTTATCTGGAAGGTCTAGAGAGTAGTGACTGATGGGGTAGCTACATCACCGGCGGACCCTGGCCAGGTGAAGCTTGCTGACATGTGGCAGCCTCTCCGGAGACTACTAATTCCGCTGGTAACATTGTATGCAAATACCTGGCTGAGTGCGAAGGGCAGAAAACATTGACACATACCTGCCAGAGGCCTATCCTGGGTCTGAAGAGTCCACCCCGGTCTCCAGCGACTCATCATCTCAGCACACACTTTGCCTGCACACAGGGAATCCGCCTCTCTCCACGAATGCCTTCTCCTGCTAGGAAACACAGGATGGCACTCAGCCAAAGGAGAGCTCAGGCAAAGTCAACTGAAGCCCGCATTTTCAAGATTTTGCCCTCTGCTGGGCCACAGCCTCCGGTGGCACACTGCATGTGCGTCACTTCTCCGAAGACAAGGCCGAAATCCGGGCATCCAGGGCCCCAGCAGTCCAGAGGCTGCGCATGGCGGCATACGGATCACCTCTTTGCCACGTACAGGAGGGAGGCCTCGGCCCTAGACTGGCTCCGCTAGAGCTCCACGACCTCAGCTATTTTTCCCGACCTTTGGCCCGTGCCCTTGTGAGTGTGTGACCTCTAGTTACACTTCACCTCCGACCACTCTCGATCCGCCACCTGCGGCTACCTGAGCGTGGACATCAACATCTATCACTCTCTGCAGTGTCACAGGTCACTAGGTGTCTAGGCTCAGGCTGACCTTGGCTGTCTTCTGCCCAGGCAAGGAGCTTAATCCTTCAAAGGAAATGAGGACACGTGGTCACTGGCCGACATCCTTTCTTTCATCTACACAGCGGTCTAGATGAGGGTAAAGAGGCCAGGTGGGCCAGGTGAAGGCTGAGTGCGGGGCCTAAGGCTTCCTTCCCAATCACCATGGAGACAGCCACCGCAAGGCTGGCCGGAACTTCTGACGGGGACGGGTCACAAACTCTCAGCCAATAGGAGAGGTCCAGCCTAACCGGCCGGTTCTGCAGAGCCCTCCATTTTACCCATGGACACACAACGGCACCTTCTGTCCTTGGCCACAAAATCGAGGGCACCCAGGGAATAACTTCACAGTAGGCAACCCCTGATGTGGACACGTTCGACATACTGGGACAGCAGGCAGGTACCTCTTTGCCACTTACGCTACGATATCAGTAGGCAAGGCGCCCTTCCTCAGCATCTATGGCCCCTCTTTGTATGTGTTCTTTTAAAGAAATCTCTTTTTGCTACCCCTGAGACACATCACAACTATGAGGGGCCTGAGAGGGAACCTGGAGATGAAACAGGGGAGGCTTCTGGCTGTACCGCTTCCCCGTGGCTAGAGAATAGCAGTTAGTCTCTCTGGAAGCTCTTAGCTTCTGTTGATCGACATGGGCAATACGGTAGGGGCGGACCCTGGCCAGGTGGAGCTTGTGGGCACACGCAACCTCTGGGGGAAGAATAATTCCGCTGCTGCTTTGTATGGTGTAAACCTCCCCACGCCAAGTGGGATGGGCACAGAACATTGACCCACACCTGCCAGGGGCCTTTCCTGGGACTAAAGATCCCAACCTGGTCTCAACCTTGTCACCTTCTCAGCACATACCTTTCCTGCACACATAATCCTGCCTTTCTCCGTCGGTGCCTCATCCTACTAGGAAAAAAGCATGCCGCTCAAAAAGGCCGATGCCAGAGAAATCGAGGAGACACTGCCATTTTCCACATTTTTGCTGTCTACATATCCCCGCCTCCGGCGGAAGGCTGCCTATGTGGCCGGGCTGCGAAGGCAAGGCCGAAATCCTGGCATCCTGGGCCCCAGCAATCCAGTGGTTTATGGACGTGGGGACCCGGATGACATGTTTCCCACATCCAAGAGGAATCCTTGGGCCCTTCACTGGCTCGCCATTCAGCTCCGCGACGTCCACTACTGGCCCTGGCCTTTGGCCGGTGCCCCATTGCGCGAGTGCTCCGGAGCGATGTTTCTCCACCCATCACTATCATTCTGCCACCAGGGGATATGTGAGTGTGGGAGTCACCATTTGTCTGTCACTGGCAGCAGTGTCACGAGTCACTAGACTTCCAGGTACCAGCTGACCTAGGCTGCCTTCTGCCCCAGGCAAGGTCCGGAATCCTTTATCCCAGATGCTGACACCTGGGCACTGGCCGACATTAATTGTTATCAACACAGAGGTCTGAGTGAGGGTCAGCAGGCCAGCTAGGTGAAGTCAAGGCCAGGTGGGCGGGACTAAGGCTCCTTTGCCATCACCATGGAGACAGTCCCACCACCGGAAGAGTAGGCGGAGCTTATGATGGGCCTGGTGACAAGACTGAGCCAATGGCAGAGATCTGGCCCGCCAGGCAGATGACACAGGGCCCTCCATTATGACCTATGACACCTAGTGGCCACAGGATTTGAGCACACCCTGGGAAAGCCTACGCAGGCACAGGGGAGCCCCTGGTGCGGACTGGTTCAGGGCATTGGCAGAGCAGGCCAGGTACCTCTTTCCCACTTTCCTGAGGATATCACTACAGAAGGCATCCCCACTCAGCATCTCTTGCCTCTCTCTCTCTGTCTCTCTCTGGATGTGTTCATTCTCTGAAATCTCTTCCTTCTCCCCCTGAGTCACTTCACAGCTTGGAGTGCCTGATAGAGTGCCTAGAGACCAAAGAGCAAAGGGGGAAGGCCTCTGGCTCTACTGCTTGCCCATGGGCAGACAAGATCTGGTAGTTTATCTGGAAGCTCTAGAGACTAGTGACTGATGGGGTAGCTACATCACCGGCGGACCCTGGCCAGGTGAAGCTTGCTGACATGTGGCAGCCTCTCCGGAGACTACTAATTCCGCTGGTAACATTGTATGCAAATACCTGGCTGAGTGCGAAGGGCAGAAAACATTGACACATACCTGCCAGAGGCCTATCCTGGGTCTGAAGAGTCCACCCCGGTCTCCAGCGACTCATCATCTCAGCACACACTTTGCCTGCACACAGGGAATCCGCCTCTCTCCACGAATGCCTTCTCCTGCTAGGAAACACAGGATGGCACTCAGCCAAAGGAGAGCTCAGGCAAAGTCAACTGAAGCCCGCATTTTCAAGATTTTGCCCTCTGCTGGGCCACAGCCTCCGGTGGCACACTGCATGTGCCTCACTTCTCCGAAGACAAGGCCGAAATCCGGGCATCCAGGGCCCCAGCAGTCCAGAGGCTGTGCATGGCGGCATACGGATCACCTCTTTGCCACGTACAGGAGGGAGGCCTCGGCCCTAGACTGGCTCCGCTAGAGCTCCACGACCTCAGCTATTTTTCCCGACCTTTGGCCCGTGCCCTTGTGAGTGTGTGACCTCTAGTTACACTTCACCTCCGACCACTCTCGATCCGCCACCTGCGGCTACCTGAGCGTGGACATCAACATCTATCACTGTCTGCAGTGTCACAGGTCACTAGGTGTCTAGGCTCAGGCTGACCTTGGCTGTCTTCTGCCCAGGCAAGGAGCTTAATCCTTCAAAGGAAATGAGGACACGTGGTCACTGGCCGACATCCTTTCTTTCATCTACACAGCGGTCTAGATGAGGGTAAAGAGGCCAGGTGGGCCAGGTGAAGGCTGAGTGCGGGGCCTAAGGCTTCCTTCCCAATCACCATGGAGACAGCCACCGCAAGGCTGGCCGGAACTTCTGACGGGGACGGGTCACAAACTCTCAGCCAATAGGAGAGGTCCAGCCTAACCGGCCGGTTCCGCAGAGCCCTCCATTTTACCCATGGACACACAACGGCCCCTTCTGTCCTTGGCCACAAAATCGAGGGCACCCAGGGAATAAGTTCACAGTAGGCAACCCCTGATGTGGACACGTTCGACATACTGGGACAGCAGGCAGGTACCTCTTTGCCACTTACGCTACGATATCAGTAGGCAAGGCGCCCTTCCTCAGCATCTATGGCCCCTCTTTGTATGTGTTCTTTTAAAGAAATCTCTTTTTGCTACCCCTGAGACACATCACAACTATGAGGGGCCTGAGAGGGAACCTGGAGATGAAACAGGGGAGGCTTCTGGCTGTACCGCTTCCCCGTGGCTAGAGAATAGCAGTTAGTCTCTCTGGAAGCTCTTAGCTTCTGTTGATCGACATGGGCAATACGGTAGGGGCGGACCCTGGCCAGGTGGAGCTTGTGGGCACACGCAACCTCTGGGGGAAGAATAATTCCGCTGCTGCTTTGTATGGTGTAAACCTCCCCACGCCAAGTGGGATGGGCACAGAACATTGACCCACACCTGCCAGGGGCCTTTCCTGGGACTAAAGATCCCAACCTGGTCTCAACCTTGTCACCTTCTCAGCACATACCTTTCCTGCACACATAATCCTGCCTTTCTCCGTCGGTGCCTCATCCTACTAGGAAAAAAGCATGCCGCTCAAAAAGGCCGATGCCAGAGAAATCGAGGAGACACTGCCATTTTCCACATTTTTGCTGTCTACATATCCCCGCCTCCGGCGGAAGGCTGCCTATGTGGCCGGGCTGCGAAGGCAAGGCCGAAATCCTGGCATCCTGGGCCCCAGCAATCCAGTGGTTTATGGACGTGGGGACCCGGATGACATGTTTCCCACATCCAAGAGGAATCCTTGGGCCCTTCACTGGCTCGCCATTCAGCTCCGCGACGTCCACTACTGGCCCTGGCCTTTGGCCGGTGCCCCATTGCGCGAGTGCTCCGGAGCGATGTTTCTCCACCCATCACTATCATTCTGCCACCAGGGGATATGTGAGTGTGGGAGTCACCATTTGTCTGTCACTGGCAGCAGTGTCACGAGTCACTAGACTTCCAGGTACCAGCTGACCTAGGCTGCCTTCTGCCCCAGGCAAGGTCCGGAATCCTTTATCCCAGATGCTGACACCTGGGCACTGGCCGACATTAATTTTTATCAACACAGAGGTCTGAGTGAGGGTCAGCAGGCCAGCTAGGTGAAGTCAAGGCCAGGTGGGCGGGACTAAGGCTCCTTTGCCATCACCATGGAGACAGTCCCACCACCGGAAGAGTAGGCGGAGCTTATGATGGGCCTGGTGACAAGACTGAGCCAATGGCAGAGATCTGGCCCGCCAGGCAGATGACACAGGGCCCTCCATTATGACCTATGACACCTAGTGGCCACAGGATTTGAGCACACCCTGGGAAAGCCTACGCAGGCACAGGGGAGCCCCTGGTGCGGACTGGTTCAGGGCATTGGCAGAGCAGGCCAGGTACCTCTTTCCCACTTTCCTGAGGATATCACTACAGAAGGCATCCCCACTCAGCATCTCTTGCCTCTCTCTCTCTGTCTCTCTCTGGATGTGTTCATTCTCTGAAATCTCTTCCTTCTCCCCCTGAGTCACTTCACAGCTTGGAGTGCCTGATAGAGTGCCTAGAGACCAAAGAGCAAAGGGGGAAGGCCTCTGGCTCTACTGCTTGCCCATGGGCAGACAAGATCTGGTAGTTTATCTGGAAGCTCTAGAGAGTAGTGACTGATGGGGTAGCTACATCACCGGCGGACCCTGGCCAGGTGAAGCTTGCTGACATGTGGCAGCCTCTCCGGAGACTACTAATTCCGCTGGTAACATTGTATGCAAATACCTGGCTGAGTGCGAAGGGCAGAAAACATTGACACATACCTGCCAGAGGCCTATCCTGGGTCTGAAGAGTCCACCCCGGTCTCCAGCGACTCATCATCTCAGCACACACTTTGCCTGCACACAGGGAATCCGCCTCTCTCCACGAATGCCTTCTCCTGCTAGGAAACACAGGATGGCACTCAGCCAAAGGAGAGCTCAGGCAAAGTCAACTGAAGCCCGCATTTTCAAGATTTTGCCCTCTGCTGGGCCACAGCCTCCGGTGGCACACTGCATGTGCCTCACTTCTCCGAAGACAAGGCCGAAATCCGGGCATCCAGGGCCCCAGCAGTCCAGAGGCTGTGCATGGCGGCATACGGATCACCTCTTTGCCACGTACAGGAGGGAGGCCTCGGCCCTAGACTGGCTCCGCTAGAGCTCCACGACCTCAGCTATTTTTCCCGACCTTTGGCCCGTGCCCTTGTGAGTGTGTGACCTCTAGTTACACTTCACCTCCGACCACTCTCGATCCGCCACCTGCGGCTACCTGAGCGTGGACATCAACATCTATCACTGTCTGCAGTGTCACAGGTCACTAGGTGTCTAGGCTCAGGCTGACCTTGGCTGTCTTCTGCCCAGGCAAGGAGCTTAATCCTTCAAAGGAAATGAGGACACGTGGTCACTGGCCGACATCCTTTCTTTCATCTACACAGCGGTCTAGATGAGGGTAAAGAGGCCAGGTGGGCCAGGTGAAGGCTGAGTGCGGGGCCTAAGGCTTCCTTCCCAATCACCATGGAGACAGCCACCGCAAGGCTGGCCGGAACTTCTGACGGGGACGGGTCACAAACTCTCAGCCAATAGGAGAGGTCCAGCCTAACCGGCCGGTTCCGCAGAGCCCTCCATTTTACCCATGGACACACAACGGCCCCTTCTGTCCTTGGCCACAAAATCGAGGGCACCCAGGGAATAAGTTCACAGTAGGCAACCCCTGATGTGGACACGTTCGACATACTGGGACAGCAGGCAGGTACCTCTTTGCCACTTACGCTACGATATCAGTAGGCAAGGCGCCCTTCCTCAGCATCTATGGCCCCTCTTTGTATGTGTTCTTTTAAAGAAATCTCTTTTTGCTACCCCTGAGACACATCACAACTATGAGGGGCCTGAGAGGGAACCTGGAGATGAAACAGGGGAGGCTTCTGGCTGTACCGCTTCCCCGTGGCTAGAGAATAGCAGTTAGTCTCTCTGGAAGCTCTTAGCTTCTGTTGATCGACATGGGCAATACGGTAGGGGCGGACCCTGGCCAGGTGGAGCTTGTGGGCACACGCAACCTCTGGGGGAAGAATAATTCCGCTGCTGCTTTGTATGGTGTAAACCTCCCCACGCCAAGTGGGATGGGCACAGAACATTGACCCACACCTGCCAGGGGCCTTTCCTGGGACTAAAGATCCCAACCTGGTCTCAACCTTGTCACCTTCTCAGCACATACCTTTCCTGCACCCATAATCCTGCCTTTCTCCGTCGGTGCCTCATCCTACTAGGAAAAAAGCATGCCGCTCAAAAAGGCCGATGCCAGAGAAATCGAGGAGACACTGCCATTTTCCACATTTTTGCTGTCTACATATCCCCGCCTCCGGCGGAAGGCTGCCTATGTGGCCGGGCTGCGAAGGCAAGGCCGAAATCCTGGCATCCCGGGCCCCAGCAATCCAGTGGTTTATGGACGTGGGGACCCGGATGACATGTTTCCCACATCCAAGAGGAATCCTTGGGCCCTTCACTGGCTCGCCATTCAGCTCCGCGACGTCCACTACTGGCCCTGGCCTTTGGCCGGTGCCCCATTGCGCGAGTGCTCCGGAGCGATGTTTCTCCACCCATCACTATCATTCTGCCACCAGGGGATATGTGAGTGTGGGAGTCACCATTTGTCTGTCACTGGCAGCAGTGTCACGAGTCACTAGACTTCCAGGTACCAGCTGACCTAGGCTGCCTTCTGCCCCAGGCAAGGTCCGGAATCCTTTATCCCAGATGCTGACACCTGGGCACTGGCCGACATTAATTGTTATCAACACAGAGGTCTGAGTGAGGGTCAGCAGGCCAGCTAGGTGAAGTCAAGGCCAGGTGGGCGGGACTAAGGCTCCTTTGCCATCACCATGGAGACAGTCCCACCACCGGAAGAGTAGGCGGAGCTTATGATGGGCCTGGTGACAAGACTGAGCCAATGGCAGAGATCTGGCCCGCCAGGCAGATGACACAGGGCCCTCCATTATGACCTATGACACCTAGTGGCCACAGGATTTGAGCACACCCTGGGAAAGCCTACGCAGGCAAAGGGGAGCCCCTGGTGCGGACTGGTTCAGGGCATTGGCAGAGCAGGCCAGGTACCTCTTTCCCACTTTCCTGAGGATATCGCTACGCAAGGCATCCCCACTCAGCATCTCTTGCCTCTCTCTCTCTGTCTCTCTCTGGATGTGTTCATTCTCTGAAATCTCTTCCTTCTCCCCCTGAGTCACTTCACAGCTTGGAGTGCCTGATAGAGTGCCTAGAGACCAAAGAGCAAAGGGGGAAGGCCTCTGGCTCTACTGCTTGCCCGTGGGCAGACAAGATCTGGTAGTTTATCTGGAAGGTCTAGAGAGTAGTGACTGATGGGGTAGCTACATCACCGGCGGACCCTGGCCAGGTGAAGCTTGCTGACATGTGGCAGCCTCTCCGGAGACTACTAATTCCGCTGGTAACATTGTATGCAAATACCTGGCTGAGTGCGAAGGGCAGAAAACATTGACACATACCTGCCAGAGGCCTATCCTGGGTCTGAAGAGTCCACCCCGGTCTCCAGGGACTCATCATCTCAGCACACACTTTGCCTGCACACAGGGAATCCGCCTCTCTCCACGAATGCCTTCTCCTGCTAGGAAACACAGGATGGCACTCAGCCAAAGGAGAGCTCAGGCAAAGTCAACTGAAGCCCGCATTTTCAAGATTTTGCCCTCTGCTGGGCCACAGCCTCCGGTGGCACACTGCATGTGCGTCACTTCTCCGAAGACAAGGCCGAAATCCGGGCATCCAGGGCCCCAGCAGTCCAGAGGCTGTGCATGGCGGCATACGGATCACCTCTTTGCCACGTACAGGAGGGAGGCCTCGGCCCTAGACTGGCTCCGCTAGAGCTCCACGACCTCAGCTATTTTTCCCGACCTTTGGCCCGTGCCCTTGTGAGTGTGTGACCTCTAGTTACACTTCACCTCCGACCACTCTCGATCCGCCACCTGCGGCTACCTGAGCGTGGACATCAACATCTATCACTCTCTGCAGTGTCACAGGTCACTAGGTGTCTAGGCTCAGGCTGACCTTGGCTGTCTTCTGCCCAGGCAAGGAGCTTAATCCTTCAAAGGAAATGAGGACACGTGGTCACTGGCCGACATCCTTTCTTTAATCTACACAGCGGTCTAGATGAGGGTAAAGAGGCCAGGTGGGCCAGGTGAAGGCTGAGTGCGGGGCCTAAGACTTCCTTCCCAATCACCATGGAGACAGCCACCGCAAGGCTGGCCGGAACTTCTGACGGGGACGGGTCACAAACTCTCAGCCAATAGGAGAGGTCCAGCCTAACCGGCCGGTTCCGCAGAGCCCTCCATTTTACCCATGGACACACAACGGCACCTTCTGTCCTTGGCCACAAAATCGAGGGCACCCAGGGAATAACTTCACAGTAGGCAACCCCTGATGTGGACACGTTCGACATACTGGGACAGCAGGCAGGTACCTCTTTGCCACTTACGCTACGATATCAGTAGGCAAGGCGCCCTTCCTCAGCATCTATGGCCCCTCTTTGTATGTGTTCTTTTAAAGAAATCTCTTTTTGCTACCCCTGAGACACATCACAACTATGAGGGGCCTGAGAGGGAACCTGGAGATGAAACAGGGGAGGCTTCTGGCTGTACCGCTTCCCCGTGGCTAGAGAATAGCAGTTAGTCTCTCTGGAAGCTCTTAGCTTCTGTTGATCGACATGGGCAATACGGTAGGGGCGGACCCTGGCCAGGTGGAGCTTGTGGGCACACGCAACCTCTGGGGGAAGAATAATTCCGCTGCTGCTTTGTATGGTGTAAACCTCCCCACGCCAAGTGGGATGGGCACAGAACATTGACCCACACCTGCCAGGGGCCTTTCCTGGGACTAAAGATCCCAACCTGGTCTCAACCTTGTCACCTTCTCAGCACATACCTTTCCTGCACCCATAATCCTGCCTTTCTCCGTCGGTGCCTCATCCTACTAGGAAAAAAGCATGCCGCTCAAAAAGGCCGATGCCAGAGAAATCGAGGAGACACTGCCATTTTCCACATTTTTGCTGTCTACATATCCCCGCCTCCGGCGGAAGGCTGCCTATGTGGCCGGGCTGCGAAGGCAAGGCCGAAATCCTGGCATCCCGGGCCCCAGCAATCCAGTGGTTTATGGACGTGGGGACCCGGATGACATGTTTCCCACATACAAGAGGAATCCTTGGGCCCTTCACTGGCTCGCCATTCAGCTCCGCGACGTCCACTACTGGCCCTGGCCTCTGGCCGGTGCCCCACTGCGCGAGTGCTCCGGAGCGATGTTTCTCCACCCATCACTATCATTCTGCCACCAGGGGATATGTGAGTGTGGGAGTCACCATTTGTCTGTCACTGGCAGCAGTGTCACGAGTCACTAGACTTCCAGGTACCAGCTGACCTAGGCTGCCTTCTCCCCCGGCAAGGTCCGGAATCCTTTATCCCAGATGCTGACACCTGGGCACTGGCCGACATTAATTTTTATCAACACAGAGGTCTGAGTGAGGGTCAGCAGGCCAGCTAGGTGAAGTCAAGGCCAGGTGGGCGGGACTAAGGCTCCTTTGCCATCACCATGGAGACAGTCCCACCACCGGAAGAGTAGGCGGAGCTTATGATGGGCCTGGTGACAAGACTGAGCCAATGGCAGAGATCTGGCCCGCCAGGCAGATGACACAGGGCCCTCCATTATGACCTATGACACCTAGTGGCCACAGGATTTGAGCACACCCTGGGAAAGCCTACGCAGGCAAAGGGGAGCCCCTGGTGCGGACTGGCTCAGGGCATTGGCAGAGCAGGCCAGGTACCTCTTTCCCACTTTCCTGAGGATATCGCTACGCAAGGCATCCCCACTCAGCATCTCTTGCCTCTCTCTCTCTGTCTCTCTCTGGATGTGTTCATTCTCTGAAATCTCTTCCTTCTCCCCCTGAGTCACTTCACAGCTTGGAGTGCCTGATAGAGTGCCTAGAGACCAAAGAGCAAAGGGGGAAGGCCTCTGGCTCTACTGCTTGCCCGTGGGCAGACAAGATCTGGTAGTTTATCTGGAAGCTCTAGAGACTAGTGACTGATGGGGTAGCTACATCACCGGCGGACCCTGGCCAGGTGAAGCTTGCTGACATGTGGCAGCCTCTCCGGAGACTACTAATTCCGCTGGTAACATTGTATGCAAATACCTGGCTGAGTGCGAAGGGCAGAAAACATTGACACATACCTGCCAGAGGCCTATCCTGGGTCTGAAGAGTCCACCCCGGTCTCCAGCGACTCATCATCTCAGCACACACTTTGCCTGCACACAGGGAATCCGCCTCTCTCCACGAATGCCTTCTCCTGCTAGGAAACACAGGATGGCACTCAGCCAAAGGAGAGCTCAGGCAAAGTCAACTGAAGCCCGCATTTTCAAGATTTTGCCCTCTGCTGGGCCACAGCCTCCGGTGGCACACTGCATGTGCCTCACTTCTCCGAAGACAAGGCCGAAATCCGGGCATCCAGGGCCCCAGCAGTCCAGAGGCTGTGCATGGCGGCATACGGATCACCTCTTTGCCACGTACAGGAGGGAGGCCTCGGCCCTAGACTGGCTCCGCTAGAGCTCCACGACCTCAGCTATTTTTCCCGACCTTTGGCCCGTGCCCTTGTGAGTGTGTGACCTCTAGTTACACTTCACCTCCGACCACTCTCGATCCGCCACCTGCGGCTACCTGAGCGTGGACATCAACATCTATCACTCTCTGCAGTGTCACAGGTCACTAGGTGTCTAGGCTCAGGCTGACCTTGGCTGTCTTCTGCCCAGGCAAGGAGCTTAATCCTTCAAAGGAAATGAGGACACGTGGTCACTGGCCGACATCCTTTCTTTCATCTACACAGCGGTCTAGATGAGGGTAAAGAGGCCAGGTGGGCCAGGTGAAGGCTGAGTGCGGGGCCTAAGGCTTCCTTCCCAATCACCATGGAGACAGCCACCGCAAGGCTGGCCGGAACTTCTGACGGGGACGGGTCACAAACTCTCAGCCAATAGGAGAGGTCCAGCCTAACCGGCCGGTTCCGCAGAGCCCTCCATTTTACCCATGGACACACAACGGCCCCTTCTGTCCTTGGCCACAAAATCGAGGGCACCCAGGGAATAACTTCACAGTAGGCAACCCCTGATGTGGACACGTTCGACATACTGGGACAGCAGGCAGGTACCTCTTTGCCACTTACGCTACGATATCAGTAGGCAAGGCGCCCTTCCTCAGCATCTATGGCCCCTCTTTGTATGTGTTCTTTTAAAGAAATCTCTTTTTGCTACCCCTGAGACACATCACAACTATGAGGGGCCTGAGAGGGAACCTGGAGATGAAACAGGGGAGGCTTCTGGCTGTACCGCTTCCCCGTGGCTAGAGAATAGCAGTTAGTCTCTCTGGAAGCTCTTAGCTTCTGTTGATCGACATGGGCAATACGGTAGGGGCGGACCCTGGCCAGGTGGAGCTTGTGGGCACACGCAACCTCTGGGGGAAGGATAATTCCGCTGCTGCTTTGTATGGTGTAAACCTCCCCACGCCAAGTGGGATGGGCACAGAACATTGACCCACACCTGCCAGGGGCCTTTCCTGGGACTAAAGATCCCAACCTGGTCTCAACCTTGTCACCTTCTCAGCACATACCTTTCCTGCACACATAATCCTGCCTTTCTCCGTCGGTGCCTCATCCTACTAGGAAAAAAGCATGCCGCTCAAAAAGGCCGATGCCAGAGAAATCGAGGAGACACTGCCATTTTCCACATTTTTGCTGTCTACATATCCCCGCCTCCGGCGGAAGGCTGCCTATGTGGCCGGGCTGCGAAGGCAAGGCCGAAATCCTGGCATCCCGGGCCCCAGCAATCCAGTGGTTTATGGACGTGGGGACCCGGATGACATGTTTCCCACATCCAAGAGGAATCCTTGGGCCCTTCACTGGCTCGCCATTCAGCTCCGCGACGTCCACTACTGGCCCTGGCCTTTGGCCGGTGCCCCATTGCGCGAGTGCTCCGGAGCGATGTTTCTCCACCCATCACTATCATTCTGCCACCAGGGGATATGTGAGTGTGGGAGTCACCATTTGTCTGTCACTGGCAGCAGTGTCACGAGTCACTAGACTTCCAGGTACCAGCTGACCTAGGCTGCCTTCTGCCCCAGGCAAGGTCCGGAATCCTTTATCCCAGATGCTGACACCTGGGCACTGGCCGACATTAATTGTTATCAACACAGAGGTCTGAGTGAGGGTCAGCAGGCCAGCTAGGTGAAGTCAAGGCCAGGTGGGCGGGACTAAGGCTCCTTTGCCATCACCATGGAGACAGTCCCACCACCGGAAGAGTAGGCGGAGCTTATGATGGGCCTGGTGACAAGACTGAGCCAATGGCAGAGATCTGGCCCGCCAGGCAGATGACACAGGGCCCTCCATTATAACCTATGACACCTAGTGGCCACAGGATTTGAGCACACCCTGGGAAAGCCTACGCAGGCACAGGGGAGCCCCTGGTGCGGACTGGTTCAGGGCATTGGCAGAGCAGGCCAGGTACCTCTTTCCCACTTTCCTGAGGATATCGCTACGCAAGGCATCCCCACTCAGCATCTCTTGCCTCTCTCTCTCTGTCTCTCTCTGGATGTGTTCATTCTCTGAAATCTCTTCCTTCTCCCCCTGAGTCACTTCACAGCTTGGAGTGCCTGATAGAGTGCCTAGAGACCAAAGAGCAAAGGGGGAAGGCCTCTGGCTCTACTGGTTGCCCGTGGGCAGACAAGATCTGGTAGTTTATCTGGAAGGTCTAGAGAGTAGTGACTGATGGGGTAGCTACATCACCGGCGGACCCTGGCCAGGTGAAGCTTGCTGACATGTGGCAGCCTCTCCGGAGACTACTAATTCCGCTGGTAACATTGTATGCAAATACCTGGCTGAGTGCGAAGGGCAGAAAACATTGACACATACCTGCCAGAGGCCTATCCTGGGTCTGAAGAGTCCACCCCGGTCTCCAGGGACTCATCATCTCAGCACACACTTTGCCTGCACACAGGGAATCCGCCTCTCTCCACGAATGCCTTCTCCTGCTAGGAAACACAGGATGGCACTCAGCCAAAGGAGAGCTCAGGCAAAGTCAACTGAAGCCCGCATTTTCAAGATTTTGCCCTCTGCTGGGCCACAGCCTCCGGTGGCACACTGCATGTGCCTCACTTCTCCGAAGACAAGGCCGAAATCCGGGCATCCAGGGCCCCAGCAGTCCAGAGGCTGTGCATGGCGGCATACGGATCACCTCTTTGCCACGTACAGGAGGGAGGCCTCGGCCCTAGACTGGCTCCGCTAGAGCTCCACGACCTCAGCTATTTTTCCCGACCTTTGGCCCGTGCCCTTGTGAGTGTGTGACCTCTAGTTACACTTCACCTCCGACCACTCTCGATCCGCCACCTGCGGCTACCTGAGCGTGGACATCAACATCTATCACTCTCTGCAGTGTCACAGGTCACTAGGTGTCTAGGCTCAGGCTGACCTTGGCTGTCTTCTGCCCAGGCAAGGAGCTTAATCCTTCAAAGGAAATGAGGACACGTGGTCACTGGCCGACATCCTTTCTTTAATCTACACAGCGGTCTAGATGAGGGTAAAGAGGCCAGGTGGGCCAGGTGAAGGCTGAGTGCGGGGCCTAAGACTTCCTTCCCAATCACCATGGAGACAGCCACCGCAAGGCTGGCCGGAACTTCTGACGGGGACGGGTCACAAACTCTCAGCCAATAGGAGAGGTCCAGCCTAACCGGCCGGTTCCGCAGAGCCCTCCATTTTACCCATGGACACACAACGGCACCTTCTGTCCTTGGGCACAAAATCGAGGGCACCCAGGGAATAACTTCACAGTAGGCAACCCCTGATGTGGACACGTTCGACATACTGGGACAGCAGGCAGGTACCTCTTTGCCACTTACGCTACGATATCAGTAGGCAAGGCGCCCTTCCTCAGCATCTATGGCCCCTCTTTGTATGTGTTCTTTTAAAGAAATCTCTTTTTGCTACCCCTGAGACACATCACAACTATGAGGGGCCTGAGAGGGAACCTGGAGATGAAACAGGGGAGGCTTCTGGCTGTACCGCTTCCCCGTGGCTAGAGAATAGCAGTTAGTCTCTCTGGAAGCTCTTAGCTTCTGTTGATCGACATGGGCAATACGGTAGGGGCGGACCCTGGCCAGGTGGAGCTTGTGGGCACACGCAACCTCTGGGGGAAGAATAATTCCGCTGCTGCTTTGTATGGTGTAAACCTCCCCACGCCAAGTGGGATGGGCACAGAACATTGACCCACACCTGCCAGGGGCCTTTCCTGGGACTAAAGATCCCAACCTGGTCTCAACCTTGTCACCTTCTCAGCACATACCTTTCCTGCACACATAATCCTGCCTTTCTCCGTCGGTGCCTCATCCTACTAGGAAAAAAGCATGCCGCTCAAAAAGGCCGATGCCAGAGAAATCGAGGAGACACTGCCATTTTCCACATTTTTGCTGTCTACATATCCCCGCCTCCGGCGGAAGGCTGCCTATGTGGCCGGGCTGCGAAGGCAAGGCCGAAATCCTGGCATCCCGGGCCCCAGCAATCCAGTGGTTTATGGACGTGGGGACCCGGATGACATGTTTCCCACATACAAGAGGAATCCTTGGGCCCTTCACTGGCTCGCCATTCAGCTCCGCGACGTCCACTACTGGCCCTGGCCTCTGGCCGGTGCCCCACTGCGCGAGTGCTCCGGAGCGATGTTTCTCCACCCATCACTATCATTCTGCCACCAGGGGATATGTGAGTGTGGGAGTCACCATTTGTCTGTCACTGGCAGCAGTGTCACGAGTCACTAGACTTCCAGGTACCAGCTGACCTAGGCTGCCTTCTGCCCCAGGCAAGGTCCGGAATCCTTTATCCCAGATGCTGACACCTGGGCACTGGCCGACATTAATTGTTATCAACACAGAGGTCTGAGTGAGGGTCAGCAGGCCAGCTAGGTGAAGTCAAGGCCAGGTGGGCGGGACTAAGGCTCCTTTGCCATCACCATGGAGACAGTCCCACCACCGGAAGAGTAGGCGGAGCTTATGATGGGCCTGGTGACAAGACTGAGCCAATGGCAGAGATCTGGCCCGCCAGGCAGATGACACAGGGCCCTCCATTATGACCTATGACACCTAGTGGCCACAGGATTTGAGCACACCCTGGGAAAGCCTACGCAGGCAAAGGGGAGCCCCTGGTGCGGACTGGTTCAGGGCATTGGCAGAGCAGGCCAGGTACCTCTTTCCCACTTTCCTGAGGATATCGCTACGCAAGGCATCCCCACTCAGCATCTCTTGCCTCTCTCTCTCTGTCTCTCTCTGGATGTGTTCATTCTCTGAAATCTCTTCCTTCTCCCCCTGAGTCACTTCACAGCTTGGAGTGCCTGATAGAGTGCCTAGAGACCAAAGAGCAAAGGGGGAAGGCCTCTGGCTCTACTGCTTGCCCGTGGGCAGACAAGATCTGGTAGTTTATCTGGAAGCTCTAGAGACTAGTGACTGATGGGGTAGCTACATCACCGGCGGACCCTGGCCAGGTGAAGCTTGCTGACATGTGGCAGCCTCTCCGGAGACTACTAATTCCGCTGGTAACATTGTATGCAAATACCTGGCTGAGTGCGAAGGGCAGAAAACATTGACACATACCTGCCAGAGGCCTATCCTGGGTCTGAAGAGTCCACCCCGGTCTCCAGCGACTCATCATCTCAGCACACACTTTGCCTGCACACAGGGAATCCGCCTCTCTCCACGAATGCCTTCTCCTGCTAGGAAACACAGGATGGCACTCAGCCAAAGGAGAGCTCAGGCAAAGTCAACTGAAGCCCGCATTTTCAAGATTTTGCCCTCTGCTGGGCCACAGCCTCCGGTGGCACACTGCATGTGCCTCACTTCTCCGAAGACAAGGCCGAAATCCGGGCATCCAGGGCCCCAGCAGTCCAGAGGCTGTGCATGGCGGCATACGGATCACCTCTTTGCCACGTACAGGAGGGAGGCCTCGGCCCTAGACTGGCTCCGCTAGAGCTCCACGACCTCAGCTATTTTTCCCGACCTTTGGCCCGTGCCCTTGTGAGTGTGTGACCTCTAGTTACACTTCACCTCCGACCACTCTCGATCCGCCACCTGCGGCTACCTGAGCGTGGACATCAACATCTATCACTCTCTGCAGTGTCACAGGTCACTAGGTGTCTAGGCTCAGGCTGACCTTGGCTGTCTTCTGCCCAGGCAAGGAGCTTAATCCTTCAAAGGAAATGAGGACACGTGGTCACTGGCCGACATCCTTTCTTTCATCTACACAGCGGTCTAGATGAGGGTAAAGAGGCCAGGTGGGCCAGGTGAAGGCTGAGTGCGGGGCCTAAGGCTTCCTTCCCAATCACCATGGAGACAGCCACCGCAAGGCTGGCCGGAACTTCTGACGGGGACGGGTCACAAACTCTCAGCCAATAGGAGAGGTCCAGCCTAACCGGCCGGTTCCGCAGAGCCCTCCATTTTACCCATGGACACACAACGGCCCCTTCTGTCCTTGGCCACAAAATCGAGGGCACCCAGGGAATAACTTCACAGTAGGCAACCCCTGATGTGGACACGTTCGACATACTGGGACAGCAGGCAGGTACCTCTTTGCCACTTACGCTACGATATCAGTAGGCAAGGCGCCCTTCCTCAGCATCTATGGCCCCTCTTTGTATGTGTTCTTTTAAAGAAATCTCTTTTTGCTACCCCTGAGACACATCACAACTATGAGGGGCCTGAGAGGGAACCTGGAGATGAAACAGGGGAGGCTTCTGGCTGTACCGCTTCCCCGTGGCTAGAGAATAGCAGTTAGTCTCTCTGGAAGCTCTTAGCTTCTGTTGATCGACATGGGCAATACGGTAGGGGCGGACCCTGGCCAGGTGGAGCTTGTGGGCACACGCAACCTCTGGGGGAAGAATAATTCCGCTGCTGCTTTGTATGGTGTAAACCTCCCCACGCCAAGTGGGATGGGCACAGAACATTGACCCACACCTGCCAGGGGCCTTTCCTGGGACTAAAGATCCCAACCTGGTCTCAACCTTGTCACCTTCTCAGCACATACCTTTCCTGCACCCATAATCCTGCCTTTCTCCGTCGGTGCCTCATCCTACTAGGAAAAAAGCATGCCGCTCAAAAAGGCCGATGCCAGAGAAATCGAGGAGACACTGCCATTTTCCACATTTTTGCTGTCTACATATCCCCGCCTCCGGCGGAAGGCTGCCTATGTGGCCGGGCTGCGAAGGCAAGGCCGAAATCCTGGCATCCCGGGCCCCAGCAATCCAGTGGTTTATGGACGTGGGGACCCGGATGACATGTTTCCCACATCCAAGAGGAATCCTTGGGCCCTTCACTGGCTCGCCATTCAGCTCCGCGACGTCCACTACTGGCCCTGGCCTTTGGCCGGTGCCCCATTGCGCGAGTGCTCCGGAGCGATGTTTCTCCACCCATCACTATCATTCTGCCACCAGGGGATATGTGAGTGTGGGAGTCACCATTTGTCTGTCACTGGCAGCAGTGTCACGAGTCACTAGACTTCCAGGTACCAGCTGACCTAGGCTGCCTTCTGCCCCAGGCAAGGTCCGGAATCCTTTATCCCAGATGCTGACACCTGGGCACTGGCCGACATTAATTGTTATCAACACAGAGGTCTGAGTGAGGGTCAGCAGGCCAGCTAGGTGAAGTCAAGGCCAGGTGGGCGGGACTAAGGCTCCTTTGCCATCACCATGGAGACAGTCCCACCACCGGAAGAGTAGGCGGAGCTTATGATGGGCCTGGTGACAAGACTGAGCCAATGGCAGAGATCTGGCCCGCCAGGCAGATGACACAGGGCCCTCCATTATGACCTATGACACCTAGTGGCCACAGGATTTGAGCACACCCTGGGAAAGCCTACGCAGGCACAGGGGAGCCCCTGGTGCGGACTGGTTCAGGGCATTGGCAGAGCAGGCCAGGTACCTCTTTCCCACTTTCCTGAGGATATCGCTACGCAAGGCATCCCCACTCAGCATCTCTTGCCTCTCTCTCTCTGTCTCTCTCTGGATGTGTTCATTCTCTGAAATCTCTTCCTTCTCCCCCTGAGTCACTTCACAGCTTGGAGTGCCTGATAGAGTGCCTAGAGACCAAAGAGCAAAGGGGGAAGGCCTCTGGCTCTACTGGTTGCCCGTGGGCAGACAAGATCTGGTAGTTTATCTGGAAGGTCTAGAGAGTAGTGACTGATGGGGTAGCTACATCACCGGCGGACCCTGGCCAGGTGAAGCTTGCTGACATGTGGCAGCCTCTCCGGAGACTACTAATTCCGCTGGTAACATTGTATGCAAATACCTGGCTGAGTGCGAAGGGCAGAAAACATTGACACATACCTGCCAGAGGCCTATCCTGGGTCTGAAGAGTCCACCCCGGTCTCCAGCGACTCATCATCTCAGCACACACTTTGCCTGCACACAGGGAATCCGCCTCTCTCCACGAATGCCTTCTCCTGCTAGGAAACACAGGATGGCACTCAGCCAAAGGAGAGCTCAGGCAAAGTCAACTGAAGCCCGCATTTTCAAGATTTTGCCCTCTGCTGGGCCACAGCCTCCGGTGGCACACTGCATGTGCCTCACTTCTCCGAAGACAAGGCCGAAATCCGGGCATCCAGGGCCCCAGCAGTCCAGAGGCTGTGCATGGCGGCATACGGATCACCTCTTTGCCACGTACAGGAGGGAGGCCTCGGCCCTAGACTGGCTCCGCTAGAGCTCCACGACCTCAGCTATTTTTCCCGACCTTTGGCCCGTGCCCTTGTGAGTGTGTGACCTCTAGTTACACTTCACCTCCGACCACTCTCGATCCGCCACCTGCGGCTACCTGAGCGTGGACATCAACATCTATCACTCTCTGCAGTGTCACAGGTCACTAGGTGTCTAGGCTCAGGCTGACCTTGGCTGTCTTCTGCCCAGGCAAGGAGCTTAATCCTTCAAAGGAAATGAGGACACGTGGTCACTGGCCGACATCCTTTCTTTCATCTACACAGCGGTCTAGATGAGGGTAAAGAGGCCAGGTGGGCCAGGTGAAGGCTGAGTGCGGGGCCTAAGGCTTCCTTCCCAATCACCATGGAGACAGCCACCGCAAGGCTGGCCGGAACTTCTGACGGGGACGGGTCACAAACTCTCAGCCAATAGGAGAGGTCCAGCCTAACCGGCCGGTTCCGCAGAGCCCTCCATTTTACCCATGGACACACAACGGCCCCTTCTGTCCTTGGCCACAAAATCGAGGGCACCCAGGGAATAAGTTCACAGTAGGCAACCCCTGATGTGGACACGTTCGACATACTGGGACAGCAGGCAGGTACCTCTTTGCCACTTACGCTACGATATCAGTAGGCAAGGCGCCCTTCCTCAGCATCTATGGCCCCTCTTTGTATGTGTTCTTTTAAAGAAATCTCTTTTTGCTACCCCTGAGACACATCACAACTATGAGGGGCCTGAGAGGGAACCTGGAGATGAAACAGGGGAGGCTTCTGGCTGTACCGCTTCCCCGTGGCTAGAGAATAGCAGTTAGTCTCTCTGGAAGCTCTTAGCTTCTGTTGATCGACATGGGCAATACGGTAGGGGCGGACCCTGGCCAGGTGGAGCTTGTGGGCACACGCAACCTCTGGGGGAAGAATAATTCCGCTGCTGCTTTGTATGGTGTAAACCTCCCCACGCCAAGTGGGATGGGCACAGAACATTGACCCACACCTGCCAGGGGCCTTTCCTGGGACTAAAGATCCCAACCTGGTCTCAACCTTGTCACCTTCTCAGCACATACCTTTCCTGCACCCATAATCCTGCCTTTCTCCGTCGGTGCCTCATCCTACTAGGAAAAAAGCATGCCGCTCAAAAAGGCCGATGCCAGAGAAATCGAGGAGACACTGCCATTTTCCACATTTTTGCTGTCTACATATCCCCGCCTCCGGCGGAAGGCTGCCTATGTGGCCGGGCTGCGAAGGCAAGGCCGAAATCCTGGCATCCCGGGCCCCAGCAATCCAGTGGTTTATGGACGTGGGGACCCGGATGACATGTTTCCCACATACAAGAGGAATCCTTGGGCCCTTCACTGGCTCGCCATTCAGCTCCGCGACGTCCACTACTGGCCCTGGCCTTTGGCCGGTGCCCCATTGCGCGAGTGCTCCGGAGCGATGTTTCTCCACCCATCACTATCATTCTGCCACCAGGGGATATGTGAGTGTGGGAGTCACCATTTGTCTGTCACTGGCAGCAGTGTCACGAGTCACTAGACTTCCAGGTACCAGCTGACCTAGGCTGCCTTCTGCCCCAGGCAAGGTCCGGAATCCTTTATCCCAGATGCTGACACCTGGGCACTGGCCGACATTAATTGTTATCAACACAGAGGTCTGAGTGAGGGTCAGCAGGCCAGCTAGGTGAAGTCAAGGCCAGGTGGGCGGGACTAAGGCTCCTTTGCCATCACCATGGAGACAGTCCCACCACCGGAAGAGTAGGCGGAGCTTATGATGGGCCTGGTGACAAGACTGAGCCAATGGCAGAGATCTGGCCCGCCAGGCAGATGACACAGGGCCCTCCATTATGACCTATGACACCTAGTGGCCACAGGATTTGAGCACACCCTGGGAAAGCCTACGCAGGCACAGGGGAGCCCCTGGTGCGGACTGGTTCAGGGCATTGGCAGAGCAGGCCAGGTACCTCTTTCCCACTTTCCTGAGGATATCGCTACGCAAGGCATCCCCACTCAGCATCTCTTGCCTCTCTCTCTCTGTCTCTCTCTGGATGTGTTCATTCTCTGAAATCTCTTCCTTCTCCCCCTGAGTCACTTCACAGCTTGGAGTGCCTGATAGAGTGCCTAGAGACCAAAGAGCAAAGGGGGAAGGCCTCTGGCTCTACTGGTTGCCCGTGGGCAGACAAGATCTGGTAGTTTATCTGGAAGGTCTAGAGAGTAGTGACTGATGGGGTAGCTACATCACCGGCGGACCCTGGCCAGGTGAAGCTTGCTGACATGTGGCAGCCTCTCCGGAGACTACTAATTCCGCTGGTAACATTGTATGCAAATACCTGGCTGAGTGCGAAGGGCAGAAAACATTGACACATACCTGCCAGAGGCCTATCCTGGGTCTGAAGAGTCCACCCCGGTCTCCAGCGACTCATCATCTCAGCACACACTTTGCCTGCACACAGGGAATCCGCCTCTCTCCACGAATGCCTTCTCCTGCTAGGAAACACAGGATGGCACTCAGCCAAAGGAGAGCTCAGGCAAAGTCAACTGAAGCCCGCATTTTCAAGATTTTGCCCTCTGCTGGGCCACAGCCTCCGGTGGCACACTGCATGTGCCTCACTTCTCCGAAGACAAGGCCGAAATCCGGGCATCCAGGGCCCCAGCAGTCCAGAGGCTGTGCATGGCGGCATACGGATCACCTCTTTGCCACGTACAGGAGGGAGGCCTCGGCCCTAGACTGGCTCCGCTAGAGCTCCACGACCTCAGCTATTTTTCCCGACCTTTGGCCCGTGCCCTTGTGAGTGTGTGACCTCTAGTTACACTTCACCTCCGACCACTCTCGATCCGCCACCTGCGGCTACCTGAGCGTGGACATCAACATCTATCACTCTCTGCAGTGTCACAGGTCACTAGGTGTCTAGGCTCAGGCTGACCTTGGCTGTCTTCTGCCCAGGCAAGGAGCTTAATCCTTCAAAGGAAATGAGGACACGTGGTCACTGGCCGACATCCTTTCTTTCATCTACACAGCGGTCTAGATGAGGGTAAAGAGGCCAGGTGGGCCAGGTGAAGGCTGAGTGCGGGGCCTAAGGCTTCCTTCCCAATCACCATGGAGACAGCCACCGCAAGGCTGGCCGGAACTTCTGACGGGGACGGGTCACAAACTCTCAGCCAATAGGAGAGGTCCAGCCTAACCGGCCGGTTCCGCAGAGCCCTCCATTTTACCCATGGACACACAACGGCCCCTTCTGTCCTTGGCCACAAAATCGAGGGCACCCAGGGAATAACTTCACAGTAGGCAACCCCTGATGTGGACACGTTCGACATACTGGGACAGCAGGCAGGTACCTCTTTGCCACTTACGCTACGATATCAGTAGGCAAGGCGCCCTTCCTCAGCATCTATGGCCCCTCTTTGTATGTGTTCTTTTAAAGAAATCTCTTTTTGCTACCCCTGAGACACATCACAACTATGAGGGGCCTGAGAGGGAACCTGGAGATGAAACAGGGGAGGCTTCTGGCTGTACCGCTTCCCCGTGGCTAGAGAATAGCAGTTAGTCTCTCTGGAAGCTCTTAGCTTCTGTTGATCGAGATGGGCAATACGGTAGGGGCGGACCCTGGCCAGGTGGAGCTTGTGGGCACACGCAACCTCTGGGGGAAGAATAATTCCGCTGCTGCTTTGTAGGGTGTAAACCTCCCCACGCCAAGTGGGATGGGCACAGAACATTGACCCACACCTGCCAGGGGCCTTTCCTGGGACTAAAGATCCCAACCTGGTCTCAACCTTGTCACCTTCTCAGCACATACCTTTCCTGCACACATAATCCTGCCTTTCTCCGTCGGTGCCTCATCCTACTAGGAAAAAAGCATGCCGCTCAAAAAGGCCGATGCCAGAGAAATCGAGGAGACACTGCCATTTTCCACATTTTTGCTGTCTACATATCCCCGCCTCCGGCGGAAGGCTGCCTATGTGGCCGGGCTGCGAAGGCAAGGCCGAAATCCTGGCATCCCGGGCCCCAGCAATCCAGTGGTTTATGGACGTGGGGACCCGGATGACATGTTTCCCACATACAAGAGGAATCCTTGGGCCCTTCACTGGCTCGCCATTCAGCTCCGCGACGTCCACTACTGGCCCTGGCCTTTGGCCGGTGCCCCATTGCGCGAGTGCTCCGGAGCGATGTTTCTCCACCCATCACTATCATTCTGCCACCAGGGGATATGTGAGTGTGGGAGTCACCATTTGTCTGTCACTGGCAGCAGTGTCACGAGTCACTAGACTTCCAGGTACCAGCTGACCTAGGCTGCCTTCTGCCCCAGGCAAGGTCCGGAATCCTTTATCCCAGATGCTGACACCTGGGCACTGGCCGACATTAATTTTTATCAACACAGAGGTCTGAGTGAGGGTCAGCAGGCCAGCTAGGTGAAGTCAAGGCCAGGTGGGCGGGACTAAGGCTCCTTTGCCATCACCATGGAGACAGTCCCACCACCGGAAGAGTAGGCGGAGCTTATGATGGGCCTGGTGACAAGACTGAGCCAATGGCAGAGATCTGGCCCGCCAGGCAGATGACACAGGGCCCTCCATTATGACCTATGACACCTAGTGGCCACAGGATTTGAGCACACCCTGGGAAAGCCTACGCAGGCACAGGGGAGCCCCTGGTGCGGACTGGTTCAGGGCATTGGCAGAGCAGGCCAGGTACCTCTTTCCCACTTTCCTGAGGATATCACTACAGAAGGCATCCCCACTCAGCATCTCTTGCCTCTCTCTCTCTGTCTCTCTCTGGATGTGTTCATTCTCTGAAATCTCTTCCTTCTCCCCCTGAGTCACTTCACAGCTTGGAGTGCCTGATAGAGTGCCTAGAGACCAAAGAGCAAAGGGGGAAGGCCTCTGGCTCTACTGCTTGCCCATGGGCAGACAAGATCTGGTAGTTTATCTGGAAGCTCTAGAGACTAGTGACTGATGGGGTAGCTACATCACCGGCGGACCCTGGCCAGGTGAAGCTTGCTGACATGTGGCAGCCTCTCCGGAGACTACTAATTCCGCTGGTAACATTGTATGCAAATACCTGGCTGAGTGCGAAGGGCAGAAAACATTGACACATACCTGCCAGAGGCCTATCCTGGGTCTGAAGAGTCCACCCCGGTCTCCAGGGACTCATCATCTCAGCACACACTTTGCCTGCACACAGGGAATCCGCCTCTCTCCACGAATGCCTTCTCCTGCTAGGAAACACAGGATGGCACTCAGCCAAAGGAGAGCTCAGGCAAAGTCAACTGAAGCCCGCATTTTCAAGATTTTGCCCTCTGCTGGGCCACAGCCTCCGGTGGCACACTGCATGTGCCTCACTTCTCCGAAGACAAGGCCGAAATCCGGGCATCCAGGGCCCCAGCAGTCCAGAGGCTGTGCATGGCGGCATACGGATCACCTCTTTGCCACGTACAGGAGGGAGGCCTCGGCCCTAGACTGGCTCCGCTAGAGCTCCACGACCTCAGCTATTTTTCCCGACCTTT
Organism: Loxodonta africana; assembly: GCF_030014295.1. Classification (NCBI taxonomy): domain Eukaryota; kingdom Metazoa; phylum Chordata; class Mammalia; order Proboscidea; family Elephantidae; genus Loxodonta; species Loxodonta africana. Next base: position 1,173,306 of record NW_026975359.1, on the reverse strand, counting down.
GGCCCGTGCCCTTGTGAGTGTGTGACCTCTAGTTACACTTCACCTCCGACCACTCTCGATCCGCCACCTGTGGCTACCTGAGCGTGGACATCAACATCTATCACTCTCTGCAGTGTCACAGGTCACTAGGTGTCTAGGCTCAGGCTGACCTTGGCTGTCTTCTGCCCAGGCAAGGAGCTTAATCCTTCAAAGGAAATGAGGACACGTGGTCACTGGCCGACATCCTTTCTTTCATCTACACAGCGGTCTAGATGACGGTAAAGAGGCCAGGTGGGCCAGGTGAAGGCTGAGTGCGGGGCCTAAGGCTTCCTTCCCAATCACCATGGAGACAGCCACCGCAAGGCTGGCCGGAACTTCTGACGGGGACGGGTCACAAACTCTCAGCCAATAGGAGAGGTCCAGCCTAACCGGCCGGTTCCGCAGAGCCCTCCATTTTACCCATGGACACACAACGGCCCCTTCTGTCCTTGGCCACAAAATCGAGGGCACCCAGGGAATAACTTCACAGTAGGCAACCCCTGATGTGGACACGTTCGACATACTGGGACAGCAGGCAGGTACCTCTTTGCCACTTACGCTACGATATCAGTAGGCAAGGCGCCCTTCCTCAGCATCTATGGCCCCTCTTTGTATGTGTTCTTTTAAAGAAATCTCTTTTTGCTACCCCTGAGACACATCACAACTATGAGGGGCCTGAGAGGGAACCTGGAGATGAAACAGGGGAGGCTTCTGGCTGTACCGCTTCCCCGTGGCTAGAGAATAGCAGTTAGTCTCTCTGGAAGCTCTTAGCTTCTGTTGATCGACATGGGCAATACGGTAGGGGCGGACCCTGGCCAGGTGGAGCTTGTGGGCACACGCAACCTCTGGGGGAAGAATAATTCCGCTGCTGCTTTGTATGGTGTAAACCTCCCCACGCCAAGTGGGATGGGCACAGAACATTGACCCACACCTGCCAGGGGCCTTTCCTGGGACTAAAGATCCCAACCTGGTCTCAACCTTGTCACCTTCTCAGCACATACCTTTCCTGCACCCATAATCCTGCCTTTCTCCGTCGGTGCCTCATCCTACTAGGAAAAAAGCATGCCGCTCAAAAAGGCCGATGCCAGAGAAATCGAGGAGACACTGCCATTTTCCACATTTTTGCTGTCTACATATCCCCGCCTCCGGCGGAAGGCTGCCTATGTGGCCGGGCTGCGAAGGCAAGGCCGAAATCCTGGCATCCCGGGCCCCAGCAATCCAGTGGTTTATGGACGTGGGGACCCGGATGACATGTTTCCCACATACAAGAGGAATCCTTGGGCCCTTCACTGGCTCGCCATTCAGCTCCGCGACGTCCACTACTGGCCCTGGCCTTTGGCCGGTGCCCCATTGCGCGAGTGCTCCGGAGCGATGTTTCTCCACCCATCACTATCATTCTGCCACCAGGGGATATGTGAGTGTGGGAGTCACCATTTGTCTGTCACTGGCAGCAGTGTCACGAGTCACTAGACTTCCAGGTACCAGCTGACCTAGGCTGCCTTCTGCCCCAGGCAAGGTCCGGAATCCTTTATCCCAGATGCTGACACCTGGGCACTGGCCGACATTAATTGTTATCAACACAGAGGTCTGAGTGAGGGTCAGCAGGCCAGCTAGGTGAAGTCAAGGCCAGGTGGGCGGGACTAAGGCTCCTTTGCCATCACCATGGAGACAGTCCCACCACCGGAAGAGTAGGCGGAGCTTATGATGGGCCTGGTGACAAGACTGAGCCAATGGCAGAGATCTGGCCCGCCAGGCAGATGACACAGGGCCCTCCATTATGACCTATGACACCTAGTGGCCACAGGATTTGAGCACACCCTGGGAAAGCCTACGCAGGCAAAGGGGAGCCCCTGGTTCGGACTGGTTCAGGGCATTGGCAGAGCAGGCCAGGTACCTCTTTCCCACTTTCCTGAGGATATCGCTACGCAAGGCATCCCCACTCAGCATCTCTTGCCTCTCTCTCTCTGTCTCTCTCTGGATGTGTTCATTCTCTGAAATCTCTTCCTTCTCCCCCTGAGTCACTTCACAGCTTGGAGTGCCTGATAGAGTGCCTAGAGACCAAAGAGCAAAGGGGGAAGGCCTCTGGCTCTACTGCTTGCCCGTGGGCAGACAAGATCTGGTAGTTTATCTGGAAGGTCTAGAGAGTAGTGACTGATGGGGTAGCTACATCACCGGCGGACCCTGGCCAGGTGAAGCTTGCTGACATGTGGCAGCCTCTCCGGAGACTACTAATTCCGCTGGTAACATTGTATGCAAATACCTGGCTGAGTGCGAAGGGCAGAAAACATTGACACATACCTGCCAGAGGCCTATCCTGGGTCTGAAGAGTCCACCCCGGTCTCCAGGGACTCATCATCTCAGCACACACTTTGCCTGCACACAGGGAATCCGCCTCTCTCCACGAATGCCTTCTCCTGCTAGGAAACACAGGATGGCACTCAGCCAAAGGAGAGCTCAGGCAAAGTCAACTGAAGCCCGCATTTTCAAGATTTTGCCCTCTGCTGGGCCACAGCCTCCGGTGGCACACTGCATGTGCGTCACTTCTCCGAAGACAAGGCCGAAATCCGGGCATCCAGGGCCCCAGCAGTCCAGAGGCTGTGCATGGCGGCATACGGATCACCTCTTTGCCACGTACAGGAGGGAGGCCTCGGCCCTAGACTGGCTCCGCTAGAGCTCCACGACCTCAGCTATTTTTCCCGACCTTTGGCCCGTGCCCTTGTGAGTGTGTGACCTCTAGTTACACTTCACCTCCGACCACTCTCGATCCGCCACCTGCGGCTACCTGAGCGTGGACATCAACATCTATCACTGTCTGCAGTGTCACAGGTCACTAGGTGTCTAGGCTCAGGCTGACCTTGGCTGTCTTCTGCCCAGGCAAGGAGCTTAATCCTTCAAAGGAAATGAGGACACGTGGTCACTGGCCGACATCCTTTCTTTAATCTACACAGCGGTCTAGATGAGGGTAAAGAGGCCAGGTGGGCCAGGTGAAGGCTGAGTGCGGGGCCTAAGACTTCCTTCCCAATCACCATGGAGACAGCCACCGCAAGGCTGGCCGGAACTTCTGACGGGGACGGGTCACAAACTCTCAGCCAATAGGAGAGGTCCAGCCTAACCGGCCGGTTCCGCAGAGCCCTCCATTTTACCCATGGACACACAACGGCACCTTCTGTCCTTGGCCACAAAATCGAGGGCACCCAGGGAATAACTTCACAGTAGGCAACCCCTGATGTGGACACGTTCGACATACTGGGACAGCAGGCAGGTACCTCTTTGCCACTTACGCTACGATATCAGTAGGCAAGGCGCCCTTCCTCAGCATCTATGGCCCCTCTTTGTATGTGTTCTTTTAAAGAAATCTCTTTTTGCTACCCCTGAGACACATCACAACTATGAGGGGCCTGAGAGGGAACCTGGAGATGAAACAGGGGAGGCTTCTGGCTGTACCGCTTCCCCGTGGCTAGAGAATAGCAGTTAGTCTCTCTGGAAGCTCTTAGCTTCTGTTGATCGACATGGGCAATACGGTAGGGGCGGACCCTGGCCAGGTGGAGCTTGTGGGCACACGCAACCTCTGGGGGAAGAATAATTCCGCTGCTGCTTTGTATGGTGTAAACCTCCCCACGCCAAGTGGGATGGGCACAGAACATTGACCCACACCTGCCAGGGGCCTTTCCTGGGACTAAAGATCCCAACCTGGTCTCAACCTTGTCACCTTCTCAGCACATACCTTTCCTGCACACATAATCCTGCCTTTCTCCGTCGGTGCCTCATCCTACTAGGAAAAAAGCATGCCGCTCAAAAAGGCCGATGCCAGAGAAATCGAGGAGACACTGCCATTTTCCACATTTTTGCTGTCTACATATCCCCGCCTCCGGCGGAAGGCTGCCTATGTGGCCGGGCTGCGAAGGCAAGGCCGAAATCCTGGCATCCCGGGCCCCAGCAATCCAGTGGTTTATGGACGTGGGGACCCGGATGACATGTTTCCCACATACAAGAGGAATCCTTGGGCCCTTCACTGGCTCGCCATTCAGCTCCGCGACGTCCACTACTGGCCCTGGCCTCTGGCCGGTGCCCCACTGCGCGAGTGCTCCGGAGCGATGTTTCTCCACCCATCACTATCATTCTGCCACCAGGGGATATGTGAGTGTGGGAGTCACCATTTGTCTGTCACTGGCAGCAGTGTCACGAGTCACTAGACTTCCAGGTACCAGCTGACCTAGGCTGCCTTCTCCCCCGGCAAGGTCCAGAATCCTTTATCCCAGATGCTGACACCTGGGCACTGGCCGACATTAATTTTTATCAACACAGAGGTCTGAGTGAGGGTCAGCAGGCCAGCTAGGTGAAGTCAAGGCCAGGTGGGCGGGACTAAGGCTCCTTTGCCATCACCATGGAGACAGTCCCACCACCGGAAGAGTAGGCGGAGCTTATGATGGGCCCGGTGACAAGACTGAGCCAATGGCAGAGATCTGGCCCACCAGGCAGATGACACAGGGCCCTCCATTATGACCTATGACACCTAGTGGCCACAGGATTTGAGCACACCCTGGGAAAGCCTACGCAGGCACAGGGGAGCCCCTGGTGCGGACTGGTTCAGGGCATTGGCAGAGCAGGCCAGGTACCTCTTTCCCACTTTCCTGAGGATATCGCTACGCAAGGCATCCCCACTCAGCATCTCTTGCCTCTCTCTCTCTGTCTCTCTCTGGATGTGTTCATTCTCTGAAATCTCTTCCTTCTCCCCCTGAGTCACTTCACAGCTTGGAGTGCCTGATAGAGTGCCTAGAGACCAAAGAGCAAAGGGGGAAGGCCTCTGGCTCTACTGCTTGCCCATGGGCAGACAAGATCTGGTAGTTTATCTGGAAGCTCTAGAGAGTAGTGACTGATGGGGTAGCTACATCACCGGCGGACCCTGGCCAGGTGAAGCTTGCTGACATGTGGCAGCCTCTCCGGAGACTACTAATTCCGCTGGTAACATTGTATGCAAATACCTGGCTGAGTGCGAAGGGCAGAAAACATTGACACATACCTGCCAGAGGCCTATCCTGGGTCTGAAGAGTCCACCCCGGTCTCCAGCGACTCATCATCTCAGCACACACTTTGCCTGCACACAGGGAATCCGCCTCTCTCCACGAATGCCTTCTCCTGCTAGGAAACACAGGATGGCACTCAGCCAAAGGAGAGCTCAGGCAAAGTCAACTGAAGCCCGCATTTTCAAGATTTTGCCCTCTGCTGGGCCACAGCCTCCGGTGGCACACTGCATGTGCCTCACTTCTCCGAAGACAAGGCCGAAATCCGGGCATCCAGGGCCCCAGCAGTCCAGAGGCTGTGCATGGCGGCATACGGATCACCTCTTTGCCACGTACAGGAGGGAGGCCTCGGCCCTAGACTGGCTCCGCTAGAGCTCCACGACCTCAGCTATTTTTCCCGACCTTTGGCCCGTGCCCTTGTGAGTGTGTGACCTCTAGTTACACTTCACCTCCGACCACTCTCGATCCGCCACCTGTGGCTACCTGAGCGTGGACATCAACATCTATCACTGTCTGCAGTGTCACAGGTCACTAGGTGTCTAGGCTCAGGCTGACCTTGGCTGTCTTCTGCCCAGGCAAGGAGCTTAATCCTTCAAAGGAAATGAGGACACGTGGTCACTGGCCGACATCCTTTCTTTCATCTACACAGCGGTCTAGATGAGGGTAAAGAGGCCAGGTGGGCCAGGTGAAGGCTGAGTGCGGGGCCTAAGGCTTCCTTCCCAATCACCATGGAGACAGCCACCGCAAGGCTGGCCGGAACTTCTGACGGGGACGGGTCACAAACTCTCAGCCAATAGGAGAGGTCCAGCCTAACCGGCCGGTTCCGCAGAGCCCTCCATTTTACCCATGGACACACAACGGCCCCTTCTGTCCTTGGCCACAAAATCGAGGGCACCCAGGGAATAACTTCACAGTAGGCAACCCCTGATGTGGACACGTTCGACATACTGGGACAGCAGGCAGGTACCTCTTTGCCACTTACGCTACGATATCAGTAGGCAAGGCGCCCTTCCTCAGCATCTATGGCCCCTCTTTGTATGTGTTCTTTTAAAGAAATCTCTTTTTGCTACCCCTGAGACACATCACAACTATGAGGGGCCTGAGAGGGAACCTGGAGATGAAACAGGGGAGGCTTCTGGCTGTACCGCTTCCCCGTGGCTAGAGAATAGCAGTTAGTCTCTCTGGAAGCTCTTAGCTTCTGTTGATCGACATGGGCAATACGGTAGGGGCGGACCCTGGCCAGGTGGAGCTTGTGGGCACACGCAACCTCTGGGGGAAGAATAATTCCGCTGCTGCTTTGTATGGTGTAAACCTCCCCACGCCAAGTGGGATGGGCACAGAACATTGACCCACACCTGCCAGGGGCCTTTCCTGGGACTAAAGATCCCAACCTGGTCTCAACCTTGTCACCTTCTCAGCACATACCTTTCCTGCACACATAATCCTGCCTTTCTCCGTCGGTGCCTCATCCTACTAGGAAAAAAGCATGCCGCTCAAAAAGGCCGATGCCAGAGAAATCGAGGAGACACTGCCATTTTCCACATTTTTGCTGTCTACATATCCCCGCCTCCGGCGGAAGGCTGCCTATGTGGCCGGGCTGCGAAGGCAAGGCCGAAATCCTGGCATCCCGGGCCCCAGCAATCCAGTGGTTTATGGACGTGGGGACCCGGATGACATGTTTCCCACATACAAGAGGAATCCTTGGGCCCTTCACTGGCTCGCCATTCAGCTCCGCGACGTCCACTACTGGCCCTGGCCTTTGGCCGGTGCCCCATTGCGCGAGTGCTCCGGAGCGATGTTTCTCCACCCATCACTATCATTCTGCCACCAGGGGATATGTGAGTGTGGGAGTCACCATTTGTCTGTCACTGGCAGCAGTGTCACGAGTCACTAGACTTCCAGGTACCAGCTGACCTAGGCTGCCTTCTGCCCCAGGCAAGGTCCGGAATCCTTTATCCCAGATGCTGACACCTGGGCACTGGCCGACATTAATTGTTATCAACACAGAGGTCTGAGTGAGGGTCAGCAGGCCAGCTAGGTGAAGTCAAGGCCAGGTGGGCGGGACTAAGGCTCCTTTGCCATCACCATGGAGACAGTCCCACCACCGGAAGAGTAGGCGGAGCTTATGATGGGCCTGGTGACAAGACTGAGCCAATGGCAGAGATCTGGCCCGCCAGGCAGATGACACAGGGCCCTCCATTATGACCTATGACACCTAGTGGCCACAGGATTTGAGCACACCCTGGGAAAGCCTACGCAGGCAAAGGGGAGCCCCTGGTGCGGACTGGTTCAGGGCATTGGCAGAGCAGGCCAGGTACCTCTTTCCCACTTTCCTGAGGATATCGCTACGCAAGGCATCCCCACTCAGCATCTCTTGCCTCTCTCTCTCTGTCTCTCTCTGGATGTGTTCATTCTCTGAAATCTCTTCCTTCTCCCCCTGAGTCACTTCACAGCTTGGAGTGCCTGATAGAGTGCCTAGAGACCAAAGAGCAAAGGGGGAAGGCCTCTGGCTCTACTGGTTGCCCGTGGGCAGACAAGATCTGGTAGTTTATCTGGAAGGTCTAGAGAGTAGTGACTGATGGGGTAGCTACATCACCGGCGGACCCTGGCCAGGTGAAGCTTGCTGACATGTGGCAGCCTCTCCGGAGACTACTAATTCCGCTGGTAACATTGTATGCAAATACCTGGCTGAGTGCGAAGGGCAGAAAACATTGACACATACCTGCCAGAGGCCTATCCTGGGTCTGAAGAGTCCACCCCGGTCTCCAGGGACTCATCATCTCAGCACACACTTTGCCTGCACACAGGGAATCCGCCTCTCTCCACGAATGCCTTCTCCTGCTAGGAAACACAGGATGGCACTCAGCCAAAGGAGAGCTCAGGCAAAGTCAACTGAAGCCCGCATTTTCAAGATTTTGCCCTCTGCTGGGCCACAGCCTCCGGTGGCACACTGCATGTGCGTCACTTCTCCGAAGACAAGGCCGAAATCCGGGCATCCAGGGCCCCAGCAGTCCAGAGGCTGCACATGGCGGCATACGGTTCACCTCTTTGCCACGTACAGGAGGGAGGCCTCGGCCCTAGACTGGCTCCGCTAGAGCTCCACGACCTCAGCTATTTTTCCCGACCTTTGGCCCGTGCCCTTGTGAGTGTGTCACCTCTAGTTACACTTCACCTCCGACCACTCTCGATCCGCCACCTGCGGCTACCTGAGCTGGGACATCAACATCTATCACTGTCTGCAGTGTCACAGGTCACTAGGTGTCTAGGCTCAGGCTGACCTTGGCTGTCTTCTGCCCAGGCAAGGAGCTTAATCCTTCAAAGGAAATGAGGACACGCGGTCACTGGCCGACATCTTTTCTTTCATCTACACAGCGGTCTAGATGAGGGTAAAGAGGCCAGGTGGGCCAGGTGAAGGCTGAGTGCGGGGCCTAAGGCTTCCTTCCCAATCACCATGGAGAAAGCCACCGCAAGGCTGGCCGGAACTTCTGACCGGGACGGGTCACAAACTCTGAGCCAATAGGAGAGGTCCAGCCTAACCGGCCGGTTCCACAGAGCCCTCCATTTTACCCGTGGACACACAACGGCCCCTTCTGTCCTTGGCCACAAAATCGAGGGCACCCAGGGAATAACTTCACAGTAGGCAACCCCTGATGTGGACACGTTCGACATACTGGGACAGCAGGCAGGTACCTCTTTGCCACTTACGCTATGATATCAGTAGGCAAGGCGCCCTTCCTCAGCGTCTATGGCCCCTCTTTGTATGTGTTCTTTTAAAGAAATCTCTTTTTTCTACCCCTGAGACACATCACAACTATGAGGGGCCTGAGAGGGAACCTGGAGATGAAACAGGGGAGGCTTCTGGCTGTACCGCTTCCCCGTGGCTAGAGAATAGCAGTTAGTCTCTCTGGAAGCTCTTAGCTTCTGTTGATCGACATGGGCAATACGGTAGGGGCGGACCCTGGCCAGGTGGAGCTTGTGGGCACATGCAACCTCTGGGGGAAGAATAATTCCGCTGTTGCTTTGTATGGTGTAAACCTCCCCACGCCAAGTGGGATGGGCACAGAACATTGACCCACACCTGCCAGGGGCCCTTCCTGGGACTAAAGATCCCAACCTGGTCTCAACCTTGTCACCTTCTCAGCACATACCTTTCCTGCACACATAATCCTGCCTTTCTCCATCGGTGCCTCATCCTACTAGGAAAAAAGCATGCCGCTCAAAAAGGCCGATGCCAGAGAAATCGAGGAGACACTGCCATTTTCCACATTTTTGCTGTCTACATATCCCCGCCTCCGGTGGAAGGCTGCCTATGTGGCCGGGCTGCGAAGGCAAGGCCGAAATCCTGGCATCCTCGGCCCCAGCAATCCAGTGGTTTACGGACGTGGGGACCCGGATGACATGTTTCCCACATCCAAGAGGAATCCTTGGGCCCTTCACTGGCTCGCCATTCAGCTCCGCGACGTCCACTACTCGCCCTGGCCTTTGGCCGGTGCCCCACTGCGCGAGTGCTCCGGAGCGATGTTTCTCCACCCATCACTATCATTCTGCCACCAGGGGATATGTGAGTGTGGGAGTCACCATTTGTCTGTCACTGGCAGCAGTGTCACGAGTCACTAGACTTCCAGGTACCAGCTGACCTAGGCTGCCTTCTGCCCCAGGCAAGGTCCGGAATCCTTTATCCCAGATGCTGACACCTGGGCACTGGCCGACATTAATTTTTATCAACACAGAGGTCTGAGTGAGGGTCAGCAGGTCAGCTAGGTGAAGTCAAGGCCAGGTGGGCGGGACTAAGGCTCCTTTGCCATCACCATGGAGACAGTCCCACCACCGGAAGAGTAGGCGGAGCTTATGATGGGCCCGGTGACAAGACTGAGCCAATGGCAGAGATCTAGCTCGCCAGGCAGATGACACAGGGCCCTCCATTATGACCTATGACACCTAGTGGCCACAGGATTTGAGCACACCCTGGGAAAGCCTACGCAGGCACAGGGGAGCCCCTGGTGCGGACTGGTTCAGGGCATTGGCAGAGCAGGCCAGGTACCTCTTTCCCACTTTCCTGAGGATATCGCTACGCAAGGCATCCCCACTCAGCATCTCTTGCCTCTCTCTCTCTGTCTCTCTCTGGATGTGTTCATTCTCTGAAATCTCTTCCTTCTCCCCCTGAGTCACTTCACAGCTTGGAGTGCCTGATAGAGTGCCTAGAGACCAAAGAGCAAAGGGGGAAGGCCTCTGGCTCTACCGGTTGCCCATGGGCAGACAAGATCTGGTAGTTTATCTGGAAGGTCTAGAGAGTAGTGACTGATGGGGTAGCTACATCACCGGCGGACCCTGGCCAGGTGAAGCTTGCTGACATGTGGCAGCCTCTCCGGAGACTACTACTTCCGCTGGTAACATTGTATGCAAATACCTGGCTGAGTGCGAAGGGCAGAAAACATTGACACATACCTGCCAGAGGCCTATCCTGGGCCTGAAGAGTCCACCCCGGTCTCCAGCGACTCATCATCTCAGCACACACTTTGCCTGCACACAGGGAATCCGCCTCCCTCCACGAATGCCTTCTCCTGCTAGGAAACACAGGATGGCACTCAGCCAAAGGAGAGCTCAGGCAAAGTCAACTGAAGCCCGCATTTTCAAAATTTTGCCCTCTGCTGGGCCACAGCCTCCGGTGGCACACTGCATGTGCGTCACTTCTCCGAAGACAAGGCCGAAATCCGGGCATCCAGGGCCCCAGCAGTCCAGAGGCTGCGCATGGCGCCATACGGATCACCTCTTTGCCACGTACAGGAGGGAGGCCTCGGTCCTAGACTGGCTCCGCTAGAGCTCCACGACCTCAGCTATTTTTCCCGACCTTTGGCCCGTGCCCTTGTGAGTGTGTCACCTCTAGTTACACTTCACCTCCGACCACTCTCGATCCGCCACCTGCGGCTTCCTGAGCGTGGACATCAACATCTATCACTGTCTGCAGTGTCACAGGTCACTAGGTGTCTAGGCTCAGGCTGACCTTGGCTGTCTTCTGCCCAGGCAAGGAGCTTAATCCTTCAAAGGAAATGAGGACACGCGGTCACTGGCCGACATCCTTTCTTTCATCTACACAGCGGTCTAGATGAGGGTAAAGAGGCCAGGTGGGCCAGGTGAAGGCTGAGTGCGGGGCCTAAGGCTTCTTTCCCAATCACCATGGAGACAGCCACCGCATGGCTGGCCGGAACTTCTGACGGGGACGGGTCACAAACTCTGAGCCAATAGGAGAGGTCCAGCCTAACCGTCCAGTTCCTCATAGCCCTCCATTTTACCCATGGACACACAACGGCCCCTTCTGTCCTTGGCCACAAAATCGAGGGCACCCAGGGAATAACTTCACAGTAGGCAACTGCTTATGTGGACACATTCGACACACTGGGACAGCAGGGAGTACCTCTTTTCCACTTACACTAGGGTACCAGTAGGCAAGGCGCCCTTCCTCAGCATCTATGGCCCCTCTCTGTATGTGGTCATTCAGAGAAATCTCTTCATTCTACCCCTGAGACACATCACAAGTATCAGGGGCCTGAGAGAGAGCCTGGAGATGAAACGGGGTAGGCTTCTGGATGTACCACTTCCCCGTGGGTATAGAATAGCAGGTAGTCTCTCTGGAAGGTCTTAGCTTCTTTTGATCGACATGTGCAATACAGTGGGGGCGGACCCTGGCCAGGTGGAACTCGTGGGCAGATGCAACCTCTCCGGCGACGAATAATTCTGCGGGTGCTTTGTGTCGTGAAAACCTCTCCCTGCCAAGTCGGATGGGCAGAGAACATTGACCCACAGCTGCCAGTGGCCTCTCCTGGGACTAAAGATCCCAACCTGGTCTCAGCGTCGTCACCCTCTAAGCACACACCTTTCCTCCATACATAAGCCTGCCTTTCTCCGTCAGTGCCTTATCCTACTAGGAAAGAAAGCATGCCGCTCAGAAAGGCCGATGCCAGGGAAATCAAGGAGTCACTGCCATTTTCCAAATTTTTGCTCTCTCCATGTCCCCGCCTCTGGTGGATTTCTGCGTATGTGGCCGGGCTCCGAAGGCAAGGCCGAAATCCTGGCTGCCTGGGCCCCATCAGTCCAATGGTTTATGGTTGTGGGGATACGGACGACCCGTTTGCCGCATTTAGAAAATGAACATTCAATATAGAACATAGAGTATGGAATAGAGAATATAGAAAATATAGAGTATAGAAGAATACAGAATATTGAACATAGAATATAGAATGTAGAATACAAAACACACATTATGAAATAAAGTATAAATTACACAGAACATAGAATATATATTATAGAATATAGAATGTAAAATATAGAATACACAATATAGAAGAATATAGGACAAATGTAGAATATGCAGTATAGAATATAGAAAAATATAGTATGTAAAAAGAGAATATGGAAGAACGTTGACTATAGAATACAGAATATAGAGGAATTTAAAATATAGAATGTGGAATATAGAATATGGAATATAAAATATGCAATATAGAATATGGAAGAATATTGTATGAAGACAAATATGGAATATAGAACATCAAATATAGAATACAGAGTATGGAATAGAGAATATACAAAAATACAGAATGTAGAAAAACATCGAAGAACACAGATCACAGAATATAGAGACTTTAAAATATAGAATATGATACAGAGAACACTGAAGATACAATACAGAATATAAAAGAACTTTGAAAATAGAAGAATATAGTGTATAGAAGATTTGGAATAAAGAAGAGTATAGAATATACATTATAGAAGAACATAGCATAAAGAATACAGAATATAGAAGAAAATAGAATATAAATTCAGAATATAGAACACAGAAGAATATAATATGTACAATGTAGAATAGCGATTATAGAATGCAAAGTATAGAATGAAGAATATAGGAGAATATAAATTACAGAATACAGAAGATTATAAATTATACAATAGACATGATTATGGAAAATACAATGTAGAATGTAAAATGTAGAATATAGGAGAAAATGGAATACAGAATATACAAGAATATGGAATGTTGAATATAGTATCAAGAATATGGAATATAGAATACACAAAAATATAGTATATGTAAAATATAGAAAAAAGAAGATTGAATATAGAACATAGAATACAGAAAAATCTAGAATATAGAATCTAGAAGAATATAGACTGTAGAATTTAGAATACAGAATGTAGAATATAGAAGATTTTAGAATATAGAACATAGAATATACAGTACAGAATACAGAATATGGTATATACAACCTAGACTATGGAAAAATATAGAAATAGAATATAAAAGAATATAGAACATAGAAGAATATAGAATGTAGAATATAAAATACAGAATATAGAGTATAGAAGAATTTAGAATGTAGAATATAGAATATGGACTATAGAATACAGAGGAATATAGTATATAGAATATAGAACATAGAAGATACAATACAGAATATAAAAGAAAAAAGAATATAGATCATAGAAGAATATAGAATATGGAAATATGAGAATGTAGAATATAATTATAGAAGAATATAGAATGTTGAAAAATAGAGAATACAGAATATAGGAAAACATAGAGCATAAATTTAGAATATAGAAGATACAGATATATGAATGCAGAATATAGAAGAATAAAGAAAATAGATGACAGACTACAGAATATAGAAGACAGAACGCAGAAGAAAATAGAATACTCACAAATATAGGGTATAGGATATACACTACTGAAGAATACAGAATACAGAAAGTAGAAGAATATAGATTACAAACTATAGAAGAATATAGAATGTAGAATAGAGAATACGGAATAGACTATAAAAGAGAATATTAGATTACAGAAGAATATAGAGATTAGAAGGCAGAATATACAATAAAAATATAGAAGATAGAAGAATACAGAATTCAGAAAAATTTAGAACATAAAATGTAAAATATAGAAAAAAATTGAATATAAAATGTAGAATGGAGAACATGGAATATGGAATAGGGTACAGAGAAGAATAAAGAATATTGAAAATTTTAAAATATAGAATGTAGACTGCAGAATATTGAATATAGAATTTAGAATGTACAATATACAATACAGCAGATAGAAGAATATAGATTATAAGTGAAGAATATAGAATAAGAATGTAGAAGAGTATAGAATGCAGAACATAGAAGAATATAGAACGTAGAATACAGAATAAGGAATATAGAATGTAGAATACAGAAGAATAGAGTATATAAAAATATAGAATATAGAACATTGACTATGGAATATAGAATACAGAGTATGAAATAGAGAATATAGAAAAAATATAGAATAGAGATAAATATAGACTATAGAATATAAAAAAAAAATTTTTTTTTATAGAATAGAATATGTAGAAAGTAGAATTTAGAATATAAAATATAGAATATAGAACATAGAATATAGAGGAATATAGATTATAGAATATAGAAGATTCTGGAATACAGAATGTAGAATTAAATACAGAATATAGGAGATGGAATATAAGAGAATATAGAATGCAGAATATAGTATACAGAATATGCAATATGGAATACAAAATATGGAAAATTATAAAATATATACACTATAGAAAAAAATTGAATATAGAATACAGACAATGGAACATAGAAAAATACAGAATAAAGGATATAAAACATAGAATAAAAATACATAACATAGAGAATAAACATTACAAATATAGAAGATTACGGAATGTAGAATGTAGAATGTAAAATACAGAATATACAATATAGAAGAATATATGATACAGACTATGGGAGAATATAGAGTATAGAATGTAGAATACAGAAAATTATATAGAAAAGTATATAATATAGAAAAAGAACACTGAAAATGCAACACAGAGTATGGAATATAGAATGTAGAACATAGAATATAGAATGTAGAATACAAAATATAGAATATGAAATAAAGCATAAAGAACACAGAATATAGAACAATATAAAGAATATAGAAGATAATGGAATATAGAATATAAAATGCAGAATATACATACAGAAGAATATAGAATACAGAATATAGATGAATATAGAATATAGAAGGAAGAATGAAGAATATGGAATATAGAATACAGAAAAATATAGTATGTAGAAAAATATAGACGAATATGGAAGAAAATAGAATGCAGAACATAGAATATGGAGGAATTTAAAATATACAATGCAGAAAGTAGAATATGGAATATGAAATGTGCAATATAGAATATAGAGGAATATTGTATGTAGAAAAATATAGAATATAGAACATCGAATATAGACTAGAGTATGGAATATAGAATATAGAAAAATATAGAATACAGAAGAACATAGATTATAGAATGTAAAGAATTTCAAATATAGAATATGGAACATAGAACACTGAAGATAGAATACAGAATATAAAAGAACTTTGAAAATAAAAGAATATAGTGTATAGAGGATTTGGAATAAATAAGGATACAGAATATACATTATAGAAGAATATAGCATGGATAACAGAATATAGAAGAACATAGAATATATGTTTAGAATATAGAATACAGAAGAATATAAAATGTACAATGTGAAATACAGATTACAGAATGCAAAATATAGAATGAAGAATATAGGAGAATATAGATTATAGAATATATAAGATTATAAATTATACAATACAGAAGATTATGGAATATAGAATGTAGGAGAATATGGAATACGGAATATAGAAGAACATAGAATGTTGAATATAGTATCAAGAATATGGAATATAGAATACACAAAAATATAGTATATGTAAAAATATAGAAAATGGAAGATTGAATATAGAACATAGCATATAGAAGAATGTAGAATACAGAATGTAGAATATAGAAGATTTTAGAATACAGAATGTAGAATATACTTTATGGAATATAGAATACAGAAGAATATAGTATAAAGAAAAATATAGAATATACAACATAGAACATCGAATATAGAATAGAGAGTATGGAATATAAAAAAAGGAAAATATAGAATATAGAAGAACATAGAATTTAGAATGTGGAATATAGAATACAGAGGAATTTGGAATATAGAATACAATACAGGGTATTAATAGAGAATATAGAAAAGCATAGAATAGAGATAAATATAGAATATAGAATAGAGTATGTACAAAGTACAATAGAGAATATAGAGTATAAAATATAGAATAAGAAACATAGAATATAGAAGAATATACATTACAGAATATAGAAGATTCTGGAATATAGAAGATGGAATATAAGAGAATATAGAATGTAGAATATAGTTTACAGAATATGCAATATGGAATATAGAATACTGAAATTATAAAAAAAATATAGACTATAGGAAAAAACATTGAATATAGAATACAGACAATGGAATATAGAAAAATATAGAATGTAGAATACAGAATATAAAATATAGAATAAAAATACATAATATAGAGAATATACATTATAGCATATAGAAGATTATGGAATATAGAATGTACAATGTAAAATATACAATATAGAACAATATATGGTACAGACTATAGAAGAATATAGAATGTAGAATATAGAATACAGAAAATTATACAGAAAAATATAGAATATAGAAAAAGAACATTGAATATAGAACACAGAGTATGGAATATAGAATATAGAAAAAATAGAATATAGAAGAACATACAATGTAGAATACAAAATATAGAGCATGAAATAAAGCATAAAGAACACAGAATATAGAAGAATATAGATTATAGAATATAGAAATAATGGAATATGGAATGTAAAATACAGAATCTACAATATAGAAGAATATAGAATTCAGAATATAGAATAATATAGAATATAGAAGGAAGAATGTAGAATATGGAATGCAGAATGCAGAAAATTATAGTATATAGAAAAATATAGAATATGGAAGAACATAGAATAAAGAATTTAGAATGTAGAATACAGAACATAGAATATGGAAGAATTTAAAATACACAATGTAGAATATAGAATATGGAATATAGAAGAATACTGTATGTAGAAAAATATAGAATATAGAATACAGAGTATGGGATATAGAATATACAAAAATATAGAATATAGAAGAACACAGATTATAGAATATAGAGAATTTAAAATATAGAATATGGAACACAGAACACTGAAGATAGAATACAGAATGCAAAAGAACTTTGAAATAGAAGAATATAGTGTATTCTATATTTTACATTGTACATTCCATAATTTTCTATATTCTATATTCTATAATCTGTATTCTATAGTCTTTATTCTATATTTTATATTCTATTTCTGTATTCTACATTCTACTTTCTATATTCTAAATTCTGTATTACATGTTCTTGTATAATCTATATTCTGTATTGTATAGTCTTCTACTGTGTATATTCTTCTATAATGTATATTCTATATTCTTCTGTATTCTATATTCTAATTCTTCTATATTCTCTATTCTTCCATATTGTGTATTCTACATTCTACTATATTCTTTTTCTTGTATTTCTACAGCCTTCTCTATTCTATATTCTTCTATATTCTAAATTTATATTCAATATTCTTCTGTAATGTATATTCTATAATCCATATTCTTGTTTATATTCTTCTGTATTCTATATTCTTCTGTATTCCATATTCTTGTATATTCTATATTCTATTATTTTCTATATTCTTTTACATTCTGTATTCTATCTTCTGTGTTCTATGTTCAGTTTTCTTCTATGTACTATTTCCTTCTATATTCCATATTCTAAATTCTTCTATATTCTATATTCCACATTCTAAATTCTATCTTCTATATTCTATATTTTCCTATATCCTATAAACCATAGTCTCTATTCTATATTCGATGTTCTATGTTCTATATTCTATATTTTTCTCTATGCTATATTCTTCTGTATTCTATATTCCATATTGTATAGGCTACATTTTAAAATCTTCTATATTCTACATTCTATATTAAACATTTGCAATTTTTCTATATTCTATATTTTTCTATATTCAATCTTCTATTTTCTATATATTTACATATACTATATTTTTGTGTATTCTATATTCCATATTCTCTATACTGTACTCAACATTCTATATTCTTTTCTGCAGGACTCTCCGTTCAGGTCTATTCTTGCCTGTGGGACTCTCCGTCGGGGCCTATTCTTGCCTACAGGGCTCCTCTATTCTGGCCTGTTCTTGCCTGTGGGACTCTCTGTTCCGGCCTGTTCTCGCCTGCAGGCCTCTCCGTTAGGGCCTCTTCTTACCTGCGGGGCTCCGCTATTCGGGCCTATCCTGGCCTGCGGGACTCTCCTTCCGGGCCTATTCTCGCCTGTGGAACCTCCGTTCGGGCCTAATCTTGCCTGCGGGAGCATCCTTTCCTTCCTCCTCTTGCCTGCGGGCCTCCGTTATTCGGGCCTGTTTGAGCCTGCGGGCCCCCGTTATTCGGGCCTGTTTGAGCCTGCGGGCCCCCGTTATTCGGGCCTGTTTGAGCCTGCGGGCCCCCCTTATTCGGGCCTGTTCGTGCGTGCGGGGCTCCGCTATTCGGCATGTCCGGACGTGCCGGCCTCTGCTATTGGGGCCGTTCGTCAGTGCGGGGCTCCGCTCTTGGGGCCTGCTCGTGCCTGCGGAGCTCCGGTATTCGTGAGTGTTCTTGTGTGGCGGTTCCTCTATTCGGCGTGTTCGTACGTGCCAGGCTCCGCTGTTCCGGCCTGTTCGTGCGTGTGGGGCTCCTCTATTCGGGCATGTTCTTGCCTGCGGGACTCCTCTGTGCGGTCCTATTCTTGCCTTCGGGACTCTGTTTGGGCGGATTCTTGGCTACAGGAATCTCCGTTCTGGCCTATTCTTGCCTGTAGCACTCTCCATTTGGGCCTATTCTTTCCTGCGGGACTCTCCGTTCAGGTCCGTTTTTGCCTGCAGGACCCTGTTCGGGCCTATTCTTGCCTATAGGGCTCCTCTGTTCTGACCTGTGGGAATCTCCGTTCGGGCTTATTCTGGCCTTCGGGACTCTCCATTCTGGCCTATTCTCGCCTGCGGGACTCTCCGTTAGAGCCTATTCTTGCCTGCGGGACTCTGTTCGGGCCTGTTCTTGCCTGCGGATCTCTTCTATTCAGGCCTATTCTTGCCCGCGGGACTGTGTAAGGGCCTTTTCTTGCCTGCCTGAGTCCCAGTTCGGGACTATTCTTGCCTGCGTGAGTCCCAGTTCGGGACTATTTTTGCCTGCGGGACTGTCCTTTCAGGCTTCCTCTTGTTTGCGGGGCTCCTCTTATTCCGGCCTCTTTGTGCCTGTGGAGCTCCGTTATTGAGGCCTTTTTCTGCGTGCTGGGCTCCGCTATTTGGGCCTGTTCTTGCCTGTGGGGCTTCTCTATTAGGCGATATTCTTGCCTGTGGGACTCTCAGTTTGGGCCTATCCTTGCCTGCGGGATTCTCCATTTGGGCCTATACTTGCTTGCAGAACTCTCTGTTCGGGCCTATTCATGCCTGCGGGTCTTTCCTTTCGAGACTATTCTTGTCTGCCGGACTCTCCTTTCGGGCTTTTCCTCACCTGCGGGGCTCCGCTATTCGGGCCTGTTCATGCGTGCGGGCTACCCTATAGAACTATACGATACAGAATATAGATTATAGAAGAACATAGAATACAGAATTTGGAATATAGAAAATAGAATGTAGAATAAAAGAAAAGAATGTAGAATACAAAATATAAAACATAAAATGGAGAGTATTGATTATGGATTATAGAATATAGAAAATTATGAAATGTAGAATGTAAAATACAGAAGAATATAGAATGCATACTATAGAAGAACACAGAATGTAGAATATAGGATATAGAATATAGAATATGGAACATAGGATATACCATACGGAAAAACAGTATATAGAAAGATAAAGAATACTGAACATAGAACTTTAAATATACAATATAAAATACAGAGAATGGAATATAGAACCTAGATTATGGAAGAATATAGAAATAGAATATAAAAGAATATAGAATTTAGAATGTAGAGTATAAAATATAGAATATAGAAGAATTTAGAACGTAGAATATAGAATATGGACTATAGAATATAGAGGAATATAGTATATAGAAGAACATAGAAGATACAATACAGAATATAAAAGAAAAAAGAATACAGAAAAATACAGAGTATAGAAGAATAAGGAATATGGAAAATAGGAGAATGTGGAATATAATTATAGAAGAATGTAGAATATTGAAAAATATAGAATACAGAATATAAGAAAACATAGAGCATAAATTTAGAAGATATAGGATATAGAATGCAGAATATAGAAGAATAAAGAATACAGATGACAGACTACAGAATTTAGAAGATAGAATGTAGAAAAAAATAGACTATTGACAAATGGAATATAGGGTATAGGATATACAGTATTGAAGAATAGAGAATAAAGTAGAAAAATACAGATGACAAAATATAGAAGAATGTAGAATAGAGAGTATAAGAGAATAGATTACAGAAGAATATAGAATATAGAGATTAGAAGGTAGAATATACATAAAAAATATAGAATATAGAATTCAGAAAAAATTTAGAATATAAAATGCAGAATATAGAATATAGAAGAAAATGGAATGTAGAATGGAGAACATAGAATATGGGATAGGGAATAGAGAAGAATAAAGAATATTGAAAAATTGAGAATATAGAATGTAGACTAGAATATTGAATATAAAATTTAGAATGTACAATATGGAATATAGCAGGTAGAATAATATAGATTACAACAGAACAGTATAGAATGTAGAATAAGAATGTAGAAGAGTATAGAATACAGAACATAGAAGAATATAAAATGCAGAATGTAGAATATAGCATATGGAATATAGAACGTAGAATACAGAAGAATATAGGATATAAAAAATATAGAACATCGAATATGGAATATAGAATACAGAGTATGGAATAGAGAATATAGAAAAATATAGAATAGACTTAAAGAATGTAGAATAGAGTATGTACAAAGTAGAATAAAGAACATAGAATACAGAAGAATATAGATTATAGAATATAGAATATTCTGGAATATAGAATATAGAATTAAATATAGAAAATGGAATATAAGAAAATATAGAATGTAGAATATAGTTTACAGAATATGCAATATAGAATATAGAGTACAGAAAATTATAAAAAATATAGAATATAGAAAACAACATTGAATATAGAATACAGACAATGGAATATAGAAAAATAAAGAATTTAGAATACAGAATGTAGAATACAGAATATAGAATATAAAACATAGAACAAAAATACATAGTATAGAGAATATACATTATACAATATAGAAGATTATGGAATATAGAATGTAGAATGTAAAATACAGAATTTACAATATAGAAAAATATATGATACAGACTATAGAAAAATATAGAGTAAAGAATGAAGAATATAGAATACAGAAAATTGTATAGAAAAATATAGAATATAGAAAAAGAACATTGAATATAGAACACAGAGTATGGAATATGTAATATAGAAAATATAGAGTATAGAAAAATATAGAATGTAGAATACAAAATATAGAATATAAAATAAAGGGTAAAGAACACAGAATATAGATTATAGAATGTGGAAGATAACGGAATATAGAATATAGACTTTAAAATACAGACTACAATATAGAAGAATATAGAATACAGAATATAGTAGAATATAGAAGGAAGAATATAGAATAGAGAATACAGAAAAATATAGTATATAGAAAAATATAGACTAGAAGTATATGGAAGAATATAGAATTTAGAACGTAGAATATAGAGTACAGAGCATAGAATATGGAAGAATTTAAGATATACAATGTGGAATGTAGAATATAGAATATGAAATATGAAATATAGAATATAGAAGAATAGTGTATGTGGAAAAACGTAGAATGTAGAACATCAAATATAAAATACAGAGTATGGAATATAGAATATACAAAAATATAGAATATAGAAGAATATAGATTATAGAATATAGAGAATTTAAAATATAGAATGTGGAACATAGAACACAGAAGATAGAATACAGAATATAAAAGAACTTTGTAAACAGAACAATATAGTGTATAGAGGATTTGGAATAAAGAAGAATATAGCTTAAAGAATACAGGATATAGAAGAAAATAGAATATAAATTTAGAATATAGAATGCAGAAGAATATAAAATGTACAATGTAGAATACAGATTATACAATGCAAAGTATACAGTGAAGAATACACGAAAGTATAGATTATAAATCATACAATATAGAAAATAATGGAATATAGAATGTACAGTGTAAAATATAGAATATAGGAGAACATAGAATACGGAATATAGAAGAATATAGAATATACAAGGGTATGGGAAATACAAGAAAAAGAATATAGTAGAATGTAGAATACAGAATATTGAAGAATACAGAATATGGAATAGAGAATATAGAAGAATTAGGATATAGAATACAGAAGAATACAGAATATACATTATAGAAGAATGTACACAGTAGAAAACTATACAAGAAAGAATATAGATTACTGAAGAACATAGAATACAGAATTTAGAATATAGAATGTAGACTACAGAATATAAAATACAGAATAAAGACTATAGAATACAGATTGTGGAATACAAAGAATTATGGAATGTAGAATGTAAAATAGAATACAGAATGTAGACTATAGAATATGGAACATAGAATATACCACACAGAAAAATATAGTATATATAAAAATAAAGAATATAGAACATAGAACTTTGAATATACAATATAGAATACAGAGTATGGAATATAGAACCTAGAATATGTAAAAATATAGAAAGAGAATATAAAAGAATATAGAACATAGGAGAATATAGAATTTAGAATGTAGAATATAAAGTACAGAATATAGAATATAGAAAAATTTAGAACGTAGAACATAGAATATAGAGGAATATAGTATATAGAAGAACATAGGACATAGAAAATACAATGCAGAATATAAAAGAAAAAAGAATATAGAGTATAGAAGAATATGGAATATGGACAATAGGAGAATGTAGAGTATAATTATAGAAGAATATAGAAAACTGACAAACAGAATACAGAATATAGGAAAATATAGAGCAAAAATTTAGAATATAGAAGATATAGGATATAGAATGCAGAATATAGAAGAATACAGAATGTAGACGACAGACTACAGAAAATAGAAGATAGAACGTAGAAGAAAATAGAATCTGGACAAATATGGAATATAAGGTATCGGATATATACTATTGAACAATATAGAATAAAGAAAGTAGAAGAATATAGATTACAGACTATAGAAGAATATAGAATGTAGAATAGAGAATATGGAATAGAGAATACAAGAGAATATTAGATTACAGAAGAATATAGAATATAGAGATTAGAAGGTAGAATAAACACTAAAAAATATAGAATATAGAAGAACATAGAATTCAGAAAAATTTAGAATAGAAAACGTAGAATATAGAAGAAAATGGAATATAGAATGTAGAATAGAGAACATAGAATGTGGAATAGAGTATAGAGAAGAAAAAGAATATTACAAAATTTAGAATATAGAATGTAGACTGTAGAATATTTAATACAAAATTCAGAATGTACAATACAGAATATAGCAGATAGAAGAATATAGATTATAAGAGAAGAATATAGAATGTAGAATAAGAATGTAGAAGAGTATAGAATACAGAACATAGAAGACTATAGAATATAGAATGCAGAATGTAGAATATGGAATATATAATATAGAATACAGAAGAATATAGTATATAAAAAATATTGAATATAGAACACAGAATATAGAATATGTGATATAGAATACAGGGTATGGAATAGAGAATATAGAGATAAATATAGAATAGCATATGTACAAAGTAGAATACAAAATATAGAATAAAGAACATAGAATATAGAAGAATATAGATTGTAGAATATTGAAGATTCTGGAATATAGAATGTAGAATTAAATATAGAAGATAGAATATAAGAGAATATAGAATGTAGAATAGAGTATACAGAATATGCAATATGGAAAATAGAATACAGAAAATTATTAAAAATATAGACTAGAAAAAAATAAATATAGAATAAAATCAACGGAATTAGAAAATATAGAATTTAGAAAATAGAATGTAGAATACAGAATATAAAATATAGAATAAAAATACATAATATAGAGAATATACATTATACAATATAGAAGATTATGGAATATAGAATGTAGAATGCAAAATACACAATATACAATATAGAACAATATATGATACAGACTATAGAAGAATATAGAATGTAGAATATAGAATACAGAAAATTATAGAATATGGAAAAAGAACATTGAATACAGAACACAGGATGGAATCTAGAATATAGAAAATACAGAATATAGAGGAATATAAAATGTAGAATACAAAATATAGAATATAAATAAAGCATAAAGAACACACAATATAGAAGAATATAGATTATAGAATATAGAAGATAATGGAATAAGAATATAGAATGTAAAACAAAATATACACTATAGAAGAATATAGAATATAGAAAAATGTAGAATATAGAAGGAAGAATGTAGACTGTGGAATATAGAATACAGAAAAATATATAGAATATGGAAGAATATGGAAGAACATAGAATAAAGAATTTAGAATGTAGAATACAGAATATAGAGCATAGAATATGGAAGAATTTAAAATATACAATGTAGAATATGGAATATGAAACATAGAATATAGAAGAATATTGTATGTAGAAAAATATAGAATATAGAACATTGAGTATAGAATGCAGAGTATGGAATATAGAATATACAAAAATATAGAATATAGAAGAACATAGATTATAGAAAATAGAGAATTTGAAATATAGAATATGGAACATAGAACACTGAAGATAGAATCCAGAATATAAAAGAACTTTGAAAATAGAATATAGTGTATTCTTCTATATTTTACATTATACATTCCATAATTTTCTGTATTTTATAATCTGTATTCTATTCTATAGTCTTTATTCTACATTTTATATTGTGTATTCTACATTCTACTTTCTATATTCTAAATTCTGTATTATATACTCTTGTATAATTTATATTCTGTATTGTATAGTCTACTGTGTATATTCTTCTATAATGTATATTGTATATTCTTCTGTATTCTATATTCTAATTCTAAACATCCCCACATAACCCTGCTCACCTGGAACCATTGATGAGAGTTTCCAGACAACTCATCTGGGGACCAACAACCCAGATACCCCAAACCCAACCACCCTGCTATCAGCAGAGCACACAGCACCCAACCCCAAAACTAGGAAGATCACCCACTGCACCCACAGCCAGGGTCCAGCTGGACAGACAAACACACCACCTCAACAGAAACACCACCTATATCCTCAACAGCCCCACAGGAGACCCACACTGACACATGCAGTCATTCCTCCACCAACCCTGAGAAAGGTAGTGAGAGCATCAAAATGGCAAAATTAGAGACCAGAGCAAAACACAGGCCCAGCCTAGTTGGATATGTCAAAACAAAACAAAATTTCAGGGTTCAACAAACACACAGTAAATAAATAGATATAATAATTTCTTGATGCTTCGGAAACAACAGACAATATCAAATCACAAAAAGAAGCAGGACAGGATGGAGTCAGCAAGTGACTGAAATAAAGAACAAAAAAACTGCCGGGGGTAAGAAACAGCCTGTGAAAACACAGGCAAAGCCAAGAAAAATATAGACAAAATCGAGGAAGGCACTGACAAAATGAAAGAAAGCAACAAACAAACAAAAAACCCATTGTTGTCAAGTTGTTTACAACTCATAAAAGCGATAAAGAATGCAGGAAAACAATATAAAAACGAAACAACTAGAAACCATACAAAAACATCAACTAGAAAGCCAAAAGATTAAGAATAAGATTTCAGAAACAGACAACTCAAAAGAAGGATATAGGACCAGAATTGAAACGATGGAAGACAGATTAGTGAAATTAAAGAAAAGTCCCTTGATACCAATTTGTTTGAGGAAAAATCAGAAAAAAGAATGAAGAAATCCTAATAATTATGTGGGACACTATCAAGAGGAACAACTTGCATATGATAAGAGATCCAATGGATGGGGCTGGGTGCAATGCAAAACACAGAGACAATTGTCAAAGTAATCCTGGCAGAAAACTTCGCTATCTATCATCATGAAAGACAAGAAGATACCCATCCAAGAAGCGCAATGAACCCCACACAGGATACAGCCCAAAGAAAGTCACCAAGACTTATAAACAAATGTGCAAATAAAAAGGACCAAAGACAAAGAATCCTGAGATCAGCTAAGGAAAAATAAAGTCACCTATCTAAAAAGGGGAACCAATAAAACTAATCTCCAACTATGTAGCTAAAACCACGTAGGCAAGAAGACAGTGGGAAGACCTATATAAAAGGTTGAAGGCAAAAAAAAAAAAAAAAAACCCAGTCGGCAATTCTATATTCAGTAAAACTGTCTCTCATATACAATGGCAACATTAGAATATTTCCAGATAAGCAGAAATTAAGGGAATTTGTAAAAACCAGACCAAACTTACAAGAAATATTAAAGAGAGTCCTTCGAATAGAGAACCAAAAACATTAAACAATAATCTGATATTTGGATGCAGGACAGACCACCCAGATACCAACCCAAATAAAGAATTTTAAAAATAAAACAAAGCTAAAAGGCTAAAAACAGGGAACCAAAGACATCAATATGTAAATGATGACACCAAAACAAAAAAGAGGGAATAAATGGTGTAGTTATAGAACTTCCATATGGAGAGGAAGCCAAAGCGATATCAATAAATAAAAGACTGTTTTAAACTTAGGAAGATAACGGTAAATTTCAAGGTAATAACATAGAGGCGGTCTGGTGGTGCATTGGTTAAGTGCTCGGCTGCTAACCAAAATGTCATTGCACTGAAAGTCTTAACTAAAGAAATCTAGAAAGAGAAAGAAATAAAGGACATCCAAATTGGAAGGAAGAAGCAAAATTTTCCCTATACACAGATGAAATGAACCTATACATAGAAAACTCCAAGGATTCCACAAAAAAACTACTGGAACTAATAGAAGGATTCAGCAAAGTAGCAGAGTACAATATCAACATATAAAAAATCAGTTGGATTCCTCTACATTAACAAAGAGAACTTCAAAAAGTAAATCACAAAAAGAATGCCATTTATAATAGCCCCCCAAATGATAAAATACTTGGGAATAAATCTAACCAGGGATATAAAAGACCTATACAAAGAAAACTACAAAATGCTACTGCAAGAAACCAAGAGACCTATATAATTGGAAGAAAAAAAAATGCTCATGGATAGGAAAACTCAACATCATAAAAATGTCAATACTACCTGAAGTGATCTACAAATATAATGCAAGACCGATCCAAATTGCAACGGCATTCTTTAACGAGATGGAAACACTAATCACCAACCCAATGTGAAAAGGAAAGAGGCCTTGGATAAGTTAAGTGCTACTAAAGAAGAACAAGGTAGAAAGAAGGCCTCGCACTACTGAATCTCAGAACCTACTATACAGGCATGGCAATCAAAACAGACTGGTATTTGTACAACGACAAACAGACCGATGGAACAGAATTTAGAACACAGATGTAAATCCATCCAGCTATGGGCTGCTGATTTTTGATGAAGGACCAAATTTTGTTAAATTGGGAAAAGACAGTCTCTAACAAATGGCACTGGCAAAACTGAATGTCCATCTGTAGAAAAAATGAATCAGGACCCATACTTCACATCATAAACAAAAACTAACTCAAAATGGATCAAAGACCTAAATATAAAACCTAAAAAAAATAGGATTTCATTTTACTTGTTTCAGCAATCAACATCCATGGAAGCAGCAGTGGGCAAATCTGCTACAAAAGACCTCCTTAAAGTGTTAAAAAGCAAGGATGTCACCTTGAAGACTAAGGTGCCCCTGACCCAAGCAATGAAAGCTGGATGATGAGTAAGGAAGACTGAAGAAAAATTGGCATCTGTTGGTGAAGAATATTGAATATATCATGATGTGCCAAAATAAGGGACAAATCTGCCTTGGAAGAAGTACAGCCAGAATGCTCCTTAGAAGCAAGGATGGTGAGACTTCATCTCATATACTTTGGGCATGTTGTCAGGAAGGATCAGTCTCTGGAGAAGGACATCATCCTTGGGAAAGAATAGGGTCAGTGAAAAAGAGGAAGGCCCTCAACAAGATGGACTGACATGGTGGCTGCAACAATGGGCTCATGTATAGCAATGATCATGAGGATGGCACAGGATCGGGCAGTGTTTCCTTTTGTTGTGCATAGGGTGGCTATGAGTCAGAAATGACTCGAGGGCACCTAGCAAAAACAACAACAATAAGGAGATAGAAATTATAACAAAGTACCGAATACAAATTAACATTAATCTTTCTCAAACTCTTGCAAAAGAAAATAGTAGGGAACACTTTGTAACTGATTCTATGATGACATAATCACCCTGATACCAAAGCCAAAAAAACCCACAATATCCCTTGTGAATATGAATGCAAATCTTCAACAGAGTACTAACAAACCAAATCCAGCAGCAAAATACTAGCAAACCAAACATAGCAGCATACTGAAAAGACTATAAACCACATCCCAGTGGAACTTATCCCACAAATGCAAGAGTTGTTAAGCATAAATATCAATTAATTAAGAAAATAAAGGAAAAACGAATTGGTTAATGAATGCAGAAACATCATTTGACAAAATCCAAGACCCTTTCATAATAAAATCACTCAACAAACTAGAAATGTAAGGAAACTACATGTATCTGATTAAGGACACTTGGCACTGGTGAAAGACTACAAGTTTTCCCCTAACATCAGGAACAAGACAAGGATGCCTGATTTCATAACTCTTATTCCACATTTTTCTGGAAATACTAGACAGAAAAGTTAGGCTAAAATTTTTTTTTAAAGGCATTTGAATTTGGAAAGAAGTAAAATTTTTCCTGTTCAAGATGACAAGATCTTATACATAGAATATCCTAAGGAATTCTCTCTCTTTCTCTCTCTCACATACACACACCCACAAATATACAATACAAATAAAAAACAAAAAGAAACTATTAGATTTAATATACAAATTCAACAGAATGGCAGGATATCAGATCAACACACAAAAATACAGTTCTGGAAAGCCAAATTGTTATTATTTATCTGTTTATCTATTTATCCATCTATTTATTGATTTGTTGATATAGCTATCTCTTTATCTACTTATTCATCTATTCATTCATTCATATGTCTGTCTTTCTGTGTGCCTGTCCATCCATCCATCCATCCATCCATCCATCCATCCATCCATCCATCCATCCATCCATCCGCCCGCCCACCCACCCACCCGCCCATCCATCCATCCAGTTCATTCATTTATTTATCTCTCTCTCTCTCTGTTTACTTATTACCCTTTTGAGCTTCACATTTCTTCAACACCAAACTTCAAATTGACCTGGATTTTAAGGGAAAAAAGATGTCAATGACTTCTTAATTATGCCTATGGGAAAAACTGATTCACTTGATTAGTTTTCTTCATGACACGTTTGCTTTAAATCTACTTTAAATTACTTCTCATTCAGCTTGATCCAAAAAAAATTGCATGATCTTTTTTTTCTTTTTTTTTCCTTATTTGTATAAATTTAAAGAGCTTAAATTTGGAGGAAAAGAGATTTAATGATTCTCTCTTGGTTCACTATTTGGGCCCAAGCACCCATGTGTATAGACTCAGTGCTTCTCAGGTGGTGGCAAAAACATTCATTTGCCCTGTGTTGGCTATTAGGTAGGAAGGCTGCCCCTAGCTGGAAGGAGGTCAGCCCTCAACAGTGATCATGTTGTTGGGAGAGTCTTTGAACCTGAGCAGAGAGAGTGACTATATTTATAACGTTTATTTAAGTAATTCTC
The DNA here is from genome assembly GCF_030014295.1 of Loxodonta africana. Lineage (NCBI taxonomy): Eukaryota > Metazoa > Chordata > Mammalia > Proboscidea > Elephantidae > Loxodonta > Loxodonta africana. The sequence continues at coordinate 1,143,342 of NW_026975359.1, read as the reverse complement.
AGTGCAGAGAGTTTGTTCTATTTTTGTTTGTTGAGTTTTTAGTAGAACCATGTAACACGGGGGTGTAGAAAGCTGTTAAAAGGATTTGTGTCTGTTTTAGCAAAGCAATGCAGGTGATGCTTCCATCCCTGAATCTTAGTTTATGTAAAATAATAATCAAAAAAGCAGTAAAAACAGCAGCATCAATAATAATCATCATTAAAGCTGTTTGTTGAGTGTTTGCAGCATGCTGGACAATGTTGTAAGTTGTTTGCATGTGTTAACTAATTTACTTTTTAATAAACAATATTAGTGGTAGATGCTATTACCAGTAACACTTGAAAGTTAATAATTAATACCTGAATCAAGAGAGCAAATACCTTCTTACGTGTCCAGGCCCCTTCCAAGATCATATTGATTTTGTATTTGCATTTTTGTTTTCTGGTTCTAAAATCAAGTGCCAAAAACTGCACAAGTTTCACATTATTCAAAATTTACAAATGTCACCTTGATATTCTAGATCTATTTCCACCAGTGAACAAAAGTGAGGCAAGTGTTGACCATTCATAGGACTCAATTCTTCAGTTAGACTCTGAGATTTGGTTTCCAGAATGCTTATGTTTTATCCTATGACTGACTCAATGGTTGTTTGACGACTGGAGTTTCTTTGTAAGGTGTTTTAGAGAATAATGAGATAAAATATTTCAAATTAAGAAGTAATTATGTTATAAATTATAATTGAGGAAAAATGAAGATAAGAGCTTACTGATGTGACTTCCATCTCTGTCTGTGTGTGATAGAGTTAACCTATGTATTTTCTCTCTAAACTCTGACCTACATCACCTTTCTTCTTAAGTTATTGCACATTTCTGTTTCCTACTTGAGCACAGCAGCTGTCTTACGTCATCCCATGGAATTAGGTAAGAGAATTGGCTGGTTAAAATCCCACTTCGCTTTAATTTTTCCAGATTAAATATATCTCATTCAAATAGAACAAATGTAAGTGGGCATCATGCCAAAATCTAAATTCCTGTCTATGAACTTGGAGACATTTAAACCTTAGGGGCTGAAACATTTATATTGGATCTGTGGACTTCCAGAAAGCTGAGTCTCTTACTTCTATGGTCAAGCCAACTTGTTTATTTTGAGAATAAAATTATTGCAGTATTTAACATAATATCTCCTACATTATATAATTCTCAGTATTGCATGCATATTTTGTACAGAAAAAAATCAAATTAAATATTAGTTCGTTACTAATTACGTGGAGTCTAAATCTACACGCATATTTTAAAGGTAAAATAGAGTTAACTGATTTTTCTTTTTTTAACATTCAGTTAAGATTCATTATTTGATTTGTTTTTCACTCGAACAAATATATTTTGAGCCTTGACCCTTTGTTCTTTTTTTTTTTCTCCCAGGAGTATAGATACTAAAAAAAAAAAAGGCCTCATAAAATATCACCTACAATTTCTACAATGTGCTTAATTGTGGGCTAGAGACCTAGTTCCCCCAGAAGGCCTCTGAGAAACAAAATATGAATTCCACCATGATTAGGCAGTCAGCCCATTTCTATCAAGAGGTTGAAAGCCTCATATAAGGATGAGAAAATGAGTTTGAACATTTCTTTTTTTATTAAAATTTTTCATGGTAAATGATTGAAGGCTTGTTGTCCGAGGCAAAAAAAAAACAAAGGCAATCTTGCATACTCGTAGTGTGGTAACAGTTCCTGAAATGTGTTTCAGATTAGAGGTTTCTACAGTTTTGGGTTCCTTTTCAAATCTATTTCTCTACCACCCCGTAGAGGTGCCAAATAAAGTAGCTTGATTATTCATAATATATGCAGTTTGTCTCTGTGACTCTTTGATATATATAACCAACAAACAATATAATTTAAGTTAAAACTTTGTGAAAGACGGACTTGCTGTGAGTATGTAACACTATCCCCAAGTGGGGTGACAGGGAAATCTATTTAATTTTGCAGACCCCTTCCCCAGCTTCTTACCTAATGTTTCATTTCAAATAAAATTTCCTGGGAAAATGAAACATATCTCTATATGAGACACTATATATCTCAACTGAAATAAGTTTTAAAATTAATTACTTTATATCTGGAAAAGAATGTGGATGTCTACACATCTAATGAAGAAGAATGTGCTTTTCAATGCAGTAGTTTATTCTTCAGTTTTAAAAACATGACCCGCTGGATGTGAGCAGTCTCCTTCATAACAACAACAATTCAAATTTCAAATAGCTGTTTTAGGCCACTAATTACTCTGAATTTAACCTAAAATATTACAATACCTCGGAGACTTTACTACAATTCATATCAAAAAATCAATATACAACTAATCTCAGGGACACTATTTACAGGAATTTGTTTTATTTGATAAATTATGTAGAGTGGATTGTATTGTTTTTTTTGCACACTCATTTCCTTGATTTGCATGATATCTGGGCTGCCCAAATTATTCAGATTACATTTGAATGATTTGTGCAAAAATGAGTATCAAGGTAAGTTATGTGAGATTGATTTGACCATACATTGAATTGAAATTTTCTTGGGGTGGCAATCACAAAGGAGCAAGGTGAGAGACATTTCTTGGTAAGGTGAGATAAGGGTTAGGGTTTGAAGGTCCAGTGCAACCCCTACTGGGCAGCATGGCCCTGCAGCTATCACTCATAGTCTTGATTGGGGTGGAAAAAACATTTCTTTCTTATTTTTCCCTTACCACTTTACATTATGCTTAGGACATAGTCATGTTCACGAATATTATTAGAAAGGTGAAAGGTTGTAAACTGTGTAAAGTATTTCAAGCAATACAAACACCTGTTAAGAAACTTATGCAGTGGTATTAAAATACTTTGTAAATTGTTTTATTTTTAGTGAAATATATATGCTTGTATGCATATGTATATATGTGTGTATATAATGTGTAACTGTCTAGTTTTCATAACCGATTTTGAATATATGCACATTTTCTCAACAAGTTGATGTTTTTAGTTCATTTCTCCATTTTTATCATGTACCCTTCATTTCAAATTTCTCCTGTATGTTTAGTGTATTTCTATAAATTACACAAGAAAAATTCCTAATATGAAACTGTTAGTTAAAAAAAAAAGTGGTTTCCATCAAGTCTATTCTGACTCAAAGCTACCCTGTAGGACAGAGCAGAACTGCCCAGTATGGTTTCCAAGGAGCCGCTGGTGGAATCGAGCTGCAAACCTTTTGGTAAGCGGCCCTAACTCAATGACTGCGACAGGTATGAATATGATCAAAGGTCGTGAGAAATGATTAGGAAGTTTTGAAAAGATCTACCGTGTTTTACCAAAACTATGCTACTGCATATCTGATAACGTTGCTCACAACATTTTTGGCCTAATAATTTAATAAAGTTGTTTTGTTTAACTAGGTTTTAATATTTTTGGATTATTTCTTTATTTTAAGCCTTCTATTTCATTTTTGATGTATCACTTATTTGTATATTTTTTTTCTGCTTAGCTATTTTCATTTTTATTATTAATTTTTGGTAAATTGGATTTTATTTGTGATATTAAAATTTTTTATTTATTCTAAGAATTTAATTTGGGTTCTTGTTTAGATTTATAATTCTTTACATGAAATTTTTTGGGGTAAAAACTACAAAATAACGACCCCCACCTGATGAAATGGGCATTCCAATAGATTGGAAATTGTTGCCAGTGTTCCTGTTTTCTTTTTTTTAAGTAAATTTTTCCTTCCATATATATGTTTATATTACTTTGTCATTCAAAAATTTATACACGATTTTTTTCATGGCATTGGCTGCAATCCCTATTGTGTCAGCACTCTCCCCCTTTCCACCTCACATTCCCACATTCCATTTGTCCAGTTTTCCTGTCCCTTCCTGCCTTCTCCTCGCTGTTTTTTGGCAGGTGTAGCCCATTTGATGTCATATACTGTTCGTTTTATAGGCCTGTCTTACCTTTGGCTGAAAGGTAAACTTCAGGGGTGGCTTCAGTTCTGAGTTAGAAGGATCTCCAGGGGCCATAGTCTCCAGGGTTCTGCTCTGACTGGGATTACAACAGAGAGTCCTGGACAGAGTGGGAGAAAATGTAGAACAAACGATCAAATTCACAAAAAGAACAGACTTCTCTACATATTTTATTGAAGGAGCCCTGGCTGTACAGTGGTTAAGCACTGGGTTTTAACCCAAAGGTCAGGGGTTGGAACCTACCAGGAACTTCAAGGAAGAAAGATGTGGCAGCCTGTTTCTATAAAGATTAACCCACTGCCATCCAGTAGATTCCAACTCATAGTGACCGTATAGGACAAAGTAGGTTTTGAAGGCAGTAAATCTTTACAGGAGCAGACTGCCACATCTTTCTCCCTCAAAGCACCTAGTAGGATCACACCACCAACTCTTCTGTTATCAGCCAAACACATAACCACAGCACAAACAGGGCTCCTTCTGTACTGATTGTAGCTTTAGAAATCCTATGGGGCAGTTCTGCTCTGCCCAAGGGGTCACTATGAATTGGAATTGACTCCAAGGCAATGGGCAGAGTATATAATTTATTGACGATATATAGTCATATAATAATTATATAACTTCTATAAACCCACTGCCATGGAGTCAATTGTAACTCATAGTGACCTTATAGGACAGAGTAGAACTGCCCCATAGGGTTTCCAAGGCTGTAAATCTTTACAGGAGCAGACCGCCACATCTTTCTCCTCCTGTTCAGCAGCTGGTGGGTTCCAACTACCGCCTGCCTTTCAGTTAGCAGCTCAGTGCTAAAACCACTACACAGAATCAAGACTCCTGATAACTTCTACAGCTATTGTATTCTTACTTTCCTGTTTTTCTATCACACCCAATTATCACGCTATTTCATCACATTTATATCCATAAAATTTTACATGTTGTATTTCCTCCTCTTCATTCTCTGATCAACATTTTTTTTTAATTTTTATTTCTAACTCGATCATTTTCTTTCAGATTTTTATTAAAAAATTGCATCATGGTCTGAAATATATAACCTATCTTAAAATTTAGATTCTATTTACATAAATTGGTTTACAGTGAACTAGCTTGCAATGACATTTATTTTGTCCTTTCAGTTACATGTGTTTGCATTTGATATTTTTAAAACATAAGCCAGTTTTTTGGATAACCATATTTAAATAATATTTTATTATCATTGAGTATTGTTATTACTAAGGTGAAAATTTTTAAGAATATTAAAAATATAATGTATTAGAATGTCGCTAACTATTAATTTAATTTATACAATTTATCGAACACTTTTAGCAAGTTAAATGTTTTTCATTTATTAGGTTTTCAAAAACAGTAAAGCTTTTAAATAGAAAATTTTTTTTTCTTTTTTGTGTTGTTATTTTTATTTGTCATATTCTATTTCATGGGTTAGAACATTCAAAAAAATCATAATGTTGTTAGAATAAGTCTTTGTTTTTTTCTGAATTATACAAACATCCATCATTATTTTATATCACTGTGTTTGCAGTTTTAGAGAAAAGCACTGTTCTTTGAGAAAGGCCTATAATGAAGAAAGACTGTTCAGTAGGATCAAAGCTTTTTAGAATATATGAAATGTGTGTAGTATCTTTCCTATATAACTTAATGATATGATTACTTATAGTCAAATGTGCCTTAGTTTATACCAACTTGGCTGACTATAGATAATGTTAAAAACCAAATTTCTACAAGATTAGGTTTGTATATGAACCCATAAGTTTAACTTGCAATTTATGAATGGGAAGTTTCAGACAAGAGCTTTCTAATTCATGAATAGCAACTACAGGTTATGAGTTCTTATACAAATTTAATTTTGTAAAAATTTTGTTTTTAACAGTTCTGGCGATGGGGATGGGATTAATGGAACGTTTTGAACTAGGTTAAGCTCAGCAGGCAAGTCTTAATTGGTTAACTCACATTTTGGCTTCTGGGAAGGTCAGGCATTTGTAGGAACTAGACTTAGGTTTGGTTTGCTGATGTGGGGCTTAGCATAAGTGACTGCACCTTGAACCAAGTATAGTCAGGTCAACAGTAAATAAAACTTTATGATAGATCATTGAGTTCTGTATGCTAGAATTGTATTTATATTTGCATGTATGTATAATCAACAGTTGGTATTGTCAATTAATTTTCATATTTGTCACACTTTATATTAAAGCTGACTAGTTTTTACTGAAAATAATTTTAATTTCTCAACTTCATTGAGCAATATTTGTAATAACAATTACCTAAAACTTTCAAATTTTAATGGGGCATCAATACCTTTTGACTCCATATCTCAACTGAGGAGCAAGTAATAACATTTTACTAACTGACATTTCATCCAAGTGCAGTTTAAATGTAAATTTCCCCTATTAATATAAAAGGACCAAGTCAAATTCAAAATGCCACTCTTGACATGTTCCTTGAGTTAAACTTAGATTAATAATTGCTAACGTAACATTTTAATGTTTCTTTCTCCAGCCCTTCTTAAAGGTCTTGCATATTTGTTTTTTGCCTGGGCAACAAATTTCCACATACAATTACAGATATTATAGAAATAATCACCAATTCATTTACAAGAGTTGTAGTATTCCTGACATACAAATGGTAATATAACATTTATTACAACCTACAGCCAATATAATTTCAAAATTGAGAAATGGAGAAAGAAATTCTTTTTGTAAGAATATTATACCATATTTGAACATCACTGTCATGTTTAATTATTTAAATGAATGGAGTGAAAGATTTTTTTTTTCATACCAAGTAAGCACATCTCCAATCTCTCATCTTGAAGATATTTAAAAGGGGAGAAAAAACTCATGTTGGCAAATCATCTAAATTTTTATTTCCAGATAATATTTTTTTTTTTCCAAATTGGCCATTGCTCAACAGACACAGATTCAGTGCATAGAAACAGGGGGAGAAATAGTCACCTAAAGTGATTCAAGGAAATTCTACTGCATTTAATAATCATTTTGTTTTCTTTTGAAGGACATTCAATGTTGTTTACATTGAATTTTCAGATATTGTCTGCTTTATTTTTATTTAAGCCATGAAGACAGAAAATCAAACTTTTGGAACAGAATTTATACTTCTTGGCTTTTTCCAATATGGCCAAATGAACACTGTCCTCTTTGTTACCATTGTGGGCCTCTTCTCAGTGACTTTGATGGGGAATATCATACTGATCCACCTCATCCGATTGGACACTCCACTCCACACTCCCATGTACTTCCTCCTCAGTCAGCTCTCCTTCATTGACATGATGTACATCTCCACCACGGTACCCAAGATGGCAGCAAACTTCCTGTCAAATAGTAAGACATTACTTTTTTAGATTGTAAGATTCAAACCTTTGTGGTTTTGACCCTTGGTGGAACTGAAGCTCTTCTTCTTGGTTTCATGTCTTAGGATAGATATGTAGCAATCTGTCACCCTTTACATTATCCTGTGCTCATGAGCAAGACGATCTGTTTGTCCATGATCACATGTGCATGGGCCAGTAGTTCTATCAATGCTTTAATACATACATTGCATGTATTTCAACTTCCATTCTGTACATCTCGGATCATTAACCACTTTTTCTGTGAAGTTCCATCTCTAATGCCTTTGGTGTGTCAGGACACCTCCTAACGTAAGTATACCATCCTCTTTAGTGTCCTTATCATTCTGCTACTACCATTCATGGCCATTCTGGCTTCCTATGCCCGGGTGCTTATTGTGGTATACCAGATGAGCTCAGGTAAAGGGCAGACAAAAGCCATCTCCATGTGTTCCTCTCATCTGATTGTGGCAAGCCTATTCTATGGGACTGCTCTCTCCACCTATACAAGACCACACACCTTGCATTACCCTGAGGAAGATAAAGTGGTGGTGGTATTTTACAGTATCATTACACCTCTTCTGAACCCATTTATCTACAGTCTGAGGAATAAGGAGGTCATGGGGGCTATGAAAAGAGTTTTGGGAAAATAGACATTTGTACAGAAAATATGACTTTAGGAACCCTTTATAGTTTGAGACTGAACAACATGATTTGATTAGCCTACCGTCTAGAGAGATGTAAGCTCAAAGAAATGTTTACAAAATAAATAATTAGACAAATGCCTTCATTTCTCCTCTCTTCAGAAATAACTAAATCACTACATTGGAACTGGATTGATTTACAATGTATAAGCAAGAGAATGGTTGCCATTATCTACGTTGTTTATCTTCTAAAGCAGTAGATTTAGTACCTATAAACACAATACTCCTATGTCATAGCAAATATTTTTTCTTCTTTAATTTGCTGAAATAAAATGCATAGAAAATATAATTTATTGCAAAATGCGTAATACCTAGATAATATATATGATGACCAAACTGTAGTATAGAGCAGATTTCATATATCCACTCATTCTTTCATTCATTGAACAAAAGTTTTAATGCTTTAACTTTGTATGTGACGCAATTATAGGCACTGGTGATATGGGGTTGAGCAGTATAAAACTGAAATAAATGTCTGCTCTCTTAAAGTTTACATTTCATTGTGAGGTGAAAGACAATATATAAAATTAATGCATAAATTGTACAGTATATCAAAAAGTATTAATTGCCATGAAGAAAAACTAAGTGGAAAATTGGAATAGGGAAACTAAAAGATGTTTGCAATTATAAGTAAAATAGAGAAGGGAGAAACAAGAATGTGACAATTTGTCAGACTAAAAGGAGTTAAGGAAGAGAATCAAGTGGACATCTGAGGAAAAGTGTTCTGGGAAAAGCAAAGAGCAAGTGAGAACTTCCGTGATGGGAACATGCCCTGCATAGTCACAAAAGATCAAGGAGTAAATTGATGAGACTTAGGCAATAGGTAGATGTAATGGTGCCAGAACATGTAGTATAAATTAGATCAGTATGAGGATTCTGGATTTTAACCTAAAATGCTGGGCAACCATTGCTGAGTTGTGAGTATAGAATTGATGTGAACACAAGGAGGCCATTACAGTGGCCCAGTTGTGACAAAATATGGCCTTGGATAGAAGTGATATTAGTGGTGGAGCAAAAACTGGCCAGATTCAGGAGACTGGGAGAAAGCAGATATTTGAGTTTTGTGGACACATTGGGATATGAAACGCACAAAATAAGAGGCATTCAGAATTGGGCTAAGACTTGGACTAAATAATTGGAAGTATGGAGTTGTCATCATTATAGTTCGGGGGAAGCCACAGGTGGAACGTTTTCATCATTCAGCATCTCTTGTGCTACTTTCACGTTGACCTCTTGGCCCCACAAACGCAGTCATTATTCTGACTTCTATCACCATTAAATAGAAGCTCTTATTTCTCATCACCATTGGGTAGAAACTTTGGAATCAGAAAAAAAAAAGTTCACTTTGATAACTGGCTTCTTTCAGTCAACATATTTAAAAGATTTAACCATATTTTTGTGTGTCTCTGTAACTCCATCATTTATATTACAAAGCTGCATTCCATTGTATGGTTCCTGAGCAATTGTTTCCGTTCTGATGCAGGAAATGTTTGGCTATCATGAATAAAACTGCCATAAAACTTCGTGCACAAATGCTTTTTGAGAACATATTAACTGAATTATCTTGTATATACATCAAAGATTGAAATTGCTTGGTCATATTTTAAGTACATGTACAGCTATGAATGTGTTATTGCAATGTGGGTTTAGTCATTTGTATTCCATTCAGCAATACAAGAGAAATTCTTAGAGTCTAATTGTTGATAATAAATAATGCAGTGACTTGCTAAACTACCTGGCACTAAATATAAAATTGGATATAAGCCATGACCATAAAATCCAACCAGTGCTCAAACAGTGCATGAATAATGGTATTGGAAGAAAGTATACATTTTCTGTGAAGTATTTAAGATAATCACTGACAAGATTGTTTTTAATCCATTGTCAATAATTTTAATAATTATGGTTTGTAATTCACAATTTTCAGTTTTCCACAACAGCAACAACAAAATATTAGGCATGCAAATAAACAGGAGCACATGGCTCATTCACAGGAAAAAATAAATAAATTTGAAACAATCCCTGAGTCAACTCAGATATTGGAATTACTAGAGAAATAATATAAATAAACTGTATTAAATATGTTCAAGGTGCTAATGGATACCATGTACAAAGGACTAAAGGTAACCAGTAAAATAATGTCTTAACAAATAGAGACTGCCAATAAGGAGATAGAAATTATAAAAGGACACCAGATAGAAATTAACAATAATCTTTCTCAAACTCTTCCAAAAATAGAAGTCAACTCATTCTAGAATGACATTATCACCCTGATACCAAAGCAAAAAAAAATAAAATAAATCACAATGTACCTTATGAATATGGATGCAAATCGTCTATAAAATACTAACAAACCAAATTCGGCAGCAAATTGCAACAAAATACTAGCAAACCAAATAGGGCAGCATATTGGAAGGACTATACACCACGAACCAGTGAAACTTATCCCATAAATGCAGAAGTGGTTAAACATAAATATCAATTAATTAAGAGAATGAACAAAAATGATTATATTAATTGATGCAGAAAAATCATTTGACACACTCCAGTACCCTTTCAGAATAAAATCTCCCAACAAACTAGACATGTAAGGAAACTGCTTGTATCTTATTAAGGACAGTTATGGAATGCCCACAGCTGACATCACACACATTGATGAAAAAGTAAAAGTTTTTCCGTAACATCAGGAACAAAACAAGGATGCTTGAGTTCACAACTCTTATTCCATATTATTACGTAAATACTAGCCAGAAAAGTTAGGAAAAAAAAAAAAATAGGAAATGGCATTCAAATTTGAAAAGAAGTAAATTTGTTCCTGTTCAAATGACATGATCTTATATACAGAATATCCTAAGAAATACTCTGGGCTCAAGCATAACAATGATTGTGAGGATGGCACAGGACGGAGGAGTGTTTCCTTCTGGTGTACATAGGAGTCGCTATGAGTCAGAACAAAGTTGACATCACCTAACAACAACAACAAAGAATACACACACACACACAACAAACCAACAAAAACAAAAATAAACTATTAGATTTAATATACAAATCCAACAAAATTGCAGGATGTCAGATGAACACACAAAAATCAGGTTTTGACTAGAGCTCTGGAGAACCAAACTTGATATCTCTGCTTATTTGGTTATTCATTCATTCATTTATCTCTCTCTATTCTGGAGAACCAAACTTGATATCTCTGCTTATTTGGTTATTCATTCATTCATTTATCTCTCTCTATTTATTTACTGATTACTCTCTTATACTTCAGATTTCTTCAATACCAAACTTTAGGTCTTTGAACCTTATCAGAGAGAGTGACTGTATGTACAGGGCTTATTTTAAGTAATTCTCCCTGTAGATACTTTGTTCTAGTTTTGTTTATTTTTCTCTTGAAACTTTAGTAGAACCATGTCACACTGGGATGGGGAAAGCTTTTAGAAGGATTTGTGTCCACATTTGAGCAAAGCAGTGGAGGAGATGCTTCCATCCTTGAATCAATCTTAGTTTGTGTAAAATAATAATCCAAAAAGGCAGTAAAAACGGCATCATCATTAATAATCATCATTAAAGCTAATATTTATTGAGGGCTTACAGCATGCTGGACAACATTGTAAGTTGTTTGGCCCCTGAGAGATATCTCTCTTTTTATGCCACAGGAAGAGTTCTAGGTTTTCATGTTCTCTCAAAGTAGCTGACAACTCTCTGTGTATAATACACTTAAATATTTTTCTCACACAATATCAAGTGATAATAAAACAATAACAACAAGCACCACTTAAAGGTATCAAACCTAACTTCAGAGGTAGATTTTCATTGAAACTTAAGAAACTTGAACTGCAGATCCTCTCACCTGTGCAGGCCTCTTCCACAGTCATATCAATTTTATATTTGTATTTTTGCTCTCTCGTTCTTAAAGAAAATGCCAGAAACTGTACAAGTTTCACAGTATTCAAAACTTACAAATGTCACTTCGACATTCTAGAAATCCTTCCACAAGTGACTGAATGTGAGGCAAATGTTGACTATTCATAGGACTCAATCGTTCAGTAAAAATCTGAGATTAGGGTTCCTAAACACCTGTGTTTCCTCCTAAAACTGATTCAGTGATTGTTTGGCCCCTGGAGTTTTCTTTGGAAAGTGATTTAGAGAATAATGAGACAAAATATTTCAAAGTAAGGAATAATTATTATAAATTATAATTTATGAATTATAAAATAACATATATATCATAATTGGAGAAAAATGAAGATAAGATCTTACGATGTGACTTACATCCCTGTCTGTACATGAGAGAATAAACCTGTGTATTTTTTTCCCAAAATCTAACCCACATCGAGTTTCTTCTTAAGCCATTGCAATTTTTCTTTTCCCATTCTTGAGCACAGCAGCTATTTCATGTCATCCCACAGAATCAGGTAAGGGAATTGACTGGTTAAAATTTCAACTCACTTCAGTTTTTACAGATTAAGTACATCTCATCGAAATAGAACAACGTTATTGAGCACCATGCCAAACTCTAAATTCTAATCTACACGTGGGCACTTTAACCCTTAGGGATTACAGCATCTGTATTTGATCTGTGGACTTTCAGAAATCGGAGTCCCTTACTTCCATGGCCAAGCCAACCTTCCTATTTTGGGAATAAAATTATTGCAAAATTTAGCACATTAATAATATCCTCAGTATTTCATGCATATTTTGTATAGAAAAAAATCAAACTATACATTAGCTGATTACTATATGGAGTCAAAATCTACATACATATTTTAAAGGTTAAATAGTTAACTTTTAAAAAAAAATTTAAAGCAATCAGCTAATATCAATTATTAGATTTTTTTTTTTTCACTTGAACAAATATATTTTGAGGCTTGACCCTTTGTTCATTTCCCTCCCTCCCCCCAGGAATGCAGACACCAGGACTAATAAAATATCACTTGTAATTTGTACAATGTGCTTAATCACGGACTACAGGTCTAGTTTTCCCAGAAGGTCTCTGAGAAACAAAAATATGAATTCCACCCTGATCAGGCAGCCAGCCTGTGTCCACCGAGAGGTTTAAAGTCTATATAAGGACGAGAAAATTAGTTTGAACATTTGATTCTTTTTTCTACTAAATTTTTTCATGGTAAATGATTGAAGACTTATTTGCTGAGGCAAAAAAAAAAAGCAATCTGCAAGCTCATAGAATGGTAACACTTCCTAAAATGTGTTTCAAATTAGAGATTTCATAGCTTTGGATTTCTTTGTGAATTTATTTTTCTGTCATCCTGTAGAAGTGTCAAGTAGCTTGATTTTCCTAATACATGCAGTTTTGTCTGTGACTTTTTAATATATATGACAAACAAATAATATAATTTAACTTAAAAATTTTTGAAAGACAGACTTGCTGTGCCTCTCTAATACTGTGCCCAAGTGGGGTGACAGGAAAATCTTTTATGTAATTCTGCAGATCCATTTCCCAACTCCCTGTTTAATGATTTATTAAAAAAAAAAAAAAAAAGTCTTCTAGGAGAATGAAACAGATCTCTATATGAAAGATGATATATCTCAATTAAAATAAAATTTTAAACTATTTTTTATATATGTAAAATAATCTATATGTCTAACTGGAAACCCTGGTGGCGTAGTGGTTAAGTGCTACAGCTGCTAACCAAGAGGTCGGCAATTCAAATCTGCCAGGTGCTCCTTGGAAACTCTATGGGGCAGTTCTGCTCTGTCCGATAGGGTCGCTATGAGTCGGAATCAACTCGATGGCAGTGGGTTTCTGATGAAAAAGAATATGGTTTTCAACACGGTGGCTGATTTTTCAGTTTTAAAAACATGGCCTGCTAGCGGTAAAGCAGTCTTGTTCATAATAACAACCATTCAGATTTCAAATAACTCTTTTGGGCCATTTATTACTCTGAATTTAACCTACAATGTTATAATACCTTGAATACTTTGCTACAATTCGTGTCAAAAAGATCAATATACAACTAATCTCAGGGACACTATTTAAAGGAATGTGTTTTATTTGAAAAATTATGTAGAGTGAATAGTATTTTTCTTGCAGGCCCATTTCCTTTGATTTGGGCAATTTCTGGGCTGGCTAGATTATCCATATTACATTTGGATGATCTCTGCAAAAATTGAATATCCAGGTATGTTATCTGAGATTAATTTGGCCATATATTGATTTTAAATTTTCTTGGGACAGCAATCACAAAAGAGCAAGGTAAGAGACGTGTCTTTGTAAAGCGAGAAAAGGGTAGGGTTTGAAGGTCCAGTGCAATCCCTACTGGGCAGCATGGCCCTGGAGGCATCACTAGTAGTCTTGACTGGGGTAGAAAAAAATGTTTCTTATTTTTGCCTTGCCACTTTGTATTATGCTCAAGGCATAGTCATATTCAACAATATTATTGGAATGGTGAAAGGTTGTAAACTATTTCAAGCGATACAAATTCGTGGTGAGAATCTTTGCAGTTGAATTAAAATATTTTGTAAATTGTTTTATTTCAAGTGAAATACATATGCATACATGCATGTGCATATATATTTCTATATATAATGTGTAGCTGTCTAGTTTTCATAACTGATTTTGAATACATGCACATTATCTCACCAAGCTGATATTTTTTAGTTCCCTTATCTGTTTTTATCATGTACTCATCATTCCAAATTGCTTCTGTAAAATATATTAAGTTTACTATACTTCTACAAATTTTTTATACAATGAAAATTCCTAACATGATATTGTTAGTTCAAAAAAAAAAAAGTATGCCTTAGTTTATACAAACTTGGCTGACTATAGATAATGTAAAAAATAAAATTTCTACTAGATTAAATTTGCATATGAACTTATAAGCTTTATTTGCAATTCATGAATAGGAAGTTTCAGACAATAGCTTCCCAATTCATGAATAGCAGATATAGTTTATGAGCTCATATACAAATTAATCTTGTAGAAGTTTCATTTTCAACAGATTTCTGGTGATGGAGAAGGGATTAATGGGACATTCTGAACTAGGTTAAGCGCAGCAGGCAAGTCCTAACTGGTTAATTTACATTTCGGCTTCTGAGAAGGACAGGCATTTACTGAACGAAGACTTACATTTTGGTTTGCTCATGTGACTGCATCTTGGACCAAGTATAGTCAAGTTAACGGTAAATATAACTGATGATGAGTCATTGAATTTTATGTGCCAGAATTGTATTAGTACTTGCATGTGTATAATCAACAATTGTTATTGTCAGTTAATTTTGTGCTTTGCTGCTAACCAAAGGGTTGGCAGTTCGAGTCTACCAGCCACTCCTTGGAAACCCTATGGGGCAATTCTACTCTGTCCTATAGGCTCTCTGTGAATCGGAATCAACTCAACAACAAGGGGTTTTATATTAAAGTTGGCTAGTTTTTAATTGAAAATATTTTCTATTTCTTAACGTTGTTCTGCAATAAGAATTATCCAAAACTTCTGAATTTTAAAAAAGCCATCAGTAGTCTTTTGATTTCATATCCTGATTGAGCAGCAAGTGATAAACTTTTACTAATTGCCACTTCTTCCAAGTGCAGTTTAAATGTAAATTTCCCGAATTAATATAACAGGACTAAGTAAAATTAAAAATGCCATTCTTGACATGCTTCCTGAGTTAAATTTAGATAAATAATTGTTAACTTCTATTTTAATGATTCATTCTCCAACCATCCCTTAGGTCTGGCATATAGATAGATAGATAGATAGATAGATAGATAGATAGATAGATAGATAGATAGATAGATAGATGATACATAGGTAGGTAGGTAGATAGGTAGGTAGATGATAGATAGGTAGGTAGATAGGTAGGTAGGTAGGTAGGTAGATCGATCGATCTTTTTTTTTTTTTGGAGGGCTTTGTCAATGAATTCCCATTTACACTTACAGATGTTGTCTATATAACCACCAATTCATTTAGAAGAGCTAAAATATTCCTGACCCACAAATGTTAATATAATTTAAAAAACTTTTTTTCTTACAATGTATAAAAAAATTTTTTTTTCTTTTTTTTTAAATTCAAAATTGAAAAATGGAGTCAAGAAATTTTTTTTAAAGAATATTATACCATGTTTAACCAACAGTGCAATTCTAAACTATATATATGAAGGAATTGAGTGAAAGATTTTTTCACAACACGTGAACATGTCTCTGGTCTATCATCATGAAGATATTTACAAGGGGAGTAGTAACTCATGTTGGCAAATCATCTAAATGTTTTATCCCGATATTATATTTTTATTCTGTGATCAATTTTAAAGAAACGTTATTTTTATTTTTTCAAAATGCCCATTGCTCAATAGACACAGATTCAGTGCATAAAAACCCAAAACCAAACCCATTGCTGTTGAATTGATTCTGACCTATAGTACCCTATAGCACAGAGAAGAACTACCCCATAGAGTTTCCAAGGAGTGCCTGGTGGATTCAAACTGCTGACCTTTGGGTTAGCAGTCGTTGCACTTAACTACTACACTACCAGGGTTTCCTGTATAAAAATAGGGAGAGACAGTCACCTAAGCTGATTAAAGGGAATTCTACTGCATTTAATAATCATTTTGTTTTCTCTCAAAGGTCAGTGTTGTTACATGGAATTTTCAGATATGGTCTGCTTTGTTTTGATTTAAGCCATGAAGACAGAAAATCAAACTTTTGGAGCAGAGTTTATACTTCTTGGCTTTTTCCAATATGGCCAAATGAACAAGATATTCTTCGTTGCCATTACTGTCATCTTCTCAGTGGCTTTGATGGGAAATATCATACTGATCCACCTCATCTGATTGGACACTCTACTCCACACTCCCATGTACTTCCTCCTCAGTCAGCTCTCCTTCATTGACATGGTGTACATCTCCACCACGGTACCCAAGATGGCGACAAACTTCCTGTCAAATAGTAAGACCATTGCTTTTTTCGGTTGTGAGATTCAGACCTTTCTGTTTTTGACTCTTGGTGGAAGTGAAGCTCTTCTTGGTTTCATGTCTTATGATAGACACGTAGCGATCTGTCACCCTTCACATTATCCTGTGCTCATGAGCAAGACGATCTGTTTGTCCATGGTCACATGTGCATGGGCCAGTAGTTCTATCAATGCTTTAATACATACACTGTATGTATTTCAACTTCCATTCTGTACATCTCGGATCGTTAATCACTTTTTCTGTGAAGTTCCATCTCTAATGCCTTTGGTGTGTCAGGACACCTCCCAGTATGAGTATACTGTCCTCTTTAGTGGCCTTGTCATTCTGTTACTACCATTCATGGCCGTTCTCGCTTCCTATGCCCAGGTGCTTATTGTGGTGTACCAGATGAGCTCAGGTAAAGGGCAGACGAAAGCCATCTCCACGTGTTCCTCTCATCTGATTGTGGCAAGCCTATTCTATGGGACTACTCTCTCCACCTATACAAGCCACATTCCTTGCATTACCCTGAGGAAGATAAAGTGGTGGCGGTGTTTTACAGTATCATTACACCTCTTCTGAACCCATTTATCTACAGTCTGAGGAATAAGGAGGTCATGGGGGCCATGAGAAGAGTGCTGGGAAAATGGATATTTGTACAGAAAATATGACTTTAAGAACCCTTTATAGTTTGAGACTGAACAATGTGATTTGATTAGCCTACTGTCTAGAGATATGTAAGTTCAAAGAAATGTTTACAAAATAAATAAATGTAACAATGCCTTGGTTTCTCCACTTTTCAGAAATAACTAAAGCATTGTTATTGGAACTGGGTGGATTTGCTGTGTAAAAGCAAGAGAATGGTTGCCATTATCAACTTTATCTTCTAAAGCAATAGATTTAATCCCTGTCAACACAATGCTCCCATGTCATAACAAATTTTTAGTACCTTTTTTAATATTTTGAAATAAAATGCACATGAAATATAATTTACCATATAATACATAATATCAGGAAAATACATATGATGACCAAACTATAATATAGAGCAAAGTGCATACAACCACTTATTTATTTATTTATTTATTCATTCATTGAACAAGGGCTTTAATGCTTTAACTCTGTATGTTTTTCACCAAAAAGTATTAATCACCATGAAGAAGAACTAAGTGGAAAATTGGAATCGGGAAAACAAAGGATATTTGCAATGTTAAGTCAAACAGAGAAGGGAGAACCAAGAATGCAACATTTGTTAAAAACTAAAAGGAGTCGAGGACAAGAGACAAGTGGATATCTGTGGATGAATGTTCTGGGAAGAGCAAAGAACAAGTGAGAATTCCCTGAGGTGGGGACATGCCCAGCATAGTCACAAAAGATCAAGGAGTAAATTGGTGAGACACAGGAAATAGGTATATGTCTTGGAGCCGGGTCTTACAGTGTAAATTAGATGGATGTGAGGATTGTGGCTTTGAACCTAAAGCAATGGGCTACCTTTGCAGAGTTGTGGTAGAGAATTGATGTGGGCAGAAGAAAGCCATTGCAGTAGTCCAGCTGTGACAAGATATTACCTTGGACCAAGGTGATATTAGTGGAGAGGCAAAGACTGGGCAGATTCAGGAGACTGGGAGAAAGCAGACATTTGAGTTTTGTGGACACATGGGATGTGAAATACTATGAAATAAGAAGCTTTCAGAATTGGGCTAAAACTTGAAATTAACAACTGGAAGTGTGGAACTGTCATCATTACAGCTTGAGGGAAACCACAGGTGGAGCATTTCATCATTCGTCATCTCTTATGCTACTTTCATGTTAATGCCTTAGGCCCACAGTTACAAACAATCATTATTCTGGCTTCTATCGCCATTAAATAGAAGCTCTTATTTCTCATCACCATTGAGTCGAAACTTTTAAATCAGAAAATAAGTTCTCTTTGATGTCTGGCTTCTTTTCCTAAACATGTTTAAAAGGTTTAACCATATTTTTGAGTGTCTGCATCATTTTCATTACAAAGCTGAATTCCATCATATGGCTTAGAATAATTATTTCCATTCTGATGTCAGAAATGTTTGACTATAATGAATAAAACTACCATAAAGCTTCCTGTACAAGTGTTTTTTGAGAACACGTGAACTCAATTCTCTTGTACATATACCTAAATTGAAATTGCTTAGTCATAAATTAGGCACATGTTTAGCTCTAATAAAAAAAAAAAATTTTATTGGTCTATGAATGCCTTACTTCGGTCAGTTTGTTTATAATATAATGTATACCTGTAAGTTCACCACCCAACCCAACAACTAAAATAGTAAATTTATCTTTAGTGCTCCTCCAACTCTTGGCGAACCCATGTGTGTCAGAGTAGAACTGTTCTTGGTAGGGTTTTCAACGGCTTATTTTTCTAATGTGGATCACCAATCCGTTCTCCTGAGGTGCCTCTGGGTAGACTCGAACCACCAAGCTTTCAGTTAGCAGTGACTATGTTAGCTGTTCGCACCATCCAGGGACTCTTCATATCCTCCTATACCTCTGGGTAGACTCAAACCACCAAGGTTTCATTTAGCAGTGACTATGTTAACTGTTCGTACCATCCAGGGACTCCTCATATCCTCCTATACCTCCACCATCATTCTGAATTTTTGGTTTTTTAATTCTCTTGATATAATTATAATATAGAATTCATAGGGTATTAGAAAATATTTTTAGATGTTGTAGAACTTAATAAAGGGGCCTTAAGTTGTAGATAATCTTTTTGAAAATTGTTTTTTCAGTTGACATTACTAACGCTCCAGTTTGAATGAAATGACAGCCCATTCTATTTTATTACTGAATGGCATTCTATTTTAAGACTATACTACACATTTATCCATTTTTTGTTGTTGGTGTTGTTGCTGATAGATGCTTGTTTTATTTCTAGTTGTCTACTATTATATACAATGCACTTATAAACATTGTTGCATTTGTCTCCTGTGTCCCATAAACAAGAGTTTGTATTTTGTATATACCTATGAATGGAATTGGTGGTGAAATTACTTAAGTGTGTAAACCATTTGTGTTCTACATAAAGTTTGAAATTCTAATTTATACTTACTATCAAAAACGAAAATAATAAATCCATATTTTAATAAATGTACATTCAAATTTAATGAATTTTAACATATTTAAATATTTTTCACACAGATTGCATGAAAGTTCACATCTGCAGACCACATCAGTCAGTGAAGTATATGGTTGTATGTCCAGTTGCTAGCTTCAAGTTTCAGGTAATCTCCACCCCAGCTTCTTGATCTTGGCCTTAGAGTTTTATACATCCTTGATCTTTTATTATTGTGATTAATTTTTGTAGTATTTTTGACCATTTTCATGCTTTTGAGTTCCAATAGAGCCTAAACCTGACTAAATACGATGCCTAAACTTCAATAGCTATAGCTGACAAACTTTTTTTAAGTAAATAGCAATTTGAAGGATGATTTGTGTAAGTTATACAGAATAAAGAAATCCATATACAGTACATTCACAACTAATCAGATAGATTATCGCAAATTGAACAAACCTATATGAAAGTAGTAACATATTATTAGCACTTGAGAAGATTCCTCATGCCTCCCCCTAGCTGCTACCCATACTTACTTGTAATGAAACCATTATATTTAAGTGCATTATCCATGAATTATACTGAACAATGAAAAAATAAATCATTTCAATTATTACATAAATTCAATATAATCCCCATTAGAATCCCATCAGTGTGTGCATGTGTGTGTGTTTAATTTACAAGTTGGCTATAGAATTTATATAAAATGATGCAAAAAACAGTAATAGCTCAAAGGGAATTTTAAAAATAATAAAATGAGATGCATCATTCTATGTGATATCAAAAATTTGTATTGATATAATTATAGACCAATGGAAGAGAATACATAATTCAGATGCACACATATGTGTACAATGATGAGTCACATATGTCAGGTGCTTGTATGGGGAGTGATAAAAGGATACACATTTCAGTGAAAGTTGTTGGATCAATTGTATATCCGTGTATATTTTTAAAAAATGAGATGTGGATAATGTCAGTGAAAATGACCAAGTTGATAGCCTCAGATAGCTTCTGTGGAGGGCCTGTTCCTGCACAGAAACAACGACAAAGCAAAAAGTGTTAGAATCAACTTTTTTAGAAATTTAGAAAGTTTTAAAATATTTACAGCAACCAAGCAAATACTGAAATAAGAGAAAACCAGAAAACCAAACCCACTCCCGTCAAGTTGATTGCGACTCATAGCGACCCTATAGGACAGAGTAGAGCTGCACTATAGAGTTTCCGAGGAGTGTCTGGTGGATTCGAACTGCTGACCTCTTGGTTAGCAGCCGTAGCACTTAACCACTACACCACCAGGGTTTCTAAAATAAGAGAAAGGCCACTTAAAAACATCAGGAGAGGGGATGTTACAGAAAACGGTGTGTTAAGAAGGTATAGGATTCATTCCCTCCACTGAAGCAATGAAAAAAACCAAAATCCAAACCCAATGCCGTCGAGTCCACTCCCACTCATAGCGACCCTATAGAACAGAGTAGAACTGCCCCATAGAGTTTCCAAGGAGCGCCTGGAGACTTTGAACTGCCGACCCTTTGGTTAGCAGCCATAGCACTTAACCACTAGGCCACCAGGGTTTCCCTGAAGCAATGAATAAGTGGGAAAAAAAAACTGACAGAATAAACATTAAGTGCTTCATGAGAAAAGATGCTGTTGAATTTTGATGAAAAATGGTGGCATTTTTGTTTATTCACCTACTATCCCCCATTCTCCACTTGGCAGCTGCCATGAAGACAGCAGCCCACATTCCTGGTGTGGCTTGCTGGTGCCAGGGTGTGGACAAGACAGATCTTTTTTCTAAAAATGTTGTTGTTGTTTATTTTGACCAATCTGGTAGTTCCAGAGATACCTGCTCTGAGATAGGCCTTGGCTTTACTCCTCTCAGACATGAGTGGCTCCCAGGTGGTATCTGTCTGTCAGAAGCCTTAAAGACATATAATGCCATAACCAGCTTAGGTAAGTAATGGAGAACAAGGAAAGAAGCAGACAAACCTGATAGCCTGGAAAAGAAGAGGCTGATGAGGCAGATGCATGGGAGAATAAACTGTTTGTAGAGATACTGAAAGTACTGAAGGATCAGAGATCCAATGTACATACCCAGGTTGAATGCATGCTCAGACAAGACCTGAGAGGACCCTAGGTTTGAGCCTCTGGCAGATCTTTGGGCTCTGCACAAACGGAGGTGTAGACTAAGGCCCAGTTGTAGGTGGCCTGGCTAAGCATTGAAAGAGTACCTAATTCAGAGTCAATCTTCAATGACCAGGAAAGGGTTTTTAGTTTTCTTTTTCTTCTCTTTTTGACTCCAAAAAAGGTCTCTATCAGGTCACTGGTTGACCACTAAAATAACAGAAGATAGACTTCAGTGACCACACATGGCAAAGAAAACAGTCTATGCAAAATAATAAATACATACAAACAAATAAATAGTTTGGAAATGTCACTAAACAGATGACCGCAGCCCTCAACAATAACAGCAAGCACTAGGTAGGCTGGAGAATCTGCTTTTCAGACTTAACACATAAAATTCACAAAGCCCAGTGTTTGGTAAAAATACTAGGCATGCCAAGAAACAGGAAGTACAACCAATTCACAGGAAAAAAAAAAAATCGGTGAAAGCAGTCCCTGAAGAACTAATGACATAGAATTGCTAGGCAAATCGTTTAAATCTACTGTGTTAAACATGGTCAAAGACCTAAAGGAAAACAGGAGAATGTCTCAACGAATAGAGAATATCAATAATGACAAAGAAATTATAAAGAAGGCGTCAAATAGAAATTAACATCAATCTTTCTCAAACTTTTCCAAAAACTAAAAGGAAGGAATAATTTGTAACTCAATCCATGATGCCATCAGCATCCTGATATTTAGCCAGACAAAGCCATCAGAAAAAAATATTGCATAGAAATATCTATGGAAATCCTCAACAAAACGGTAAAACTCCAATCCAGCAGCATATTAAAAGAACCATATGCCGTAACCCTGTGTGCTTTATCCCACAAGTGCAGGAGTAGTAGCTCAACATATAAAAGTCAATCAGTGTAATGCAACACATTAATAGAATGTAGGGAGAGGGGGATGATCTATCAACTGATACAGAAAAAAGCGTTTAACAAAAAAACACTCAAAAATCAGGAATAAAAGCAAACTTCCTATTGTGTGAGAGTCAAAAATGGCTCTGTGTATTAGCCCCGTTATTTACTTCTTCAAGTAAGCTGAGGCGTATTACATGGAAAAAAAAAAAAAAACTGGCGTGAAACTCAAACTTGTACATGTCCAACTGATTTAAAAATAGCCCAAATAAGCAGATTTTTAGCCACTTAGGACCTGCCTGTTTTACATACCCTGCAAAACTGGACTCAACTTCTGCTAGTCCTAAAAAAAAAAAAAAAAAAGATAAATTCGTGTAGTTATAAAGACCCTAAGATGCCGCTGCTTTTAGAGCTCTCTGACCCAGAGACTTATCGCCTGGCTGCAGGAGGATATCGCTTCTCACCCCTGGGAGCTTTCTTGCTCTCTTCTCCTTCTGATGCTACCTGTGACTCTAGCCTCTGGAAGACCTTCTGCTACAGGGACCACCCCCTTGCATGTGACTTTCAATGTGTTGGCCCCATTAAATAGCTTGTTGTGCAATACTGTCATATAGCTCTGAATTTCCTTCACCTCAGTACCCTTCCTTAAAATGATAAAGGACAGTTGTGAAAAACCAACACTTAACATTATACTCAATGGTGAAAGACTGAAAGATTTTGCCATAAAATCAGGAACACGGCAAGGATATCTCTTTTCCCTACTTCTATTCAACACTGTGGTCTTTTTGTTCGCCTCTGTGAATGTGAAAACTGGACAATGAAAAAAGAAGGCAGGAGAAGTACTGATGCGTGGAAGTGTGGTGTTGGTGAAGAATATTGAATGTACCATGGATTAACAAAAGAACAAAAAAATCAGTCTTACAATAAAACAGTGAAATGTTCCTTAGGAATGAGGATGGCAAGACTTCATCTTACTTACTTTGGACACATTATCTGGAAAGACCGATCACTAGGAAAAGAAGTCCTGTTAGGTGAAGTAGAAGATCACAAAAATAAAGGAAAACCCTCAAAAAGATGGATTGACCCAATAACAACAACAATGGACTCAAACATACCAACAATCATTAGGATGGCATGGGACCGGGGAAAATTTCTTTCTCTTATATATTAGGTTACTTTGAGTAGAAGCCAACTAAATAGCAACTGCTCTCAACAACATTCAGCGCAAGACATCAACAACAACATAGCTACAGCTTATCTTCATATCAAACAAAACCACCACCAGTTGCAGTAGAATCAAACGCAACTCACAGTGACCCGTTGGGTGTCGGAGTAGAACCGGGCTCCGTCAGTAGGCTGCACTGTGTGTCTGTACCATAATTTGTTTCCCATTCGTCTGTTGGTGAGCATTTAGGTTGTTTACATCTTTGTGCTGTTGTGAATAGTGCTCCCATGAACATGGTATGCATATGTCTATTCCTGCGACTGCTCTTACTTCTCTTGGGTATATTCCTATGAGTGGGATTGCTGGATCTTATGGTATTTCTACTTCTAGCTTTTTAAGGAAGCACCAGATTGTTTTCCAAAGTGATTGTATCATTTTACATTCTCACCAGCAGTGCATGAGAGTCCAATTTCTCCACAACCTCTCCAACATTTTTATTTTGTGGTTTATGGATTGACCAAACCCATCGCCATCAAGTCATTTCTGACTCATAGAGACCCTATAGGACAGAGTAGAACTGCCTTGTGGAGTTTCCAAGGAGCGCCTGGTGGATTCCAACTGCCGACCTTTTGGTTAACAGCATTTAACCACTACACCACCAGGGTTTCCATTTTTTGGATTAGCGCCAGTGTTATTGGGGTGATAAGACATCTCTTTGTTGTTTTAATTTGCATTTCTCTGGTGGCTAATGATCATGAGCATTTCCTCATGTGTACATTAGCCACCTGAATATCTTTTTTGGTGCAGTGTCTGTTCATATGCTTTGCCCATTTTTAATTTTTTTTATTTGTCTTTTTGTAGTTGAGGTGTTGCTGTACTTTGTAGATTTTAATGATTAGACCCTTCCCAGATATGTCATAGTTAAAAATATCTTCCCAGTCTGTAGGTTCTGTTTTTACTCTTTTCATGAGCATAACTGACTTTTAGCAGACCCCAGTTATCTAGTTTCTGATGTTTCTGCATTGTTGGTTATGGTTTGTATTCTGTTTATGTCGTGTATCAGGCCTCCTAGCATTGTCCCTATTTTTTCTTCCGTGACCTTTATCATTTTAGGTTTTATATTTAGGTCTTTGATCATTTTGAGTTAGTTTCTGTGCATGATGTGAGGTATGGGTCCTGTTTCATTTTTTTGCAGACAGATATCCAGTTACGCCAGCACCACTTGTTAAAAAGACTGTCTTTTCCCCCATTTAATGGACTTTTGGGCCTTTGTCAACTATCAGCTGCTCATAGGTGGATGGATTTACGTCTGGGTTCTCAATTTTGTTATATTGGTCTATGTGTCTGTTGTACCAGTACCAGGCTGTTTTGACTATCATGGTGGTATAACAGGTTCTAACATCAGGTAGTGTGAGGCCTCCCACTTTGTTCTTCTTCAGTAATTCTTTACTTATTTGGGGCTTCTTCCTTTTCCATATGAAGTTTGTGATTTGTTTCTCCAACATGCTAAAAGTTGTCATTGGAATTTGGATTGAGATTGCATTGTATCTGTAGATCACTTTGGGAAGAACTGACATTTTCATAATGTTGAGTCTTCATGTCTATCAGCATGGTATGTTTTTCCACTTATTTAGGTCTCTTTTGATTTCTTGTAATAGTGTCTTGTAGTTTTCTTTGTGTAGGTTTTTTACATCTCTGTTTAAATTTATTCCTAAATACTTTATCTTCTTGGGGGCTATTATAATGGTATTGATTTGGTGATTTCCTCTTGGAAGTTTTCTCTTTTGGTGCAGAGGAATCTGACTGACTTATGTATGTTTATCTTATATCCTGATATTTTGCAAAATCTTCTATTTTAGTTGTAGTAGTTTTCTTGTGGATTTTGGGGGGCTTTCCATGTATAAAACCACATCATCTGCAAATAGGGATACTTTTACTTCTTCCTTACCAATTTGGATGCACTTTATTTCTTTTTCTTGCCTTATTCATCTGGCTAGGGCCTCCAGTACAATGTTGAATATGAGTGGTGACAAAGGGCATCCATGTCTGGTTCCCCTTCTGAAGGGGAATGCTTTAAGACTCTTCATTTAGGATGATGTTGGTTGTTGGCTTTGTATAAATGGCCTTTATTATGTCCAGGAATTTTCCTTCTATTCCTATTTCACTGAGAGTTTTTATCAAGAATGGGTTTTGGACTTTTTAAAATACCTTTTCTGCATCAGTTGATAAGATCATGTGGTTCTTGTCTTTTGTTTTATTTATGTGATGGATTACATTATTGTTTTTCTAATGTTGAACCATCCCTGCATACCTGGTATGAATCCCACGTGGTCATGGTGAATTATTTTTTTGATATGTTGTTGAATTCTATTGGCTAGAATTTTGTTGAGGATTTTTGGGTCTATATTCATGAGGGATATTGGTCTGTAATTTTCTCTTTTTTGTGGATCTTTACCTGACTTTTCTATCATGGTTATGCTGGCTTCATAGAATGAGTTTGCAAGTATTCCATCCTTTTCTATGCCTGAAATGCCTTTGGTAGTAATGGTGTTAACTCTTCCCTGAAAGTTTGGTAGAATTCTCCAGTGAAGCCGTCTGGGCCAGGGCTTTTTTGTTGGTGGTGGTTTTTATTTTTTTAATTATCTCTTCAATCTCTTCTTTTGTTGTGGGTTTATTTAATTTTTCTACCTCAATTTGTGTTAGTTTAGGTAAGTAGTGTGTTCCTAGAAATTTGTCCATTTCTTCTAGATTTTCAAATTTGTTAGAGTACAATTTTTCATAGTATTCTGTTATGATCCTTTTTATTTCCATTGGGTCTGTTGTGATATCACCCATTCCATTTCTTATTTAGGTTATTTGCTTCCTCTCCTGTTTTTTCTTTTGTCAATTTGACCAATGGTTTATTGATTCTGTTGATCTTTTCAAAAAACCGTCTTTTAGTATTGTCTACTCTTTCAATTGTTTTCCTATTCTCTATCTCATTCATTTCTGCTCTAACCTTTATTATTTCCCTTCTTCTGGTGCCTGAGGGCTACTTTTGTTTCTCTCTATTTGTTCAAGTTGTAGGGGTAATGTTTTGATTTTGGCACTTTCTTCTTTTTGAATGTGTGCATTTATTGTTATAAATTGACCTCTAAGCATTGCTTTTGCTGTTTTCCAAAGGTTCTGGTAAGACATGTTTTCATTCTTCATTTAATTCTATGAATTTATTTTTTCCATCCTTGATTTCTTCTATAATCCAGTAGTTTTTAAGCAAGGTGTTGTTCTGTTTCCACGTATTTGATTTTTTTTCCTTGCTGTTTCTGTTATTGATTTCTAATTTTATGTCATTATAATCAGAAGATACTCTTTCTTAAGGTCAGCTGATTAACAATTTTAATTCCATGTACAATCTTAATTCTCCTTTGCCATGTAACTTAACATATTCACAGATTCCAGGGATTGAGACAAGGACACCTTTGGAGAATCTTTTTCCTATCTTCCGTATTGATATTTTGTAAAACCATGTCTGTTCAACAGGCAGACATCAAGGCCAGCTCCTGGCAATACAAAAACCTAATTGATAGTGCCAGGTCAGCTCCCAGATGTCAAAAAATATTCTACTTCTTCTTCTAGGATATTTGTACTCACTTCTCTTCCCTTTGAGTTAATTCATCTCATTGTACTACTATGACTTTTTGTTTAACTGTATCTGTTTACAAACTTCAATAAAATTAAAAATATCTCTACTGCAATAAAAAATGTATTAAAATAATTAATTAAACAAGTACAAATTTGCAATGACTATAGTGGCTATTGTGCCAGTCTGCCTCAACAAAGGTCTCCCTTACCCTCTCTGGCCCGGTATTTCCCCAAGCATGAGGTCCTGCATTAGATTGATCCCTCCTAATGGTTTGTCCAAAGGAAGTGAGTCAGACAATGTTCTGTTGTGATCTGTAAGTTTTACATTGGCTAATTATTGGAAATAGACCACCAGACCATTTTCCTAGTCTAATCTTTTTAAGGTTTTAACCTTGGGCAGTAACTTAACTTTACTAAGATCCAGTTTCATCAAAAGTCGGTGGGAGCTAAAAATAACATTATCTTCATGAATCTGCTTCGATGAAATCATGCAAATAGACTGTTAGGAACGATATAGCTCACTCAGTAATTTCTCAATAAATTTTTTTTTATAATTTTTATTGTGCTTTAGGTGAAAGTTTACAAATCAAATCAGTCTCTCACACAAAAACTTATATACACCTTGCTACATACTCCCAATTGCTATCCCCCTAATGAGACAGCCCACTCTCTCCCTACACTCTCTCTTTTCGTGTCCATTTCACCAGCTTCTAATCCCCTCCACCCTCTCATTTCCCAACCAGGCAGGAGATGCCAACATAGTCTTAAGTGTCCACCTGATCCAAGAAGCTCACTCCTCACCAGCATCCCTCTCCAACCTATTTTCCAGTCCAATCCATGTCTGAAGAGTTGGTTTCAGGAAAGGTTCCTGTCCTGGGCCAACAGAAGGTCTGGGGGCCATGACCACCAGGGTCCTTCTAATCTCAGTCAGACCATTAAGTCTGGTCTTTCTATGAGAATTTGGGGTCTGCATCCCACTGCTCTCCTGCTCCCTCAGGGGTTCTCTGTTGTATTCCCCGTCAGGGCAGTCATCGGTGGTAGCCGAGCACCATCTAGTTCTTCTGGTCTCAGGATGATGTAGTCACTGGTTCATGTGGCCCTTTCTGTCTCTTGGGCTCGTAATCACCTTGTGTCCTTGGTGTTCTTCATTCTCCTTTGATTCAGGTGGGTTGAGACCAATCGATGCATCTTATATGGCTGCTTGCTAGCGTTTAAGACCCCAGATGCCACTCTTCGAAGTGGGATACAGAATGTTTTCTTAATAGATTTTATTGTACCAATTGACTTAGATGTCGCCTGAAACCATGGTCCCCAGACCCCTGCCCCTGCTACGCTGGCCTTTGAAGTATTCAGTTTATTCAGGAAACTTCTTTGCTTTTGGTTTAGTCCAATTGTGCTGACCTCCCCTGTATTGTGTGCTGTCTTTCCCTTCACCTAAAATAGTTCCTATTACTATCTAAACCCCTTTCCCGCCCTCCCTCGCTCCCCCCTCTGGTAATGACAAAAGAATGTTTTCTTCTCAGTTTAAACTATTTCTCAAGTTCTTAGGGCACCTTGGTTGCTTCCATCTTTTTGCTATTGTAAACAGTGCTGCATAAACATGGGTGTGCATATACCTGTTTGTGTAAAGGCTCTTATTCTTCTAGGATATATTCCAAGGAATGGGATTGCTGGATCCTATGGTAGTTCTATTTCTAGATTTTTAAGGAAGACCCAAATTGATTTCCAAAGTGCTTGTACCATTTTACATTCCCACCAGCAGTGTATAAGTGTTCCAATCTCTCCACAGCCTCTCCAACATTTACTATTTTGTGTTTTTTGGATTAACGTCAGCCTTGTTGGAATGAGATGAAGTCTCATTGTAGTTTCGGTCTGCATTTCTTTAATGGCTGATAATCGTGAACATTTCCTCATGTATCTGTTAGCTACCTGAATGTCTTCTTTAGTGATGTGTCTATTCATATCTTTTGCCCATTTTTAAATTGGGTTATTTGTCTTTTTGTAGTTGAGTTTTTGCAGTATCATGTAGATTTTAGAGATCAGGCGCTGATTGGAAATGTCATAGTTGAAAACTTCTTCCCAGTCTGTAAGTAGTCTTTTTACTCTTTTGGTAAAGTCTTTGGATGAGCATAGGTTTTTGATTTTTAGGAGCTCCCAGTTATCTAGTTTTTGTTTTGTATTTTTAATAATGTTTTCTATACTATTTATGCCATGTATTAGGGCTCCAAACAGTGTCCCTATTTTTTCTTCCATGACCTTTACCTTTTTTTTAGATTTTATATTTAGGTGTTTGATACATTTTGAGCTCATTTTTTTGCATGGAGTGAGGTATGGGTCTTGTTTCACTTTTTTGCAGATGGATATCCAGTTATGCCAGCACTATTTGTTAAAAAAAACTGTCTTCTCCCCCCATTTAACTGTTTTGGGGCCTTTGTCAAAAATCAACTGCTCATATGTGGATGGATTTATATCTGGATTCTCAATTCTGTTCCATTGGTCCATGTATCTGTTGTTGTCCCAGTACCAGGCTGTTTTGACTACTGTGGTGGTATAGTAGGTTCTAAAATCAGGGAAAGTAAGGCCTCCCACTTTGTTTTTATTTTTCAGTAATACCTTATTTATCTGGGGCTTCTTTCCCTTCCATATGAAGTTGGTGATTTGTTTCTCCATCTCATCAAGAATGCCGTTGGGATTTGGACTGGAATTGCATTAAATGTATAGATCCCTTTTGGCAGAATAGACATTTTTATAATGTTAAGTCTTCCTATCGATGAGCAAGGTATGTTTTTCCACTTATGTAAGTCTCTTTTGGTTTCTTGCAGAAGTGTTTTGCAGTTTTTTTGTATAAGTCTTTTACATCTTTGGTAAGATTTATTCCTAATTATTTTATCTTCTTGGGGGCTACTGTAAATGGCATTGATTTGGTGATTTCCTCTTCAATGTTCTTTTTGTTCGTGTAGAGGAATCCAACTGATTTTTGTATGCTTATCTCGTATCCTGATAC
Organism: Loxodonta africana; assembly: GCF_030014295.1. NCBI lineage: Eukaryota > Metazoa > Chordata > Mammalia > Proboscidea > Elephantidae > Loxodonta > Loxodonta africana. The sequence goes on along the minus strand of NW_026975359.1, from coordinate 1,112,518 downwards.
TCTGCTGAACTCTTCTATTAGTTTCAGTAGTTTTCTGAAGGATTCCTCAGGGTTTTCTGTGTATAAGATCATGTCACCTGCAAATGGAGATACTTTTACTTCTTCCTTGCCAATCTAGATGCCCTTTATTTCTTTATCTAGCCTAATTTCTCTGGCTAGGACCTCCAACACAATGTTGAGTAAGAGCGGTGATAAAGGGCATTCTTGTCTGGTTCCCAGTCTCAGTGGGAATGCTTTCAGGCTCTCTCCATTTAGGGTGATGTTTGCTGTTGGCTTTATATAAATGCCCTTTATTATGTTGAGAAATTTTCCTTCTATTCCTGTTTTGCTCAAGTTTTTATCATGAATAGGTGTTGGACTTTGTCAAATGCCTTTTCTGCATCAATTGATAAAATCATGTGATTCTTGTCTTTTGTTTTATTTATGTCATGGGTTACATTAATTGTTTTTCTAATGTTGAACTATCCCTGCATACCTGGTATGAATCCCACTTGGTCATGGTGAATTATTTTTTTGATATGTTGTTGAATTCTATTGGCGAGAATTTTGTTGAGGATTTTCTATAATTTTCTTTTCTTGTGGTGTCTTTACGTGGTTTTGGTATGAGGGATATGGTGGCTTCATAGAATGAGTTTGGTAGTATTCTGTCCTTTCTATGCTCTGAAGTACCTTTAGTAGTAGTGGTGTTAACTCTTCTCTGAAAGTTCGGTAGAACTCTGCAGTGAAGCTGTCCGGACCAGGGCTTTTTTGGGGTGGGGGGGGGTTGATTGCCTTTTCCATCTCTTCTTTTGTTATGGGTCTATTTAGCTGTTCTACCTCTTTTTGTGTTAGTTTAGGTAGGCAGTGTGTTTCTAGGAATTCACCCATTTCTTCTAGGTTTTCACATTTGTCAGAGTACAATTTTTCACAGAAATCTGATATGATTCTTTTAATTTTCGTTGGGTCTGTTGTAATATTGCCCATCTCATTTCTTATTCAGGTTATTTGGTTCCTCTCCTGTTTTTCTTTTGTCAGTTTGGCTAGTGGTTTATCAATTTTGTTAGTTTTTTCAAAAAAAAAAACAGCTTTTGGTCTTGTTAATTCTTTTCATTGTTTTCTATTTCTTTTAGTTCAGCTCTAATTTTTAGTATTTGTTTTTTTTTTTTTTTTTTCTGGTGCCTGTGAGTTTCTTTTGTTGCTCTCTTTCTATTTGTTCAAGTTGTGGGGATAATTCTTTGATTTTGGCCCCTTCTTCGTTTTGGATGTGTGCATTTATTGATATAAATTGACTTCTGAGCATTTCTTTCACTGTATCCCAGCGTTTTTACAGGAAGTGTTTTCATTCTCATTGGAATTTCTTTGTTCCATCCTTAATGCCTTCTATAATCCAGTCTTTTGTTTTGTTCAGTTTCCAAGTGTCTGATTTCTTTTCCCTGCTTTTCCTGTTATTGATTTCCACCTTCATGCCCTTATGGTCAGAGAAGATGCTTTGTAATATTTGAATGTTTTGGATTCTGCTAAGGCTTACTTTATGCCGTAATATGTGGTCTTCTAGAGAATGTCCATGTGCACTAGAAAAGAAAGTATACTTGGCTGCTGTCGGGCGGAGTGTTCTGTATATGTCTATGAGGTCAAGTTGGTTGATTGTGGCATTTAGGTCTTCCGTATCTTTATTGAGCTTCTTTCTGGATGTCCTGTCCTTCACCAAAAGTGGTGTGTTGAAGTCTCCTACTATTATTGTTTTGTCAGAAATTAATAACTCAATAAATATTAACTGTCCTGATTTTTGTTATTGATTTTAATATTATTATTTTCTCTTTTAATTAATTTATTCAGGGTTACCAGAATTTGACTTATATTTCTACTTTCACTTTCTTTTTTCTCATATTATTGACTATATCCATAGGTATATGCCTGTTTGAAAATAAAATTCAAATATCCCTTCATAGATTGGTTTGACAATCCTAGTATAATTATATACTTGTGTGGTTTGTCTATCTAACCACATTGCACATGCAAACAGAATGTGCCTCAAACCACCAGACAACTAGGAATGAGGCATGTACAACCACTGGCATCAACCATTCCATGAGTGCTACAGCCATCTGTGATCAAGACATTTACACAATATTGGCAAAGTGAAAGCCACTATTATTATTTCTAGAAAGCAAACAGTAAACAGTAAAACAAATTCTCAAAGCAGATCTGCTTATTCTTCTCCAAACTACTCATATTCTTTCTAATATCACTGTACTGGCACATTGTGTTTCTGATCAAATGTTGTCTTCATGTCACCACTGCCTCTGGCTGCCACCATGTTACCCGGGACACCTGCATGGCTTCCGAGGCTTCTGCTCTGCCCCTGGGCCTCACTGGGCCTTGCTTCACTGATGGAAAGACCCCTGCACAGGATCTCCTGAGCCTCTGCCACTGGGCCCTTCTTGACCTATGCTGCTGCCTCCTACCATGCTACCCAGGCCAGAGTGGTTCTCTGTCTTGCTGCCGTGATACCAAGGCCTACCCTGCATGAGGGAATTATTGTTCCCACCACGATGCCCAAAGGGGGAAGGAAGCAAATTACACCAGCCACACTCAGGTCTCTGTCCCGCAGGTACAACTGTTGCAGTACTTTAGTAGGAGGCACAACCCTGCACAAAGACACTCAGTTCTCTCTCTATGGACCAGCAAGGCCACCATCCCTGTCTTCACTGTTACAACTCTCTCTTCTTAATATAGGGAGTTCTCAATGCAGGGACCCTGGGTCCAAAGGATGCACTCCACTCTACGCTCTTTTTGATGGTAGTGAGGGGCCCCAGAACCTCTGTGGATTTGGCCCTTATATAAGCCTAACACAATAGGAACAACAACCAATCTCCTAGTTGGACCACAAAGGGCACAATCCCATTAAGTGAATTTTCAATCCACTAGTTTTGTAGTAAATCTACTAATACCTTGCAAAATTTTGGCCCAGACAATCATTTTGTGAAATTACAAGACCAGGGCTAGAAAAGCCATATAAAAGTGATTCATTGCACGGCAATAATTCAGCCCATTTTCTTAACCCTTAACCAGTTCATAAGCAGAACTGTAACAAATCAATTAGTTAATGCTTATTATATTTTGATTATGTAGCACAGCATCGTATAACGTCCCATATTGGAGCTCCTGAGTGGTGCAAACAGTTATACTGTATAATCTCCTGGAGCAGAGCCCCTGGGTGGTACAGTTAACATGTTCAGATGCTAACTGAAAAGACGGAGGTTCAAGTCCACCCAAAGGCACCTTGGAAGAAAGACCTGGTGATCTACTTCTGAAAAATCACCCATTAAAAACTCTACAGAGTACAGTTCCACTCTGACACACACAGGGTTGCCATGAGTCAGACGTAACTCAATGGCAACTGATTTTTACTGTTTTCTGTTGCAAGATAAAGACATTAAAAAGAAAACTCTCATTACTGTACGTCAGTTCATAAGTCAACATATTCAGCTAAAGCAGAGAAGAAAGGAGATAATGAAATTATACTTATTTGATAGATCTGATGCTTTATATTTATTCCATACCTGAAACCAAAACCAAACCCATTGTCATCAAGCCTATTCCAACTCATAGCGACCCAATAGGACAGAGTAGAACTGCCCCATGGAGTTTCCAAGGAGCTTCTGGTGAATTTGAACTGCTGGCGTTTTGGTCAGCAGCTGAGCTCTTAACGACTGCACTACCAGGGCTCCTTATTCTATACTGTAGCCCCTAAAAATAATCCTATGGAAGAGGCATTATTATGCCCCTTTTACAGATGATTAAACTGACCCTCAGAGAGGTTATATAACAGGCCCAAAATATATAACTAGAAAGTTTCAAGACTGGAAAAGTTCAATTCGGTCATGGCCTTTTGTTGGGTAAGACATGTCTAGAAGTCCATTCTATTCCCCACATCATTACCAGCTCTTTCTTGACACATTAGTTATTGTGAAAGTTTAGGTTAACAGGATTGTGGACTAAGTATATTTTCTAGGTATGAGTTAAGTGCTTTATGCATCGTATCTCATTTAATACTAATAATATTATAAGGCAACCATCATATTCAAAATAATCACATCCTGACTTTAGCATGTTGATAAAACAGGCCATTATCTTCAGAGATCAAATATCCTGAAATTTTAAAATAATCCTGTATGGAGGTGATAAATGAGGAAAGCATGTGGTCATCTGTATTCTTCCAAATGCTTTCCCACGAGCATTTCTGCAGCCTGAAGCTCAGGAATCCCTAAGGCTTTAGCCAGGTGCCTTGTATTTTATACCGGCAACAGAGGCATTGGTGGGGATCCGAACGGTGATCTGGGAACCAGAGGCTTAGAGTATTTCCACACCTCCTGCACGGTGGCTCCTCTGATGCAGGTTAGTGCTACGACTCCTAGACTGAGTGCTTACAACCGGGGATGGTATGCGCTAATGCTTTCACTGTGGCCCACTTAATTTCTGTAATTTTAAAAACTATATCACAATCATACTATTTGGAAAGCACAGAAATTAAAGCACCTGGATTGCACTTGATAACATCATAACTATTCCTTTTATATTCTTCCATATACATTTTTTACAATTTGAAAAATATTGTTTATACAATCAGCATGATATCTAAGAGTATTCCAGCTGTTATATTGTGTTCCATGGGAAATTTATTAGTTCTACAATAGTTCAGGATGCACATTGTGGAAAACCTTGCAAAATAAGCCCTTTGTGTTTACAGGGTCTCCTCCCAGCCCTTCTTTTTTAGTCATATTTTAGAACGATATCCACAAGGTATGGCAATGCTTCAAGGGACAAGACTAGCTCTCTGGCTCTCACTCCATATTGCCAAATTGACTAGTAAAGGATTTTTCACTTTTACCCTGAGATTAATCTTCATTGCATTCCTACTGGTAATGAATATCATAAAGAGACATTGAGTGTATAATGTTTGAATGCATAGAAATTATAAAAATTTCATTTAAACTATGTATTAATTTCCAGTGAGAAAAAACATCCTTTCATGATTATATTGCACTAATGTATCTTTATCAAATTGTAATTATGAAAATAATATTACAGGTATTTCCCAGTGTAAGACAGGGTTCCATTCTGAAGACTCTGTCATAAGTCAGCTCTGATATAAGTAGAATATCTAATTTTTTAAAAAATATTCATTATTTTTGTCTCCTATTAACAGTATCTTTATAAATCCAATCTTTATTTGTCTTTGGGATTGGCAAGAGAATGATAACATCAACAAATTACGTGCTACAACGTTATATGTAGTACTTATTACTAATAATAAGATGTACAAAGATAAAAAAAAGGATAGTCATAGGGCAGTTCGTTGTAACTCAAATATGTCTTAAGTCGGGGGCGATCTGTACTAAGCTTTTAGGAAAGTTGAGTCTTGGTTAACACTCTGACTCTAAGGTAAATGGATGCATGTATCTGACTCTATTAAATTCTCTATTCATGAATTTCTCTTTGGGAAAAAGTTTGTGTAGAGATAAAATTTATGTTTGATAACATACTAAATATAAATAATTTAATTAAACATTCTACATGCACTATCTTTTTTCATTTTTACAAAGTAAGACAGTTACCCATTTTAAATACACTAACCTGAGACACACAGTTTATAAGAGAGGTGCCTAACTTCACAGAACTCACAGTTGCTCCAGTGAGCTCCAGCAGATTTTCCAGACTGAGATGCACTAGGAAGAAAAGGCTAGCGATCTGCTTCTGAAAAGTCAGCCAAAGTGAACCCGATGGATGGCAATAGTCCAATCAACAACCGATTATGGGAATGGTGCAGGACTGGGCAGCATTTTGCCCGGGGTAGCCGTGTGTTAGGTGACTTAATGGCACCTAACAACAGCGATGTGTTTGAAGGTCCATTCTTCATTTATGCTGTTTGTTTTATTCAAAAAGTTTTTTTTTCTTTATTTATGTTGTCTGTTTTATTCAAAAAGTTTTGTCATTATTAAGATAATAATTGGAACAAAAAACTGGCTGGCAAGCCCAAAATAACTGTGGGGAGTTTGCTTTCATGACCAGGATTTTGGACCCATGCTTCCTACTTTTGAGACCAGGGAAAAATAAATTAATCTAACCCTCCAGTCCTTCATCTGCAAATCTGAAACAGTGACAGTTTACCTCATTTAATTGTTGTGACATTCCATGAGGCAATGCACATCCAGGGTTAACATAGGACTTGGGACATTGTTTGCTACAGTTATAAGAATCCTTGTTATGTCTGAGTTACTCCATCTATATCATGCAGATGTGAAGTAAGAGTCATTTTGGCTTGGAATTGTTTTGGATTGAATTGAAGAAATGAACATACTAGTGCCAGGCCAGAATATTGGACAGGTGGGTACGTAACACAGAGTGTACCTTTGAGAAAGGGGAAGCTTTGCTAATTCTGGGAACACCACATTGAGGTAGACAGAAAAATGTGACAATGGATCTAAAAGTACTCTGAGCTCTCTGCAATTACCCACTTTATACAACTAGAAAATAAATGGGAATACGTTTTTATCCTCTTTTAAAATGTACAGAAATATTATAGACAACTAGACGTTTATCTGACCTACATACCCTCTTGTACTTTGGTAGTGTGGAATTACACAGAATTGAATTCACTTGGGAACAACTGCCTTTTTGATGTGAAATACAGATAATATTTTCTCTTTTTACCTGCTATTTTAAAAAATTTTGATTGAATTTTGAAACATTATTGAATTTGTGGCAAGTTTCATGGTATCTATTACAATTCTTATAACACATTGAATATTAAAGGCATGAGAACACATTGTAAAATTAATAATCAAGTAACCTAATAGCCTTGGAATAATGGTCATGAGTGTTTCCTCTATGTTCAAAATAAATTCATAGAAGGTAGACAGACAGAGGGCAGACAGAAAAATCTCAAGGAACACAGAAAACATGTCACTTATGCTGAAAAATGAAGACTGATATGTAATGATATTTTTGTTCTTTGGTATGAAATAGGTAACATTACATTACATGTGAGTTATGGGAAAATACTAATTTTACTTTCAAAATATTTTGGTAGGAAACATCTATGTATGGCCAATAACAATATAATAATGATAATAATCAATAACTTTTTAGAGCTGTCTTCTTGTGCATGCATTCTCCAATGTACTTATATACATTTTATTTTGTAGTTATCAAATAATCCTATAGTAGATACTATTATGTCATCTCATTTTGCACATAATGAAACTGAGGTTTAAGCATATTGCTCAAATTTATCCAACTACTAAACAGTGGCATAGGTATTCAAACTCCAGAAACCTGGCCATTAAATATGTACTTCTATGTTCAGACAACCTTCAGATGAATACAGCTACCAGTTTAAATGTTTATTATTAGATTAGTCAAGTAACTTTTCTGAACTTCGTAATATGAACTGTTTGTCCAGCGAATAGAATGCCTGATATGATAATATTTTCAAATACAGTTAATTTAAAATAATTTCATCTTAAATTTAAATCTACAGAAGACTTTCAAAATCATATTCATTGAATCTTGGCATCTGAGAAACATTGGAAAGCTGCCCTTAAGCTCAGGGCCTTAGCAGGTGGTTATCAAATCGCCAAAGCAGAGAATGAGCCAGATGGAAACAATTGAAAACAGTGCTCCAGTACACCTGTCTACTAAAGTCTGCGAATTTTCCCAGTCTAGAAACAAGTAGAGTGGCTCATAGGAAAGTAAGTGACCTTCCCCAAATATAACACGTATTTGTGAACAAAATATGGACAGGTCTTTAGAGTTCTGACTCCTAGTCTTCATGTTATTTAAGCAACTCGTAACTTGTATGTCTATACCCAGTGTGCCCTGACCCAGGGCAGGCTTAAGTGAATGAACTTTGCATGTCATGACCTCCAGTTCAGCGGCAGCCAGAGACACAGACCTGTCCATCCACCCAATGCAGTGAGAAACGCTAACAAAGAAAATAGATTAGAAAAGGAAAATGTTTCCTTAAAAATAGAAAGTCATATGAATTTAAAAAGTAATAGGAAAACACAGCTTACCTGAAACTAATAGGAAAGTGAATACATTATTTAAAAAAAAAAAAATCTACAGACACAGACTACTTTACACCTATGTTTTAGTGGCCTTTAAGAACACTGATTATCCCTCTTTTGTTTAAAAAAAAAAAATCAGAGACTACAAATTAAAAGATGAACTATAGCAATACATTTTGTGAGTTTAATATGTTTAATTTTCATGCATGCAAAGACAGTACAATGTAATATTAAATCAACAATGATCATAGATTCAAACAACTTATATACCAATAACAAGTTGTTTGATCCAAATAACATTGAAATTGTTTAAAATGGTAGCCTATTAATGAAATGCAGAACATTAATATTAAATTATTAACATAAGTATCCCAAATATATGTAATATAAAATGCAAAACTTCAGTCCAAAATAACAAAAATGTCAAATATATAAAATCAACTGGAGAAGATATTCACAATGCATATAAATAACAAGTTATAAAGATATATAAATTAAATATATAATTAAATATATAAATTACAAAATACATGGGAAATTCTTTAAATTATTAAGAAAAAGCCAAACAATCTAGAAACCATGAATTAGAGATATTCACAGTTTGCAGAAGAAATCCAAGAGGTCGATGAATAGATTAAAAGAGTTTCTGCCATGTAACTTAAGTGACATGCAATTTAAATTTATTTTCACACTTACATGATTGCTGTTAATTATCGCATCTAACAGTAAAATATGTGGAGGAATTATCACACAAATTGACAGTTGACTGGAGTGTAAAAGGTGGAGATGCAATTATCTTAAACCCAAAATATTCTAGTGAAATATTTGCTTGAGAAAATATTGCCACATGCACAAGGATATGGGTTATATTAACAAAAGATTGGAAAGAAGCTAAGTATTCTTAAATAAACATTATATATATATACATCTATATTTATATATATAAATTGCATATATATGATGTAACAAAATTTGGCAGTAGTTAAAAATATATTAAACTGAATATATACACATTTCACTCAAAATATATATATTTGAGGGAACAAAGCATAAAAGAATGATATGCTCACTATTATAGCATATTTATATCAATTTTGAAAAATGGAACATCTACATATTTTATTGATATGAAAGTCAATGTTGGTATATACTAAGAATCAAAAAATTTTAATATGTATTAAAGGTGTGAAGATCATAGACCATTCACAAAATTTGCAATGTTTTCCAAATAAATTACAGAAAAACTAAAAAAGTATTTACTACACCACAGATTATGAATGAAGTCCAAACATAATACTGTTGGTAATCCTGAATTCACAGCTCTCTCTGACAATTTGAATTTGTGAGCAAAAGACACCACCTACCTAAGTATAATAGGTGAATCCATTTACATGTGCATCCACTCCTACCACCAAAAATACTTAGACGTAAAAGAAACGGAAGTTATAGGTTCTAGTGCAAAGAGGAGCTATTCTGAAAGTGAATGAGTACCTGTATATTTTACCTGTGGTAGATGTTGGACCTCAGGTTCATTATATGAGAATATCATTTGGATAAGTCATAATCAATGGATTAGTTTTTGTCTTCTACTTTTAGAAGTATAAGATTATTGATGTCCAAATTTATGTGAAAATTGCATGCAATACAAATTATGTTCATTTATGAAATTATTAACTTTTTTGAATGGATAAAACCCAAACACCTGTGCTGTCAAGGCAATTCTGACCCTATAGGACAGAGTAGACCTGCCTCATTGAGTTTCCAAGGAGTGGTGGTGAGTTTGAACTGCCAACCTTTTGGCTAGCTGCCGAAAGCTTAACCACTGTGCCACCAGGGCTCCCTTAGAATGGATATATTATATATTAAATTAAAATCAGCAGCATTGTTTGAGAACATAATACATAAAAGTTTAAATGTTGAGGGGGTTCTAAACTTAATGAGATGTAGGCACCATGATCAGGAAAGCAAGTCATGATAACATAAATGATATGGTGATGGGTACAGTAGTATCTGTGGTGGCTGAAAGCCTAGTGTGTTTAGAGAACAGGCTGCATGTAAGTGTGGAATAGAGAATTTTTGCTTTTCTTTTTTCCTGATCAAACTTAGTTTTATCAGTTGTAATTTATTTGTCTTGATATTGAAGAAAATCATGTGAGAATCCATTAAGCAAATATCTAAAACACATGCAAAAGTAATAACTATAGGCATATCACCTCAATACCTACTAAAGTGCATAAATCTGAGTTTCCTTCAATATAGAAATACCCAAAGTGTAAAGAACTCGGATTGCATAAGTAATATTTCTTAACACCATGAGTAAATTTTGTGTGGCATACTGACAAATTATTAAAAAACAATAGAGGTGTAAGTTGTACTACTGTACATGTATGTTATCTAATTTTGTGTGAATAAAAAATAATGTATAGTAACAGCAGAGATGGATAGTACTATGCTATGGCAAAAATCTTGTTTGTAAGTGAAAGATTAAAGTAGAAATTAGCCCTCCAAGTCTGAGATTTCCCAAGTCATTTGATCAAGTTTTCATAAAGATATGTACAAGCTTCCTTTAAAAAAAAAAAAAAATTTTTTTTTTTTTCCTTTTAAACAAATCTCATTTCTGCATCATTTTACATCTTTCAGGCACCAGTAGAGCCATGGTCAATGCAAACGGCACCACAGGAATAAACTTCATTCTTCTAGGGCCTTTAACCACACACAGATCCACCTATTCCTGTTTGCCATGGTGCTTATGATCTTCATCACCTCACTGATGGGCAACACCCTTATGATCATTCTCATTCATGTGGACCCTCAACTCCACATGCCCATGTACTTCCTGCTTAGCCAGCTTTCTTTCATGGAGATGATGCTGGTCTCCACCATCGTTCCCAAAATGGCAGCCAACTACCTGATGGACACTAGGTCTATCTCTCCCACTGGCTGTGGAGTCCAGATCTTCCTGCTTCTCACTCTGGGAGGGAGTGAATGCTTCCTCTTAACGGCCATGTCCTATGACCGCTATGTGGCCATATGTCACCCACTGTGCTACCCCATTCTCATGAGTCAGAAGCTCTGTTTACTCGTGACGTCAGGTTCCTGGCTCCTGGGAGGGATCGATGGGCTGATGCAGGCTGGTGCCACTTTGAGCTTCCCTTACTGTCACTCACGGGAAATCAATCACTTTTTCTGTGAAGCACCATCACTGGTACGCCTTGCCTGTGCTGACACCACGATTTTTGAGTTTTTCATGTATGTCTGCTGCATTCTGATGCTCTTGATCCCTTTGTCTCTCATTTTGGCCTCATACAGCCTTATCCTGGCTGCAGTGCTCTGCATGCGGTCAGCTGGAACTGGGAAAAAAGCCTTTAAGACCTGCTCCTCTCACCTGGTGGTTGTGGGACTCTTCTATGGCACCATCATGTTCATCTACATGAGGCCCAAATCTAACGATTCAGAGGACCATGATAAGGTGGTCTCAGTGTTTTATACCATCTTCACACCTGTCTTGAACCCCCTTATATACAGTGTGAGAAGTAAAGAAGTCAAGGGTGCCTTGAGGAGGTGGCTGGAGAGACATTTTATGTGATATCAATGCTGAGCATAATTTGCCAAAAGGGCAGCAACCAAACTGGATACAGGTTACATTTCTAAAATATTGTTTTGCTATTTTGTTCATCCCATTTAAATTCTTCTTTTTGTGTTATCAAGTTATTTTGCTCTTACTTTGCCAATCGGGCTCCATTGTTCCTATGTGATTGTTTTTATATATGGTAAACTAATTAAAAATTATATTTGTCCTCCTGTCATAACTTGCAGTGGTGTTTTTGCTCTGAAATTAGGGCTCTGGCAATAAGTATGAGTGACTGAGTTTCTAAATAGCATATGATACGTGCATAATTTGTATTTTTTGATAAATAATGGAAATCATTAATTTTGATGGGGATAATACCTTTTGAAAACTAAATGTGGATCCTAAATCACATAATGAAGATAAAATAAATTCAAATGAAATAAGGACCCAATGTGACCATCAAACATAAAATACGTAAGAAGACATCAAGAAATATTTGCAAAATGTTGCTGTGGGAAGATTTGTTAAAGAAACTTCCAGACAGAATATAAAAATGCTAGTTGGCTTTTCATGACCTATGTTAAAACCTAAGAGTAGAGAGATGAGCTGAAGAAAAAAATATATTGTGTACAAAGGAGTCAGTACACAGTGGATTCAAAAATAAAACTTTCTTTCAGCAAAGAAGTCTCAGATTAAGAAAGGGCCTCAGGCCAAAGATCCAACACAAGTTGTGACTCTAAAATCATTTATTAAGGCTTCAGGACGATTTAAGACACTGTACCTTAAATAAACATCCAAAGAGACAAAAGACCTTCTATATATCTTGAGAGTCTTGTAGATTCTCTTTAGTTAAAAATAAATAGGACTACTAAAATGTTTTAGGGCACTGTAGTGCAGCAGAGTCACAGGAAGCCCAAGGTTGGTAGTTGTGGGTTATGCCTAATGGAGTAAATTCCAGTAAGATTCACGGAAAACTCGCAATGTTTGCAAGCATGTTTTTCTGACAGAAATACCACTAGTTTGGTCTAAGGAGTAAGCTGATTGAGGTGACTACTCAGTTTTCTCATGGTAGAGCAAGGGTGACTCAGAAAGCAGAGGCAAAAATCACGTAGAATAATTCCCAGAGAATCACACTGAATCTTAATTAAGGAGCTGGCAACAATTTCTACCAGAATTTTAGAATTGCAAGTGACTGTATGCTACCCCATTCTCTATTTTAAGAAATGTCTTAAGAGTAATTGTGTTGGTGCAATTATATAATCCCCATGCTGTGACAAAGAGAGAAACCAAGACTTCTAGTGCACATCCCCAGCTGAGAGCCCGGCCAAATTCAAAGCCATTTTTTTCAGTCCTTGGTGGCACATCATGCAAGTGTATCTTTCAGCTCCCAGTTGAGCCACTTCCACTGAAGAAGCGTGGAGTAGAGATGAGCTGTCCCTGATGAAACCTGCTGAAATTGCAAATTCATTTGCAAAATAAATAATTGTTTTAAACTGCTGTGCTTTGTGGATACACACACACACACATACACACATATACACACACTGGAATAGTGCTCAGGTGAATATATGTGTTACCTAAAACCCATAATAAAGATATGAACTACATTTGAATAAAAGGGGTTATAATTCTCTTTCCCTACTTCATATAATCTGGAACCATTGTTCTGAAAATAATATTTTTATCTGTTTAGAATTATTTTATATTACAGAGAAGTCTTACCACTTCGGCTTTGATTAAAGTTTTAAGATGTTCTAGAAGTGAAAAATCAAAAACAATGTGGTTGAGGAAAACCACTTAGATTTTTCCGTGAGAGGGCCAGGGGTTGCCGTCTGGGATCAGTCAACTAAGAACATGTACCTTGGGTAAGTTAGCTTCTCTGATATACAGCTATTCTGTCTATAAAAACAGCATTCCTAAAATTAAAAATATATGTATTATCAAGATTAATTTAAGTTAGTAATGTGAATATAACATGACAGAGACTTCAGTGCCTGGAAACATGGCAGATGAGGTATCATAACCAACACACAGAGCTAGTTGAATAGATAGATAGACAGACTTGGAAACAGATTATAGGCATGTGGATCTAAGTTTTTCTTTCATGCATTAAAGAACTGCATATATATACCACAGACACACACATACACAAATAAAAACAGTAATTAGAAAAATAAGGCAGAAGGAAGTAGCTTCTTTACCAGAATATTAGTCAAAGGAAATAAAAAAAACAATGCTGTATCAACTTTCATGGCTCTGTGTTTCATGGACAACAGGAGATAAACTACAAGGCCCCTAAAGGTGAGGATTCAGAAGAACTCTGAATAAACCAGGGAATGTAAGGGACAACACAATTCTGACTGAGTTAGCTAGAAATTAACCTCCCAGCTCCTCAAGTAGGTCCAGGAAATCTGCAGAAAATTCTTTCTCAGTGAATGGCACCAAGTAGAGTGGCTGAGAACTCGGTCAAGAACTTGTAGGTCACTTAAAAAGCCCATAATTGTCTGCTGGAGAGAGAGGTCCCACGGAGCAGCATTGCGGCACTAGACATGGGAGTGAAGAAGTATTCTTGGACATCCAGCCCAATAGGTTTTCAGATGACTCCAGCCAGTATCTGATTGCAACTTCAAAATGGACATTCTAGCAGAGAACCAACCCACTCAACCCAGAATCCTGGGGAGATAATAACTTATTGTTTTAAACTGCCAAGTTTTGTGGTGTTTTGTTAGACAGCAATAGCTGTGAAGATATGAGTTAAAATATATAATACCTTTTATTGTTTGAGTAGATGAAGTTGTAATAAAATTAGTTTTTGATTAATTAAGTGTATGGTACATTGTCCTAGATTATCACTAAACAAAAAGAAGTAAAGTGCTAAATGACACAAAGAAATCGTGAAATGCAAAAAAATAATCAATCCAAAGAAGACAGGAATGAGATGAACGGGGGACACAGAGAAGATAAGTAACTAAAAATCACTACATTGAATAATATAAAGTTTTTTTTAATTTAAAATAAAAAAACTAATAAGCTGAAAAACATAAGTTTTTCAGCAAATGTAAATAGACTAAATATTCCGAGCAAAGAATCTAGACTGGAGAAAACCTTTTCGTATTTTAATTGTTGTTGTTAGGTTCCTTCATGTGGGTTCCTACTCAGAGCGACCCTATGTGCATCATAATGAAACACTGCCCCATTTTGCCCCAACCTAACTATCATTTCTATGTTTGAGCCCATTATTGCAGCCACTGTGTTAATCCCTCATTTTTGCTGACCCTCTACTTCACCAAGCATGATGTCCTTCTCCAGGGACTGGTTCCTCCTTATAATATGTCGAAATTACATGGGACGAAATCTCGCCATCCTCGCTTCTAAGGAGCATTCTTGCTGTACTTCTTCCAAGACAAATTTGACCATTCTTTTGACAGTCCATTTTATATTCAATATTTTCCACCAACACCGTGATTCTAAGGCATCGATTCTTCTTTGGTCTTCCTTACTCGTTGTCCATCTTTCACATGCAGAAGTGGCAAAAGGCAACTGAAAATACAATGGCTTGGGTCAGGTGCACCTTAGTCCTCAAAGCGACATTTTTGCTTTTTAACACTTTAAAGAGGGCTTTTGCAGCCAATTTGCCAAATGCAATACATCCTTTGATTTTTTGACCGCTGCTTCCACTGGAGTTAATTGTAGATCAAAGTAAAATTAAATCCTTGACAACGTCAGTATTTTCTCCATTTATCACGATGTTGGTTACTGGTCCAGTTTTGAGGATTTTTGTTTTCTTTATTTTGAGGTGTAATTCATACTGAAGGCTGACGTCTTTGATCTTCATCAGCAAGTGCTTCAAGTCCTCTTTACTTTCAACAGGCAAGGCTGTGTGTTCTGCATATTGCAGGTTGTTAATGAGTTTTTCTCTAATCCTGATGCTGCCTTCTTCATATAGTCCATCTCAGATCATTTGCTCAGCATACAAATTGAATAAGTATGGTGAAAGGATACAATCCTGATGCACATCTTTTCTGATTTCAAACTAAGCAGTGTCCCATTGTTGTGTTCCAGTTACTGCCTCTTGGTCTATGTAGAGAATCTGCATGAGCAAAATTAAGTGTCCTGGAATTCCCACTCTTTGCAATGTTATCCAAAATTTGTTATGATCTACTCAGTCAAATGCCTTTGAATAGTCAATAATTAACACAGAAAGATCTTTCTGTTCCACAGTCAGCCCCTGGCCTTGTTCTGACTGATGATATTGAGCTTTTCCTTTGTCTCTTTCCGTAGATGTAGTCGTTTTGACTTCTGTGTATTCCATCTGGCGAGGGCCATGTGCATAGTTGCCGTTTATGTTGGTGAAAAAAAGGTATTTGCAATGAACAAGTCATTAGTCTCGCAAAACTCTATCATTCAATCTCCGGCATCGTTTCTATCACCAAGGCCATATTTTCCGACTACCAATTGTTCTTCTTTGTTTCCAACTTTCACATTCTAATCACCAGTAATTACCAATGCATCCTGATTGCACGTTCAATCAATTTCAGACTACAGAAGCTGAAAAAAATCTTCAATTTCTTCAACTTTGTTCTCAGTGGTTGCTGCGTAAATTTGAATGATAGTCATATTAACTGGTCTTCCTTATAGACCTATGGATATTATCCTATCACTGACAGCACTGTACTTCAGGATAGACCTCGAATTGTTCTTTTTGACGATAAATGTAACACCATTCCTCTTCAAGTTGTCATTTCTGGCGTAGTAGGCTATGTGTTGTCCAATTCAAAATGCCCAATACCAGTCCATTTCAGCTCACTAATGCCTAGGATATCGATGCTTATGTGTTCCATTTCGTTTTTGAAGATTTCCAATTTTCCTAGATTCATACTTGGTATATTTCAGGTTCCAAGCATTAGTGGTATTTTCAATTGCCTCATATGCATGTGAAAGATGGACAATGAATAAGGAAGACTGAAGAAGAATAGATGCTTTTGAATTGTGGTGTTGGCAAAGAATATTTAATATACCAAAAGAACAAACAAATCTGTCTTGGAAGTAGTACAGCCAGAATGCTCCTTAGAAGCCAGGATGGTGATACTGCATCTAACATACTTTGGCCATGTTGTCAGAAGAGATCAGTCCCTGGAGAAGGACATCATGCCTGGTAAAGTACAGGGTCAGCTTTTAAAAGAGGAAGACCCTCAATGAGATGGATTGACACAGTGTCTGCAACTATGGGCTCAAGCATAACAACGAGTGTAAGTATGGCACGGGACCGGACAGTGCTTCTTTCTGTGGTACATAGGATCGCTATGAGTCGGAAGCAACTCCACTGCACCTAATAACAACAACAATAAACATCTTTCTGGTATTCTCAGCTTTTAGCCAAGATCCACCGGACATCAGCAATTATATCCCTCCTTCCGTGTCATTTTCTTTATTTTTTTTCTTTCAAATCAGGATTTTTTTATTTTAATATTTATTTAACCACAACTTATTTTTAAAAAAGAAAAGAAAAGAAAGGGAACATATATCTGTGTACCCAAAGCCTAGCACACAGAGCACATGTTTCTTGTAGATCAGAGTCATTATACATGGTTGTCTGCCCGATGGATCAGAATCAAGTCATACAGAAATACAGCTGTATATGGCTTCAGTATGTCATATCTTCTTTGACAAGACAAGTGATGGGACTTACCATTGTGCCAGTTGGGTAGTGCTCACATAGTTCATCTGAAGAGTTAGTGTTTCTTACTCTTTGGTCTGCCATCCCAATGATCCAGATCTTTCTTCATTATAATACTCTGATTTCATTATCCTTTGAAATCCTTCCACTGGCTATATACTTACATATTCACATTTATCTCTCTAGGTTTATAGTCTCAGTCTTCCTCAATACATTTAATCAATTAATATATAAAAACAGAACCACCGTGGCCAGAAGTAGAACTGAAGTTAATGTAACAGTGGTTAAGAATTTCAACCTAGGTTTACATTCCTACCCATTACTATCCACAGGACTCTGGATGTGATAATAGCACCTACTTCATGGGGTTAATACGGGCATGGAATGAGCAATGTATGAAAAGTACTTGGTACTGTTCCTGACAGTGCACAATAAATGTTGTAATTATAATTAACAATGCACATGTTATAATTGTTATTATGTGATAGCAATGATGGAAATAACAGTAATTCCCAAATGTTATCAGGTAGATATTTTGATTTTTCTCTTTTTTTTTTTTTAATTATGCTTTAGATGAAGGTTTACAGAGCAAATTAATATCTCATTAGGCAATAAATACACATACTGTTTTGTGACATTGGTTGCCAACCCTACACCATGTCAACATTCTACCCTTGTCAACCTTGGGTTCCCCATTATCAGCTTTCCTGTTCCCTCCAGCCTTCTCATCCTTGCCCCTGGGTTGGTGTGCCCATTTAGTCTTGATTTGTTTTACGGGTCTGTCTAAATTTTGGCTGAAGGGTGAACCTTCGGAGTGACTTCAGTACTGATTTAAAAGGACACTTAGGGGCCATACTCTCGAGGTTTCTCCAGTCTCTGTCAGACAAGTAAGTATGGTCTTTTTTTGTAAGTTATAGTTTTGTTCTGCATTTTTCTCCAGTTCTGTCCTGGACCCTCTATTGTGATCCTTGTCAGAGCAGTCGGTGGTGGTAGCTGGGCACCATCTAGTTATGCTGGACTCAGTCTGGTGGAGGCTGTGGTAGTTGCGGCCCATTAGTTTCCACATCCTTTTCTGAATCGGCTTGAATTTCTGGCAGTTTCCTGTTGATGTACTGCCGCAGCCATTTTTTAATTATCTTCAGCAAAATTTTACTTGAGTGAAATTTTAAGGAGGCATATTTAAATATAAAGACAAAGAATATATGAAATTTAAAAGGTCAAAAAGATACGTAAGACAAATATTAATTAAAAGGAAATATGGTTTAGCTATAAAATATTAAACAAAGCAGATTTTAAGAAAAAAAACTCTAGATATGAAGATGCTCACACACACCATATAAGACAGGCTCTATTTTTTTTTGGATTATTAGCTTGGAGTCCTGGTGGTGCAGTGGTTAAAAGCTGACACTTATCAAAAGGTTGGCAGTTCAAATCCACCAGCTGCTCCTTGAAAACCCTACAAGGCAGTTCTGCTTCGCCCTATAGGGTTGCTATGAGTTGTAATTGACTCAACATGATTGGTTTTTATTTTTTCATATTAGCCAGCATGTTTTGTAATGCTCCTTGGTTTTCAGATACTTTCACTGACTTTATTTGACTCTATACCAAGGAATACTACATTTCCCAAGATCCTTTGCCAGCATATTTCTTGTAGGAAATCACAGTGTAAGATTGTCAGAAGATTAGAAAGGCTATAGGACAGAAGTCAGCAAATTTCTCCTTCTCTCTTTCCCCACTTCAACTATAGTTCCTGGAAGTAACCGTGGCTCGCCATGATTTCACTTTGAATAAATAGCCACTCTCTTCATGGTTTCAAATATTGTCTGCTGGTCCTCACCTTGGTTCTGGGTTCTGCATGAGGGCCCCACCCATGGGGTCCTGGAAGCCATCTTGTCCTGCTGTTTGACGGTTTCCTGGGTGTTGGGAGCAACATACTGATGGGAGTCTCTAGGTTGATTCAGCTTCCCTTGTTTGGTTCCTTCATTCCTTCATCTCCTATTGAAGTACTTATCTGAATTCTGTTCTCTCTTTTGAAATAGCTAGTGATCTCTCTCCTGATAACTGATTTTTAGATGAGGAAATTAGGCTTAGAAAAAAGTTTTTGAAAGAGACAACCTACTGGAGACATTTTCTTCTCATGATGATGGAAGAAACAATAGAGAAATACGAAAATATAATATCGCTGAAACTCTAGGCTTGGAAGTGGTATACAGACACTTTCAGCCACATGCTATTGAGCAAAGTTTATCAAATCACTAGGTTAACGCGTGATGGAGTGAAGAAGTGTGCTCCTCATGTGATCAGCAGAAGGCAGTAAATACTTGTCAAGTGATAGTCTCTTTATCACAGACTCCAAACACCATGGGCAGAAAGTTAGTTGAAAAAACTCTTTAGCAACCATAAGAGTATATTCCACAATTATCATGGCAGATAGGAAACCCTGGTGGCGTAGTGGTTAAGTGCTATGGCTGTTAACCAAAAGGTTGGCAGTCCGAGTCCACCAGGCGCTCCTTGGAAACTCTATGGGGCAGTTGTACTCTGTCCTATAGGGTCGCTATGAGGCAGAATCGACTCAACAGCAGTGGGTTTTTTGGGGTTTTGCATCATGGCAGATAAGGCAATATGAATCTTTTAAAAAGCATATCTCAGAGAGAAGATCCAGGGGCTATGCTATCAAAAAAATGAATGTGAAAACTACTCCAAGGAGGCAGAAAAGTGGCCTTATCAGTGACTATTCCTCATCAGAAATATAGTGGGCCTTTAAATGTCTGCCTAATGGAATTTCAGAATTTCTGGGGACCCACGATTCCTGTGGATATCTCATTCTTTCTTTCCTAATACCAGTGTTTATTTCCGTTATCCTGTCCCTGTCCAACCAAGACATGCTGGATATTTGGATAACTGGGAAATTTAGATAATTCACAGGTCATCAGATAAAAGATGGACCTTATTGGTGACTGCTTATCACCAAGAGATCCTGGGCTTTGAGCTTATTCCATGACTGAACGGGACATTTGGTTGTCTCCTTTGGAGAGGAGTTGGGACCCAGAAGGGTGAACTACTTGATTAGGAATGTTGGTTAATCATCTGATCTTCATCCTTCCTGGCTCAAGTTTAGATTGCACTTCCCTTTTCTCTGAAGTTAGGTGTGGACTGTGAAACATTAGTGCAAGTGACATGCGTAACCCATGGCAAGAATTTAGAGCCAGCGAGTGAAATTCCATGTTCTTTCCATCTTCCAGAAATTGCTGTTGCTTCACAATGAGGGAAGCACCATCAGCCTGTGTCCCTGAGGGAGGACAAATCCCAAGATAATGTGCAGCGTGATCCAGAAATCCACTATTGTGGTTTTATGATAGAGATTTTTTTTTAATCACTGGTGTTATACTACAGCATAAACTAGAATATTATAACTAATTGCCCACATTCTAGACAAAAATTCATGTTTGGGATTCCACTCATCTAAAATTAACAAAATCTTGTCATTCCAGTGAGAAATTTGGGAATGTAGCTAAGTACACAGAGGGTAAAATTTCAGTGTTGAAGGGGAATTAGATTTGTGTATAAGTGGTAAAGACCAATGTTAAAATAATTTGGTAGTTTTTAAAATTTTTTTCTAACAAAATAAGACATAGACTCTGAAGTAACCCAATCTTCAAAAATACTGATATAGGATAGATGGAAATTACATAGGGGAATACAAAATAAATTCTTTTGTTCTTCTCATATTTTATAGAACAATCTCAGAAATCATACTTTTCATTAAGATTTCTGCCATTTTATTTTCATATCAAAAATATTTGAAAGGTAAAAATAAATATATCCTTCCAGCTTTCAAAAATAATCACTGAGTGTATCACAATAAACTGTTCTCTTAATTTGTTTTATTTCTGGGAGTATGCAATAAAATTGCCAAGGAAAACAATAAGGCATCAGCCAATATACTGGATTATGCAATGCTGAGTATATTCCTCAGCCTCCCTCAGAGGATGCTCATGACCCCTTCCCTCACGAAAGTTGTTCTCACTTGTAAATTACTTTCACAGAAAAACAAACAAATATTTCTAATGCTAAGAAAACGTGGCTGTAGGCATCAGATGATAGTGGGTAAAAAAAAAAAAGTGGGTAGAGCATCAAAAATCAGAAAAAAAGTATTTCCTTTTTATTAGGTGAAATAAATTTCTAAATGTTCACCATTACTACTCATTTTTCTTTTGGTATCTGGAGACCATAAACATCACTATTCATGGCACCATGACCTGCACGGTGACTAATAAATGATAAGTGTTTGATAACCTAATTGTTGTCCTAAATAATTTGTAAATTGATGGCTATATTTTCTTTTTTTATGTAGCATAAAGTAAGTTCCCTAAAACCCGTTGCCATCGAGTGGGTTCTGACTCCGACCAAACCTATACGACAGAGTAGAACTGTGCCATAGGGTTTCCAAGGAGTACCTGGTGGATTTGAACTGCTAACCTTTTGGTTTGCAGCTGTAGCTCTTAACCGCTATGTTACCAGGGTTTCCAAAGTGAATCCACGGTCTTATATCAAAACTTGCTACTACATTCTGTAAATTGTATTTACAGGCTTGGAGTGGATAAGAAAAGAAATTATAAACAAGAAATTTAAACATGGACTCATTGAGAAAAAATGTATATATATATATATATATATATATATATATATATATATATGGTCCAATCAAATGAATTATTTGCAAGGGAAAAAGAATTAATATTTTGTTATAAAAGCTATGATTGGCAATAAATTTACTTTAAGTGAAATCATAATAGGAAGATATAAAATTGTTCTAAATTGAAATTTTTAAGCTTATTTTAAAAATCATAAACAGAGTGAGGGTAATGGGGAAGTTATGGTATATGGAAGCTTTTCAGAAGTAAATATTTAGCAAATGTGTATGGATAACAATTCTTTTTTTTAATATTAAGTATTCTTTTTATTGTGCTTTAAGTGAAAGTTTACAGTTCTAGTAAGTTTCTCATACAAAAACTTATACAGACATGATTAAGGTGATCCTAGTTGCTCTCCCTACAATGTGACAGCACTCTCCTTCTTTCTCCCCTGTGTATTTCCTGTGTCCATTCATCCAGTTCCTGTCCCCCTCTGCCTTCTCATCTCGCCTCCAGACAGGCTCTACCCACACGGTCACAATGTGTCTACTTGAGCTAAGAAGCACAATCCTCACCAGTTTCATCTTATGTCTTATAGTCCAGTCTAATCTTTGTCTGCAGAAGTGGCTTCAGAATGGTTTTAGTTTTGGGCTAACAGAGAGTCCAAGGGCCATGACCTCTGGAGTCCTTCCAGTGTTCAGTCAGACCATTTAGCCTGGTCTCTTTTACTAGAATTTGAGGTCTGCATTCCACTTTTCTCCTGCTCCATCAGAGATTCTCTGTCGTGTTCCCTTTCAGTGCAGTCATTGGTGGTAACCGGGCACCATCTAGTTCTTCCAGTCTCAGGCTGTTAGAGTCTCTGGTTTAAGTGGCACTTTCTGTCTCTTGGGCTCATATTTCCTTGAGTCCTTGGTGTTCTTCATTCTCCTTTGCTCCAGGCGGATTGAGATCAATTGATGCATCTTACATGGCCGCTTGCTAACTTTCAAGGCCCCAGACACCACTCATCAAAGTGGGATGTGGAATACTTTCTTAATACGATTTGTTACGTCAGTTGACCTAGATGTCCCCTGAACCATGGTCCCCAGACCCCCCCCCCTTGCTACTGTGTCCCTCGAAGTGTTTCGTTGTATTCAGGAAACTGCTTAGCTTTTGGATTAGTCCAGTTGTGCTGACTTCCCCTGTATTGTGTGTTGTCCTTCCCTTCACCTAAAATAATTCTTGTCTACTCTGTAATTAGTGAATATCCCTCTTCCTCCTTCCCCATTCTCGTAATCATCAAAGAATGTTTTCTTCTGTGTTTAAACCTTTTCCTGAGTTCTTATAATAGTGGTCTCAAGCAATATTTGTCCTGCGACTGACTAATTTCAATCAGCATAATGCCTTCCAGATTCCTACATGTTATGAGATGTTTCGTGGATTCATTGTTTTTCTCTATTGTTGCATCGTATTCCATTGTGTGAATATACCATAATTTGTTTATCCATTTATCCATTGGTGGGCACCTTGATTGTTTCCATCTCTTTGCTATTGTAACAGTGCTGCAGTGAACATGGGTGTGCATATATCTATTCTTGTAGGGCTCTTATTTCTCTACACTATATTCCAAGGAGTGGGATTGCTGGATCGTATGGTACTCCTATCTTTTTAAGGAAACGCCAAATCGATTTCCTAAGTGGTTGTACCATTTTACATTCCCACCAGCAGTGTATAAGTGTTCCAGTCTCTCCACAACCTCTCCAACATTTGTTATTTTGTGTTTTTTAGATTAGAGCCAGCTTCGTTGTGGTAAGATGGTATCTGATTGTAGTTTTGATTTGCATTTCTCTAAAGGCTATTGATCATGAGCGTTTCCTAACGTAGCTGTTAGCCGCCTGAACGTCTTATTTGGTGAAGTTTCTGTTCATACTCTTTGCCCATTTTTTAATTGGTTTATTTGTCTTTTTGTTGTTGAAGTTTGGCAGTAGCAGTATCTTGTAGATCTTAAAGATTTAGACACTGATCGGATTTGTTGTAGCCAAATTTTTTTTCCCAGTCTATAGGTAGTCTTTTTACTCTTTTGGTGAGGCCTTTGGATGAGGATAAGTGTTTCATTTTTAGAAGCCCCCAGTTATCGACTTTACCTTCCAGTGTTTGTGCATTGTTGGCAATGTTTTGTATACTGTTTATGCTATGTTTGAGGGCTACTAGAGTTCTTCCTATTTTTTCTTCCATGATCTTTATCATTTTAGATTTTATATTTAGGTCTTTGATCCATTTTGAGTTAGTTTTTCTGCATGGTGTGAGAGGTATGGGTCTTGTTTCATTTTTTCGCAGATGGGTATCCAGTTATTCCAGCACCATTTGTTAAAGAGACTGTCTTTTCTCCATTTAATGGACTTTGGGCCTTTGTTAAATACAAGCTGCTCATACGTGGATGAATTTATGTCTGAATTCTCAATTCTGTTCCATTGGTCTATGTACCTGCTGTTGTGCCAGTACCAGGCTGTTTTGACTACCCTGGTGTTGTAATATGCACTAAAATCAGGTAGTGTGAGGCCTCCCACTTTGTTCTAATTTTTCAGTACTGTTTTACTTATTTAGGGCCTCTTCCCTTTCCATATGAACTTGGTGATTTGTTTCTCCATCTCATTAAAAAATGCCATTGGAGTTTGGATCAGGCTTGCATTTATCTATAGATTGCTTGGAGGAGAATAAACATTTTCACAATCTTGAGTCTTCCCATTGAAGAACAAGGTATGTTTTTTCACTTACGTAGGTCTCTTTTGGTTTCTTGCAGTAGTGTCTCATAGTTTTCTTTGTATAGGTCTTTTATGTCTCTGGTTAGATATGTTCCTAAGTATTTAATCTTCTTGGGGCTATTGTAAATGGTATTCATTTCATGATTTCCTCTTCGACTTTCTCTTTGCTCATATAGAGGAATCCAACTGGTTTTTGCATGTTTATCTTGTATCCTGATACTTTGCTGAAATCTTCTATTAGTTCCAGTAGCTTTCTTGTGGATTCTTTAGGGTTTCCCGTGTATAAAATCGTATCATCTGCAAATAGAGATAGTTTATTTCTTCCTTACCAATTTGGATGCTTTTTTTTTTTTTTCCCTAGACTAATTGCTCTGGCTAGGACCTCCAGAACAATGTTGAATAAAAGTGATGATAAAGGGCATCCTTGTCTGGTTCCCGTTCTCAAGGGGAATGATTTCAGACTCACTCCATTTAGGGTGCTGTTGGCTGTTGGCTTTACATAAATGTCCTTTATTATGTGGAGGAATTTTCCTTCTACTCCTATTTTGCTGAGAGTCTTTATCATGAATGGATGTTGGACTTTGTCAAATGCCTTTTCTGCATCAACCCATAAGACCATGTGGTTCTTGTCTTTTATTTATATGATGGATTACATTGATTGTTTTTCAAATGTTAAACCATCCCAGCATACCTAGTATGAATCCTACTTGGTCATGGTGAATTACTTTTTCAATATGTTGTTGGCTAGAATTTTGCTGAGGGTTTTTGTGTCTAAGTTCATGGGGAATATTGGTCTGTAATTTTCTTTTTTTGTGGTGTCTTCACCTGGATTTGTTATGACGGTTATGCTGGCTTCATAGAATGAGATTGGGAGTATTCCATCCTTTTGTATGTTCTGAAATACCTTTAGTAGTAGTGGTGTTAACACTTCTCTGAAAGTTTGGTAGAATTCTCCAGTGAAGTCATCAGGGCCAGGGCTTTAATTTATTGGGAATTTTTAACTATCTTTTCAATTTCTTCTTTTGTTATAGGTTTATTTAGCTGTTCTACATCTGTTTGTGTTAGATTAGGTAGGTAGTGTGTTTCTAGAAATTTATCCAATTCTTCTAGTTTTCAAATTTGTTGGAGTACAATTTTTCATAATATTCTGTTATGATTCTTTTAATTTCAGTTGGGTCTGTTGTAATATTCCCGATCTCATTTCTTATTTGGGTTATTTGCTTTCTCTCCTATTTTTCTTTTGTCCATTTGGCCAATGGTTTATCGATTTTGTTGATCTTTTCATAGAACCAGCTGTTGGTCTTGTTAACTCTTTCAATTGTTTTTCTTTTCTCTATTTCATTTAATTCTGCTCTAATTTTTATTATTTTGTTTCTACTGGTACCCTAGGACTTCTTTTGCTGCTTTCTTTCTATTTCTTTGAGTTGTAAGGATAATTCTTTGATTTTGGCCTTTTCTTCTTTTGGATGTGTGCATTTATTGCTATAAATTGACCTCTGAGCACTGTTTTGCTGTGTCCCACAGGTCCTGGTAGGAAGTGTTTTCATTCTCATTTGATTCTACGAATTTCTTTATTCCATTCTTAATTTCTTCTATAACCCAGTAGTATTTCAGCAAGGTGTTGTTCAGTTTCTGTGCATTTGTTTTTTTTTTCACTTGCTTTATGTTATTGGCTTCTACTTTTACGGCTTTATGGTCAGAAAAGATGCTTTGAAATATTTTGATGTTTTGGATTCTGTTAAGACTTGCTTATGACCTAATATGTGGTCTATTCTGGAGAACGTTCCATGTGGGTTGGAAAAGAAAATATGCTTGTCTGCCGTTGGGTGGGGTGTTCTGTATGTGCCTATGAGATCAGGTTGGTTGATTGCGGCATTTAGACTTTCACTGTCTTTATTTAGCTTCTTTCTGGATGTTCTGTCCTTCACCAAAAGTAGTGTGTTGGAGCCTCCTACTGTTATTGTAGAGCTGCCCATCTCTGTTTTCAGTGCTTTTAGAGTTCATTTTATGTATTTTGGAGCCCTGTCATTGGCTGCACAAAAGGGTCCTTCCTTATCCTTTGTGGTAGATTTTACTTTAAAGTCTATTTTGTTAGAAATTAATATTGCCACTCTTCTTTTTTTGGTTGTTGTTTGTTTGGTATCTCTTTTCCATCCTTTGAGTTTTAGTTTGTTTGTATCTTTATGTCTAAGTTATGTCTCTTTTAGGCAACATATAGGCAGATCTCGTTTTTTTAATCCACTCTGCCACTCTCTGTCTCTTTATTGGTGCATTTAGTACATTTACATTCAGCGTAATTATGTCTAGGTATGAGTTTAGTCCTGTCATTTTGATGCCTTTTTTTTTGGTTGTTGACAGTTTCTTTTTTCCACTGAATTTTCTGTGCTGAGTAATTTTTCTTTATTAAGTAATTTTATCTTTTCCTCTTTTCCAGTGTTGTTGCTTTTGTTTTTGCTGTCTTCATGTTTTTCTTTTTTATTATTATTTTGATGTGCAGGATTGTTATTTTCCTTTGTGATTACCTTGATAAATTTACCCCTATTTTCATACTCCATATGAAAGATCTATGACTATATCTTTTAGTCCTTCTTTTTTGAGTTAATGTTGTCATCTTTTACTTCATGATGTCTGTTTCCCTGTTCTGAGCGTTTTAGCTTTGATTTAGTTTTGTGATTTCTCTGTCTTGAATGATATCTGGTTTCCCTGTCCTCTGTTCTTGTCTTGGATTGTTATCTGATGTTATTGAGTTTCTAACTGGAGGATTTCCTTTAGAATTTCTTGTAATTTTGGTTTGGTTTTGGCAATGTCCCTCAACTTCTGTTTATCTGGAAATGCCATAATTCACCTTCATATCTGAGACAGTTTTGCTGGATATATAATTCTCGGCTGGCAATTATTTTCCCTTTAAGTCTTTATATATGTCCTCCCATTGCCTTCTTGCCTGCATGGTTTCTGCTGAGTAGTCCGAGATTAGTCTTACTGACTGTCCTTCACAGGTGACTTTTTGTTTATCCCTAGCTGCTCTTAAAATTCTCTTTATCTTTGGTTTTGGCAAGATTGACTATAATATGTCTTGATATCTTTCTCTTGAGATCTACGTTCTGTGGGGTTAGATGAGCATCTTGGAAAGATATCTCGTCTTTCATGATATCTGGGAAGTTTTCTGCCAACAAATTTTCCACAATTTTCTCTGTATTTTCTGTTTTTCCTCCCTGTTCTGGTACTCGGATTACTTGTAGGCTATTTCTCTTGATAGAGTCCCACATGATTCTTAGGGTTTCTTCATTTCTTAAAATTCTTTTATCTGATTTTTCTTTGAATATATTGGTGCCAAGTATTTTATTTTCAGTCTCACTAATTCTGACTTCACTTTCCTGAATTCTGCTCCTTTGACTTTCTACTGAGTTGTCTAATTCTGAAATTTTATTGTTGATCTTCTGAGTTTCTGACTGCTGTCTCTCTAAGGATTCTTGAAGCCTATTAAATTTTTCGTTATTCTCTTGAATAACCTTCTTAATTCCCTCAACTGCTTTATCTGTGTGTTCCTTGGCTTGTTCTGCATTTTGCCTGAGCTCTTTTTTTTCTTTCCTGATATCTTGAAGAGTTCTGTATATTATTATTTTGTATTCTATCTCTGGTAATTCTAGGAATATATCTTCATCTGGAAGATTCCTCAATTCTTTGCTTTGGAAGCTTGCTGACATGATCATCGTCTGCTTCTTTATGTGATTTGATATTGACTGTTGTCTCTGTATGTTTGCATACTGTGTCCTAGCTTCTTGCTTTGTTTTGTTTTGAAATACTTAATAGGCTGCTCAAATTAGTTGGTTTGATTAATGGAGCCTTTGAAGCTCTAACGTCCTGTCACCAGATGGCTAGAGCTGTTATCAGATATATGAGCCTAGAAGTCCATTCAGTTTTCTTGTAAGGATTCAGCTCAGATTTCCAGGTAGTTAGTCACCAAGTGTGTGGTGTAGGCTCTCACCTACTGTCTTTGAGGAGCAGTGGTGATTGGTGTATGCACAGGTCTCTTGTTGCATCAGGTGGTCACACTCTGAGCAAGGTAGGGGGTTGACAACCTTTCCCTGAGTGTTTGTGAGGAAGACATGTCCCTGTTCTCTAGAGTGCACAAGTGGGTGGGCTCTGCAGCCATACCATTGACACCCGATACTTTTAACTGTAAGGACTGGGAGACACCACTTATCCTTGTACCCCTGACATGGGTGGCTAGGTGGTGCAGGTGGAGCCACCAGTCCTCAGGCCCCTGATTTGGGTAGGTGAGGACCCTGCTTATTAGAGCAGTGTCAAGCATCAAGAACCCACCTTGCCACTGCACAGCTGAAACCATTAAAGTCAGACCTTAGGCCACACACCCTTGCACTGTAACAAGAACCCAGCTCCTGATATGGGCCACACAGTTCTGTGCAGGGGTGAAAGCCATTCAAAGTCTATGGTCCACTTGTGCCTGGACAGGAGCTGCTTCTGCCCTGAGTTTCCAGCTTAGAGGAGCCATCAGATTATTTTTTCCCTGTTTGTTAATTTGCTCCTTCTCCAATGGCTCTGGTTGCATGCCAGGACCTATCTCAGGCCCAGGGAAATCGAATGTCACTGAAGCCAGCTTGGGGGCCTGGGACAGAGGGTGAGGGATCAGATAAATGGGAGAGAGTTCTTTTGAAAGGGGAGGTATATGATCTGTGCAGTGAATTAAATGCTAGCACTTATGCCGAGAGCGCTGTTCTTCTCTGATTCTGGAGGCATGAGTAGACTCTGTGCCACTGGCTCTCTGTGGCTAGGGAAACCGTGTACAGAAAGCTACTGCCAGCCCTTCTGCAGTCACACCAGCAGATCAGGGATGAGGGGCGCTGGTTCCCACTGAGTTGGGTCCGGCAACTTCTTGCTGCTTCTGAACCGTATCTCTCTCCCTCTGTTGCTAAGTCCAATTTCTTAACTTTGCCTTTGATGTCCAGGGCTCCTAGCTTGTCATATATATAATCAATTTACTTGTTTTTTCAGGTCTTTGTTGTAAGAGGGACTATCAGAAGCATCTGACTACTCCACTATCTTGGCCCTGCCTGCATCTGATGCATTCTTGTCTAGCTATATTTGATAGATACTTTTCTAGGTTAGAACATAAGTTTTCCTCATGCTTTCAAAGTAGACATTATGTTCTCATGCCTGACTGATGGAAATTCACAGTCATGGGAATTCTTTCCTTTTTTTTTTTGATTCAAAAAATCCTCTTATAAAATGTAATGAAGAAAAGTATGTAAAATTGTTTATTTGCATTTTATGAATTCCTAACTTGGATTATTTCTAGCATAAATATAAATATTGAAAACAACTGCAAATATATCATCACAAAGTTTCACAATCCATATTTGCAACAATGGTTGAGGGCACCTGCTTTCCCTTGGACCATTTCTATTACTATTTTTAAGTCTTCCAATAGCTGATAAACCATTTGGAAAAATGATGAATTCCAGCTGCCATTTTAATTTAAATTTATTTTTTAGTGAAATTAGATAAATTTCCATGAATATATTTGTGCCTTCTTATCGTCTACTGGACTCTCCTGACATATATTTTGCTCATTTTTATACTTTTATGTTGATTTGAGGAGTGCTGGTGGCATAGTGGTTAAGAGCTATGACTGCCAGTCAAAAGGTCGGCAGTTTGAATCCACCAAGTGCTCCTTGGAAACCCTATGGGGCAGTTCCACTCTGTCAAAATTGACTCAATGACTTGGTTTATATGTATCATAAAGACAGGAAAGAAAGAAGAGACCAAAATGGATGTCAAAAGAGACTTCGAAACTTTCTCTAAAATATCCGGTAGCTAAAGGGAATAGAAAAAATTAAGAAGTAGAAGAGCTGAACAGAAGATTCAAAGGGCAGCTTGAAAGACAAAATAAAATATTGTAATGAACTGTGCAAAGATCTGGAGCTAGAAAATCAAAAGGGAAGAAAACTCTCAGTATTTCTCAAGTCAAAAGAACTGAAGAAAAATTCAAGCTGCAAGTTGCAATATTGAAGGATTCTATGGGCAAAATATTGAACAGCTCAGGAAACATCGAGAGAAAGATGGAAGGAATACGCAGAGTCATTATACCAAAACTAATTGGCCAATGTTCAACATTTCAGGATGTAGCATATGATCAAGATCCAATGGTACTGCAGGAAGAAGTCCATGCTATGCTGAAAGGAATGGCAAAAAACAAGGGTCCAGGAACTGATAGAATACCAATTGAGATGTTTCAACAAACAAATGCAGCACTGGAAGTGCTCACTTGTCTATGCCAAGAAATTTGGAAGAGAGCTACCTGGCCAACCAACTGGAAGAGAGCCAATATATATGCCTATTCCCAAGAAAGGAGGTCCAATCAAATGCAGAAATTCTTGAACAATATCATTAATATCACATACAAGCAAAATTTTGCTAAAGATCATTCAAAAGTGGCTGTAGCAGTGTATTGACAGGGAACTGCCAGAAGTTCAAGATGAATTCAGGAGAGGATATGGAATGAGGGATATCATTGCTGATGTCAGATGGATCCTGGGTGAAAGCAGAGAATACCAGAAAGATGTTTACCTGTGTTTTATTGACTATGCAAAGACATTCGACTGCGTGGATCATAACCAATTACGTATAACATAGCAAAGAATGTGAATTTAGAGCACTTAATTTTGCTCATGAGAAACCTGCACATAGATCAAGAGGCAATCGTTCCAACAGAACAAGGGGATACTTCATGGTTTAAAGTTAAGAAAGATGTGCATCAGGTTTGTATCTTTTCACCATACTTATTCAATCTGTACGCTGACCAAGTAACCTGAGAAGCCAGACTGTATAGAAGAATTTGGCATCAGGATTAGAGGAAGACTCATTAACAACCTGTGATATGCAGATGACAAGACGATGCTTACTGAAAGTGAAGAGGACTTGAAGTACTTAGTGATAAAGATCTAAAACCACAGCCTTCATTATAGATTACACCTCAACATAAAGAGAACAGAAATCCTCACAACCAGACCACTAAGAAATGTCATGATAAAAGGAGAAAATATTGAACTTGTCAAGGATTTCATTTTACTTGGAGTGACAATCAAAGCAGCATTCAAGAAATCAAATGACGTGTTACTTTAGGCAAATCTGCTGCAGAAGACTTCCTTAAAGTGTTAAAAAGCAAAGATGTCACTTTAAGGACCACGGAGTGCCTGATCCAAGCCATGGTGTTTTCAACTGCCTTATATGTGTGTGAAAGCTGGACAAGGAGTAAGGAAGATCAAAGAAGAGTTGGTGCCTTTGAATAATGGTTTTAGTGAAGAATATTTAATGTACCGTGGACTGCCAAAAGTAGAAAAAAAATCTGTCTTGGAAGAAGTACAGCAAGAATATCCTATTGAGCAGTTACATCTCTCTTATAGGGTTGCTGTAAGTTGGAATCAACTCAATAACAATGGGTTTCATTTGGTTTAAGTGGAGTTCAAGGCAAAAATGTTTTATATAAATATCACAAAATACATTTCCTAAATCTAAATTGATAATTTATATTTAGGAAATGTATAAATTTTGTTGCATTTTTTATTTATGAGAAAATAAAATTTGTAACTCTTCAGGGTTATACTTTATCTATATTAATGGGGTGCCAATTATACTTTCTGAGCATTCTTTTTAGTTCATATGATTTTTCAGTTGAGTCTAATAGTGTTTCAGGTTGATTATATCATACGTAAATACCATTCGTTTTTGCTAGCTTTTCAAAGGTAAGATATTTTTGGTTCCAGTGTTGTTTGCCATGATATCCAGGTCTACAATTTCCAAGAAAAATGTTGAGTATTTGATCCTTAATGTTTGATTGTAACATTGATGGAAAACATTAACAGTGTTTTATTTTCCATTTAGACTATGTATGCATTTTATCATATTACAGATTTTTTTCTGCCTCTTCTAGACTATCAAAAAAAAAATTAGTATGTTTGTATTTAGTGTTCTATGGGAATTTGCATTATTTTTTACCAAAAATGTTTATCCCCCACTTATGTGATGTCAGGGTTTTTCTCTAATTTGGAGTCATCATTGACTTCTCTCTTTCTCTAACATCTTATATACAACACTTTCTGTTGGTTGTATCTTCAGAATAGATTCCATATCTGCCCACTTCTAAATTACTCCCTTGCCAACACCCTGGGCCTGGCTGCCATTACAGCTTGCTCAGACACTGCAAGGGCCTCCTAACTGCTCTCCCAACCTTCAATTTTTCCCTCTAGAGTCTAATCAGACAACAACCAGGGGGAAGTTCTTAAAACATTACTCAGGTGACATGTCTCTCTGATCAAATCTTTTCAAAGATTTTAAATAAATCCAAGTCCTTTAGGCTGCCATGATAGTCTTTTGGACATATCTCTCACCTCACTACAGAGCACCCCTCTCTCCCTTGATTTCTGTTGTGCATCCTCCTTGTTTTGTTTCATTGCCTCCAGGCCTTTGGGCTGGGGTTGGTTCTCTCTCCTAGCATTTTTTTCTTTTTTTTGCATATTTTCCTGTTGGTTGTCTCTCCCCTTTCTTTCAGATCTCTGCTCAGATACCACTCTTAAGAAAGGACTTTGCTGACCAACTAATTTAACCTATAAATTAACATTCTACTTCAATGCCTTGCTCATTTTGTAAGCATTAGCATTACTTTGAATTTTACTGTATCTCTATTTGTATATGCATTTTTTGTGTATTTCTACATTGGAATGTAAGTTTCTGATGGGCAGAGATTTGTCTGATGGTTTACTTCTGTTTCTATGGAACCTGAAACAGCAGTTGACAAACAATATGCACTTACTTAATATTTTTTAATGAATGGATTATTGTACTGGTCCTATTGTAGGGCCATCTTAGGAATTTTGTAATTACAAATATATGTTTAAAATACAGTATCTTTTTTATCTACTGACAGCATTCATTTTCTGGGATTTGATTTATGGTATTAAATAACATGCATAAGTGAGGCTTGTCCAACTTATATTTTTGTTCTTTTTATCAAATGTTTCAGTGATAATGCCATAAATATTCATGATATATTGATAACAATTTCTGATAACAATTAAGTAGCAACTACAATATACCAAGCAGTGTTCTACACATTTTGTTTATAATAAGTCACTTAACTTTCACAGGGAGTCCCTAGTTGCACTAAAAAAAAAAAAAAAAAATTTTTTTTTGCTGTTAACCAAAATATTTGTGGCTTCAGTCTGCCCAGAGGCACCTCAGAAGAAAGACCTAGTGATCTACCTCCAAAAGGTCA
The DNA here is from genome assembly GCF_030014295.1 of Loxodonta africana. NCBI lineage: Eukaryota > Metazoa > Chordata > Mammalia > Proboscidea > Elephantidae > Loxodonta > Loxodonta africana. The sequence continues at coordinate 1,078,552 of NW_026975359.1, read as the reverse complement.
CAGCAATTGAAAGCCCTACAGAGTATGGGTTTGCCATGAGATGAAATCAGTTGGATGGCAACTAGTTAATCCTCACAACATCAAAAGCTATTACTTCTATTGAATCTGTTACTGTTGTTACTGCCATTGTACAGATGACAAAGTTGAGGCTCAGAGAGGTTAAGTAACTTGTTCATGGTCATGCAACTAGAATTCGTATGATTATTGTTAATCACACGGTTTTGTTCTATTTTATATTCTCCATTGTCTAAACAGAAGCATCGCAAAAGGGGGGCAGAGGAGGGCACATGCCCCAGGGTCCAAGTCCAAGGGTGCAGCAGACAAGGTACAGAATACTTTTAGGCACCACAAATATGAAAGCCAGACAAGAGGGGGAAGACATTTCTGCTGACTCATCAACATCTATTCATCTTGAAATTTGGGATAGGGAAAGGCTGAACTTAGAGATTGGCCCTGGAAACTCCTTACCCTCACTATGCCCTGTGTCTGCAATATATTACAAAGTATAAGAATTGCAAGTTTCTTGCTATTTTGATAAAAGTAACATAAAAATTATATGACAGTGATTTGCTTTGGATTTTAATGGTTCAGTAGCTTTCCAGTTTAGGTATTTTCTATTCAGTGTTTTTTTGGTATTTTATTGATTATATTTTGTTAATGTATATCTGTGAACAGACTTACACGGGTGTATATGAACACACACATGCATGCACACACTCCTACACTCATGAACACACATATTCACTCAAGGATTTCACGGATAAAATTATAATATTGACATGAAGGTAGATCTCAATAATTCTTGAGATATAGAAAGTTAATGGTTAAGAAGACTAAATTCCATCAATACTGTTTATATATTCTATGCAAATCTAATAAAAATCACAACAAAATTTGTAAAGAAAATGACAAACTAATTCTAAAACTTACGTAGGTATGTAAAGGCCCAATAGTAGCTAGAGTAGTACTAAAAAATAAGTAACAGCCCCTACCAGATACCTGACATTTTGTAATAAATGAACAGTGCTGTGTCCTTATTTAAATAAACAGACTTCTCATTTGACTAAATCGTTTATGTCATTGTTTAATTTCTATCTCTATGTTTACAACTACCAAATTTATATCTCCAAATAGAATCTCTTCCCTGAAATCTATGGTTGAATAACAACTTCCAAGTTAATCTCTCCATGAGGATATATGTTAAGTATTCAAAGTCGACATATTTGAAGTTTAAAGGTTGATTAGGCTCTCCAAGATATTTTCCTGCTCAATCTTCATCCTATCAATAAATGATGCCTTTATTCAACCAAAGCTTTAGTAGCATCCCTGACTCCACTGTTCTCTCAAAGAATGCATTGTTCAGCATTTGCTCATTGTCTTCAGGATTTTGCTACTTTTGCTATTTTCCATACTTGATGGTTCAAGTCATCATACTTACTCACCTGTACTTTTGTAATATCTATCTAAATTGTCTTACTGTGCCCATCTTTGTACCATAAAGCACATGGAATAATCCATTTAAAGTATGTTAGATTTTATTACGGTTCTATTCAATTTTACAAAAACCTGAGTTGAATAGAAAGCTTTTAAAATTAAACTCAAGGCCCAGCTCCACCTGGCCTCCATTGTTGTGTGCTCCTCAATTCCTATTACATCACTGGGCTCTTTCATTGTATTACAGCTATATTTTGCTGAGGTTTCTTCTTTGGATACTAACTCATCTCTTATTTCAGGGCTTTAGCCAGTTCATTTGCTTTGAGCAGTCTGCTTCTAGAAATGATAGAGAGACTTCATTCCTGAACCAGTTACTATCTTGTCCTTTACCCTACTTTTTAAATTTTTCTTCAGAGAGGAAGGCACCATCTAACTATATAGGTAATTATGTGTATCTATTTCTGTCTACTACTAGAAAAAGAATTGATGCATGCAAACTCCAGTGTTGATGAAGAATATTGAATATACCATAGACTCCCAATAGAATGAATGTTTACTCATGCAGTCTTAGAAGAAATACAACCAAAATGTACCTTAGAAATTAGGACGGTGTTTTAGTCATCTAATGCTGCTATATCAGAAATACCACAGGAGGATGGCTTTAACAAAGAAAAATTTATTCTGTCACTGTCTAGTAGGCTACAAGTCCAAATTCAGGTCGTCGGCTCCAGGGGAAGGCTTTCTCTCTCTGTCTGCTCTGGAGGAATGCCCTTGTCATCAATCTTCCCTTGGTCTGGGAGCATCTCAGTGCAGGAATCCCAGACCCAAAGGACATGCTCTGCTCCAGCACTCCTTTCTTGGTGGTATGAGGCCTCCATGTCTCTCTTTTCACTTCTCTCTTTTGTATCTCAAAAGAGATCCACTTAAGACACTACCTGATCTTATAGATTTCATCAACATAACTTCTGCTAATACATTTTATTACATCATAGTGATAGGGTGTACAACACTTAGCGAAACCACATCAGATGGTAAAATGATAGGCAATCATAGAATCGGACAAGGGAATCATGACCTAGGCAAGTTGACAGATATTTTGGGGGGGACACAATTCAATCCATGACAGCTGGTGAGACTTCAAATTGCTTACTTTGGACATGTCATCAGGAAAAACCAATTGCTAGGAAAAGGTACCATGTTTGGTAAAGTAGAGAGCCAACCAAAATGGGGGAAACCCTCAGTGAGACGGAATAACCCAATAGCTGCAACAATGGACTCAAAATACCAAAGATCATGAAGATGTTACAGGACATGGCAATCTTTCATTTTATTATGCATAAAGTCACCGTAACTCGGAACCAACTTGATGGCAGCTAACAACAACTAGAATGCATATACTTTGAATCCTGCTTTGGTATCTGAAAAAAATATTTGTGTCCAGAAAGTATTTCTTGGATGAGTGAATGCAACTTGTGTAGATTAGATTATTAGTCACCAAATATTGACATTATTCCCCTGCTTGCCCCCCCCCACACAGACCTACACTGTCTCCATGGGAGGAGTATATTTCCTGACCCATTGACACTAGTCTTGGCCATGTTACTTGGTTAATGGAATGTGGATATGAGTGTGAGTGTGGTGTTTCCCAGCCTAGTCTGTAAGAGACTTCTCCTCTGAAAGCTTGAAGTTCTACCATGAGATGAACTTGCCTCAAGTGTCTGCCGCCCCTTCAACTTGTCCAAGGAAATTAAGAGATGCATGGAAACAACCTGAACTCAAAACCTAGCTGATCTGTAGAGTTGCATGAAATACTTTTTATTACATGTCACTAAGATTTTGTGGTTGTCTTTTATGCATCATTATTGTAGTAAAATTCTGACTAATATCCCAACCCAGTGCCTTCGAGTCAATTCCATGACTAATATAGGAACATGATATGGAAGCCAAATACAGACCTAATGGTATATGAAGTATATGATTAATTCACTATACCTAGAAACAAGGGAAAGGGTTATCCTTGGTGCATCCTGAGTAGCGGGGTATTTCTCATCTCTTCCACATCAGGATTTGCCATATGACTTGCTGGGCAAATGGAATATGAGTGAAGTGAAAGATTCCACATTCAAACAGAAGAATTAAGTGCCATTTACCTGGTTCCATCCATATTCCTATGCATTTGCCATGATAGTGACTAACATAAGAGCTGCTAACCAGAAATGAAATAGGAAAGATGATAATACAGAGCAGATTTGCACTTGACTCACACCCAAGAGGTATTATAAATGAGAAATATCCCCACATTTTAAGTCAATGGAACTTGTGGATTGTCAATCAACTGGGATAGAGTTCAAGCCCAGTTCCAAGGATATAACCCAACCATTTCACCAATAACAGTAATCCCATTTGTCGTGATTATTTCTGGAGCATGAATTAAACCAGATGTTGTCTAATTAGGTCAACTGTTTATTTATTCTAGAAGGGGTTCATGCACCTGTAATTATTATACAAGTTTGAACTCAGGTTTTTTTTTTTTTTTTTTAACCCAGTTAACACAAATTTTAACTGATTTAGTGATAATGCAAAAAAAGTGCTGCTGCTGATGATAATGGTGATGATATACACCCGTTCCAACCCATATGTATTTTATATAATTAATACTGACAGGAGCTTGGGTGAAATTTTGACTTGCTCTACAAGCATGACTAGAAACCAGTGAGATATCACAGGTGTCTCCTATGAACAATAGGCATATTGGTTTTGACAGACCCTAAACCAAAGATGTCCCTATAATAGCTGACTTGAATATCATATTTTTAATACCATTAGGTGACCATTTATATATTTTTATAACTGGTCCTTATTAATGGTAAGATAAACGGGACATTAATAGATTTGAATATCAGTATAACAACAGAGAACTGCAAAAAATTCAAGCCAGATTCAGAAGAGGGAGTGGAACCAGGGATATCATTGCTGATGTCAGATGGATCCTGGCTGAAAGCAGAGAATACCAGAAGGATGTTTACTTGTGTTTTACTGGCTATGCAAAGGCATTCGACTATGTGTGGATCATAACAAATTATGGTTAACATTGTGAAGAATGGGAATTCCAGAACACATAATTGTGTTATCAGGAACCTGTACATGGATCAAGAGGCAATTGTTCAGACAGAACATGGGGAGACTGAGTGGTTTACAGTCAAGAAAGGTGAGTGTCAGGGTTGTGTCCTTTCACCATACCTATTCAATCTCTATGCTGAGCAAATAATCTGAGAAACTGGACTGTATGAAGAAGAATGAGGTATCAGAATTGGAGGAAGACTCATTACAGCCTGCATTATGCAGATGACACAACCTTGCTTGCTGAAAGTGAAGAGGATTTGAAGCATTTACTGAGGAAAATCAAAGACTACAGCCTTCATTATGGATTACACTTCAACACAAAAAAACAAAAATCCTCACAACTGGACCAATAAGCCAAACCACGATAAACAGAGAAAACATTGAAGTTGTCAAGGATTTCATTTTACTTGGATCCATAATCAATACCATAGCAGCAGCAATCAAGAAATCAAAAGATGCTATTTCCAGAGGCAGAGCCAAGGTGACAGAATAGACAGGCGCTTCCAGCGAGCTCTCTTTACAACAAACACCTGAAAAAAACAAGTGAAACAAGTATATTTATGACAAGCTAGGAGCCCTGAGTATCAAAGGCAAGCTTAGAAAAAGAACTGAGGGGCAGGGGGAGGAAGAGATGGTTCAGAAGTGGAGAGGAGTTACCAGACCTGAATCATGGGGAGCCCTTAGGCCCCATTCCCAGGAGCTGCAGTGGCGGGTTGGTACTAGTGTTCGGCCACAGTTTCCTCAGGGAGAAGCAGCCAGCCATACAGCCTACTCAGACCTCTGGAACCAGAGAAGAATGGCCCTCTCAGCAAAAGCTAATTACCTGCATATATTTCACTGCACCCCCCACTCTGCCCCCCTGCCCCCCCTACTCCCAAGATGGCTTCAGTGGCTGACTTCCCTGGGCCTGAGATAGGTCCTGTTGAGAGCCTAGACCTATCCTCATGGGCTTTGAGAAGGAATAAATTTGCAATTGGGGAAAAACATAATTTACCAGCTCCATTAACTGGGGAAGCTCAGGACAGAAGCAGCTCCTGATCAGACATAAACGGTCTGTGGACTTTGACAACCTTTCCCCTCTGCATGGACCTGTCTGGGCCTATTTCAGGAGAATAGGCCCCTGTTGGCAAACACCAACTCTTTCAGCTATGTGGTGGAGAGGTGGGTGTTTGATGTTTGACATTGCTTTGCCTATTAAACAGGGTCCTCACCTACCCATATCAGGGGCCTAAAGACAGATGGCTCCACTCAGGTCACCCAGCCACCCACAAAAGGGGTCCGAGGATAACTGGTACTTCTCAGTCCTTACAACCAAAAATATTGGGTGCCCGTGGTCCGTCTGAAGAACCCACCCAACTGTACACTCTAGGGAATAGGGGCACACTTTCCTCAGAGACACTTGGGGGATGATTCTCAGCCCCCTGCCTTGTTCAGAGTATGACCATCTGCTACAACCAGATACAGGTACCTGCACCAATCACCCCTGCCCCTCTAAGGGTGTGGGACACAGCCTGCACCACACACTTGATGATCAGCTACCTAGACACCTGAGCTGAATTCATACAAGAAAACTGAATGCACTCCTAGACTGATCTACCTGATAACAGCTCTAACCATCTGGTGAGAGGACATCTGAGCTCCAAAAGTGAAAATAATCAAGTTAGCTCACTCAAGCAATCATCCGGGCATATCAAAACAAAACAAAGCAAGAAGCTATGACACAGTAAGCAAACATAAAATAAACTAATGCAATAACTTATAGATGGCTCAAAAAAAACAGTCAATTTCAAGTCACATAAAGAAACAGACCATAATTACCTCAACAAACTCTCAAAACAAAGAATCAAGGGATCTTCTAGATGAAAGTGCATTCCTGGAATTACCAGAGGCAGAAAACAAAACATTAATATGCAGAACCTTTCAAGACATCAAGAAGGAAATAAGGCAATGTGCAGAACAAGCCAAGGAACATACAGATAAAGCAATTGAAAAAATTAAAAAGATTATTCAGGAACATAATGAAAAATTTCATAAGCTGGAAAAATCCATAGACAGACAGCAATCAGAAATTCAGAAAATTAACAATAAAAATAAAGAAATAGACAACTCAATAGAAAGCCAGAGAAGCAGATTTGAGCAAATGGAAGGCAGAATTTCTGAACTTGAAGATAAAGCACTTGGCAGTCATATGTTTGAAGAAAAATCAGATAAAAGAATTTTTAAAAAATGAAGAAAGCTTAAGAATCATGGCAGACTGTATCAAGGGAAATAACCTACGAATGATTGGAGTATCAGAACAGGGAGGGATAACACAAAATACAGAGAAAATTGTTGAAGATTTTTTAGCAGAAAACTTCCTTGATATCATGAAAGAGGAGAAGATATCTATCCAAGATACTCATCTAACTGAACATGAGGCAGATGTCAAAAGAAAGTCTCTAAGACAGATTATACTTGAACTTGCCAAAACCAAAGATAAAGAAAGAATTTTAAGAGCAGCTAGGGATAAAGGAAAAGTCACCTAGAAAGGAGAGCCAATAAGAATAAGCTTGGACTACTAGGCAGAAACCACACAGGCAAGAAGGCAATGGGATGACATATAAAAAGTTGAAGGAAAAAATTGCCAGCCAAGAATCATATATCCAGCAAAAATGTCTCTCAATTATAAAGGTGAAATTAAGACATTTCCAGGTAAACAGAAGTTTAGAGAATTCATAAAAACCAACGCAAAACTACAAGAAACACTAAAGGGAGTTCTTTGGCTAGAAAATCGATAATATCAGGTATCAACCCAAGACTAGAACACTGGGCAGAGCAACCAGAAGTCAACCCAGATAGGGAAATCCAAAAAAACAAAGCAAGATTATTAAAAAAAAAAAAAACCCTCAAAACAGGGTAACAGCAATGTTATCATAGAAAAGAAGACAACATTAGAATAATAAAGAGGGAGTAAGAAATGTTATCATACACCTTCCATATGGAGTGGAAAATACGGCAATACAAAGAAATAAAAGTTACATTTAAATTTAGAAAATTAGGGGTAAATAATAAGGTAACCACAAAGGAGACAAGCTACCCTACTCATTAAAAAAAAAAAAATAGAGACTCAGCAGAAACAAAATCAACAACAACAGATATGAGGAAAGGACAATATATAAAGAAAATCTACTCAGCACATAAAATCAAGTGAGAAAAAGAAACTGTCAATACACAAAAAAAGACATCAAAACGATAGCACTAAATTCACACCTATCCATAATTACTCTGAATGTAAATGGACTAAATGCACCAATAAAGAGTCAGAGAGTCTCAGACTGGATAAAGAAACACGATCTGTCTATATGCTGCCTACAAGAGACACACCTTAGACTTAGAGACACAAACTAAAACTCAAAGGATGGAAAAAAATATATCAAGCAAACAATAAGCAAAAAAGAGCAGGAGTAGCAATATTAATTTCTGACAAAATAGGCTTTAAAGTTAAATCCATCAGAAAAGATAAGGAAGGACACTATATAATGATTAAAGGGACAATACACCAAGAAGCTATAACCATATTAAATATTTACACACCCAATGACAGGGCTGCAAGATACATAAAACAAACTCTATCAGCATTGAATAGTGAGATAGATAGCTCCACAATAATACTGGGATACTTCAACACACCACTTTCGCTGAAGAACAGGATATCCAGAAAGAAGCTCAGTAAAGACGCGGAAGATCTAAATGCCACAATCAACTAACATGACCTCATAGACATATACAGAACACTCCACCCAACAGCAACCAACTAAACTTTCTTTTCTAGTGCACATGGAACATTCTATAGAATAGACCACATATTAGGTCATAAAGCAAGCCTTAGCAGAATCCAAAACACTGAAATATTACAAAGCATTTTCTCTGACCAGAAGGCCATAAAAGTGGAAATCAATAACAGGAAAAGCAGGAAAAAGAAATCAAACACTAACTAAACAATACCCTGCTCAAAAAAGATTGGATTATAGAAGACATTAAAAAAAAAAATAAGGATGGAATAAAGAAATTCATAGAATCCAATAAGATGAAAACACTTCCTAACAGAACCCTTGGGACACAGCAAAAGCGGTGCTCAGAGGCCAATTTATATCAATAAATGCACACATACAAAAAGAAAAAATGGCCAAAATGAAAGAATTATCTCTACAACTTGAAGAAATAGAAACAGAGCAACAAAAAAAAACTCACAGACACTAGAAGAAAACAAATAATAAAAATTAGAGCAGAACTAAATGAAATAGAAAACAGAAAAACAATTGAAAGAATTAATAAGACCAAAAGCTAGTTTTTTTGAAAAAAATCAACAAAATTGATAAACTACTGGCCAAACTGACAAAAGAAAAACAGGAGAGGAAGCAAATAACCCGAATAAGAAATGAGATGGGCGATATTACAACACACCCAACTGAAATTAAAAGAATCATATCAGATTACTCTGAAAAATTGTACTCTAACAATTTGAAAACCTAGAAGAAATGGATGAATTCCTAGAAACACATTACCTACTTAAACTAACACAAACAGAGGTAGTACAACTAAATAGAGCCATAACAAAAGACGAAGCGAAAAGGGTAATCAAAAAACTGTCCCCCCCCCAAAAAAGCTCTGGCCCGGAGAGTTTCACTGAAGAGTTCTACCAAACTTTCAGAGAAGGGATAACACCACTACTACTACAGGTATTTCAGAGAACAGAAAAGGACAGAATACTCCCAAACTCATTCTATGAAGCCACCATATCCCTGATACCAAAACCACATAAAGACATCACACACACACAAAAAATTACAGACCTATATCCCTCATGAACTTAGATGCCAAAATCCTCAACAAAACTCTAGCCAATAGAGTTCAACAACATATCAAAAAAAAATAATTCACCATGACCAAGTGGGATTCATACCACGTATACAGGAATGTTTCAACATTAGAAAAACCATTAATGTAATCCATCATATAAATAAAACAAAAGACAAGAATCACATGATTTCATCAATTGATGCAGAAAAGGCATTTGACAAAGTTCAACACCATTCATGACAAAAACTCTCAGCAAAATAGGAATACAAGGAAAATTCCTCAACATAATAAAGGGCATTGATACAAAACCGACAGCCAACATCATCCTAAATGGAGAGAGCCTGAAAGTATTCCCCTTGAGATAGGGAACCAGACAAGGATGCCCTTTATCACCACTCTTATTGAACACTGTGCTGGAGGTCCTATGCATAGCAATTAGGCTAAATAAAGACATAAAGGGCATCCAGATTGGCAAGGAAAAAGTAAAAGTATCTCTATTTGCAGATGACATGATCTTATACACAGAAAACCCTAAGGAATCCTCCAGAAAACTACTGAAACTAATAGAAGAGTTCAGCAGAGTATCAGGATACAAGACAAACATACAAAAATCAGTTGGATTCCTCTACACCAACAAAAAGAACATCGAAGAGGAAATCACCAAATCAATGCCATTTACAATAGCCCCGAAGAAGATAAAATACTTAGGAATACATCTTACCAGAGATGTAAAATACCTAAACATAGAAAACTAGAAGACACTACTGCAAGAAACCAAAAGAGACCTACCTATGTGGAAAAACATACGTTGCTCATGGATAGGAAGACTTAACATTATAAAAATGTCTATTCTACCAAAGGCAATCTATAGATTTAATGCAATTCCGAGCCAAATTCCAACTTTTTAAAAATAATTTGTATTGTGCTTTAAGTGAAAGTTTACAAATCAAGTCAGTCTCTCACATATAAACTTATAATACACGCCTTACTACACAATGAGACAGCCCGCTCCCTCCTTCCAGTCTCTTTTTTGGTGACCATTTTGTAAGCTTCTAACCGTCCCATCTTCCCTCCAAACAGGAGATGCCAACATAGTCTCAGGTGTCCACCTGATACAAGTAGCTCACTCCTCATCATCTCTCTCTCCAATCCATTGTCCAGTCCAATCCATGTCTAATGAGTCCAATGACATTTTTTAATGATAAGTAAAGCATTACTGGAAAAGAAGAATAAAGTGGGAGGCCTCACTCTACCTGATTTTAGAACATATTATACTGCCACAGTAGTCAAAACAGCCTGGTACTCCTACAATAACAGATTCATAGACCACTGGAACAGATTTGAGAATCCAGACATAAATCCATCCACATATGAGCAGTTGATATTTGACTAAGGCACCAGAACAGTTAAATAGGGAAAAGACAGTTTTTTTTTTTTAACAAATGATGCTGGCATAACTGGATATCCATCTGCAAAAAAAATCAAACAAGACCCATACCTCACCCCATGCACAAAAACAAACTCAAAATGGATCAAAGACCTAAATATAAAATCTAAAATGATAAAGATCATGGAAGAAAAAATAGGGACACTGTTCGGAGCCCTAATACATGGCATAAAGAGTATATGAAACATTATTAATAATGCAGAAGAAAAACCAGGTAACTGGGAGCTCCTAAAAATCAAACACCTATGCTCATCCAAAGACTTCACCAAAAGAGTTAAAAGATTACCCAGACTGAGGAAAAGTTTTTAGGTATGACATTTCCAATCAGTGCCTGAGCCCTAGAATCTACATGATACTGCAAAAATTCAACTACAAAAAGACAAATAACACAATTAAAAAATTGTCAAAAGATATGAACAGACACCTCACTAAAGAAGACATTCAGGTAGCTAACAGATACATGAGGAAATATTCATGGTCGTTAGCCATTAGAGAAATGCAGATCAAAACTACAATGACATTTCATCTCACTCCAACAAGGCTGGCATTAATCCAAAAAACACAAAACAAGAAATGTTGGGGAAGTTGTGGAGAGATTGGAACACTTACACACGGTTGGTGGGAATGTAAAATGGTACAACCACTTTTGAAATCAATTTGGCGTTTCCTTAAAAAGCTACAAATAGAACTACCATAAGATCCAGCAATCCCACTCCTTGGAATATATCCTAGAGAAATAAGAACTTTTACAGGAACAGATATATGCACCCTTATGTTCATTGCAGCACTGTTTAGAATAGCAAAAAGATGGAAGCAACCAAGGTGCCCATCAATGAATGAATGAATAAATAAACTATGGTATATTCACATGACAGAATACTGCGCATTGATAAAGAACAGTGATGAATCTGTGAAACATTTCATAACATGGAGGAACCTGGAAGGCATTATGTTGAGTGAAATTAGTTACAACAGAATAAGTATTGTATAAGACCACTACTATAAGAACTAAGAAATAGTTTAAACAGAGAAGAAAATATTCTTTGATGGTTAAGAGAGATGGGAGGGAGGGAAGGAGAGGGATATTCACTAATTAGGTAGTAGATAAGAACTACTTTAGGTGATGGGAAAGACAACACACAATACAGGGGAGGTCAGCACAACTGGACTAAACCAAAAGCAAAGAAGTTTCCTGAATAAACTGAACGCTTCGAAAGCCAGAGTAGCCGGGGCAGGGGTTTGGGGACCATGGTTTCAAGGGAAATCTAAGTCAATTGGCATTATAAAATCTATTAAGAAAGCATTCTGCATCCCACTTTGGAGATTGGCATCTGGAGTCTTCGGCCCTAGCAAGCGGCCATCTAAGATGCATCAACTGGTCTCAGTCCACCTGGATCAAAGGAGAATGTAGAACACCAAGGACACAAGGTCATTAAGAGCCCAAGAGACAGAAAGGGCCACATAAACCAGAGACTACATCAGCCTGAGACCAGAAGAACTAGATGGTGCCCAGCTACAACTGATGACTGCCCTGACAGGGAACACAGAGAACCCCTGAGGGAGCAGGAGAGCAGTGGGATGCAGACTCCAAATTCTCGTAAAAAGACCAGACTTAATGGTCTGACTGAGACTAGAAGGACCCTGGTGGTCATGGCCCCCAGACTTTCTGTTGGCCCAGGACAAGAACCAACTCTTCAGACAGGGATTAGACTGGACAATAGGTTGGAGAGGGATGCTGGTGAGGAGTGAGCTTCTTGGATCAGGTGGACACTTGAGACTGTGTTGGCATCTCCTGTCTGGAGGGAAGAGGAGAGGGTAGAGAGGGTTAGAAGCTGGAGGAATGGACATGAAAAGAGAGAGTGGAGGGAGGGAGTAGGCTGTCTCATTCGGGGAAGAGCAATTGGGAGTATGTAACAAGGTGTATATAAGTTTTTGTGTGAGAGACTGACTTGATTTGTAAACTTTTGCTTAAAGCACAACAAAAATTAAAAAAAAAAAAAGAAAGAAATCAAAAGACACATTGCATTGGGCAAATCTGCTGCAAAGGACTTCTTTAAAGTGTTGAAAAGCAACTACGTCACCTTGAAGACTAAGGTGTGCCTGACCCAAGGCATTGTGTTTTCAATCGCCCAATATGCATGTGAAAACTGGACAATGAATAAGGAAGACCAAAAAAGAATTGACGCCTTTGAATTGTGGCGTTGGCAAAGAATATTGAATGCACTGCCAAGAGAAGGAACAAATCTGTCTTGGAAGAAGTACAACCAGAATGCTCCTTAGAAGCAAGGATGGCGAGACTGTGTCTTACATACTTTGGACATGTTGTCAGGAAAGATCAGCTCCTGGAGAAGGACATCATGCATGGTAAAGTACAGGATCAGTGGAAAAAAAGGAAGACCCTCAAAGAGAGAGATTGACACAGTGGGTGCGACAATGGGCTCCAGGACAGTAACGATTTTAAGAATGGTACAGGACCAGGCAGTGTTTTGTCCTGTGATACATAGGTTGGCTATGAGTCAGAACAGACTTGATGGCACCTAACAACAATCAATTTGAAAATGATACCTTCAGTTCTTTTTTACTCCAATTTACTGAACGCTCTGTAATTCTGGTTGACTCATAGTGCCACAGTATTTCAAATTTATTTTCCTAACTTTTTTCAGATTCTTCGAAATCATCCTACTGAGTGATTTGGATAACTTTTATATACAACTTCCATCAACCTAGTTGCATGGTACATTCAAATATTAACAAAAAAAAAATTAGTCAACCCATTTATTTAAGTCTGATTAGAGCCACTTCATTTCTCACAAAAAGATTTAATAAATATAGAATTATTTTACAAATAGTTGTGTTGACATTTGTAAACATATTCCATTTTCTCATGCTGTACTTGAGTCATATTAAGCCCTGAGAGTGGAGAGGCAATTAAGAATAATCCACAGCTGGCTCCAGTCAGGCATCTCCTTTCCATGAACCCTTTCTTTATGATAAAAATCTCACATGAGATGATTCTAGATGATGTAATTATCAAGGAAGAGTAAAATTCCCATGTTTCCATATGAGGTTTCATTTCACTGAGAATTAAGTTACCTTGATTAGTGTTTATTTTCCTCGTGCCACACACAAGCAGTTGCACCTAGAAGATATTGCTTGTTTAAGATATTTCTGTTCATTTGTTTAACTTTAAGAGTCTTCTTTGGGACCCAGTCAAGACAGCCAAATTGCATTTGGTTCTTTTTCTGGTCTTTAGGAGCCAATGATGTAACCACCAGGAAGGTAAGTAGCTATAAAAATGAATGTTTCTGCACAAATGAGTTCAAATGCATGACTGCAGGACATCCGGAATGTTCTGGATGAAATATGATGAATATGTTGTTGCTTCTAAGATTTTGTGGAAACTCTGGTGACACAGTGGTTAAGTGCTATGGCTGCTAACCAAAGGGTCAGCAGTTTGAATCTGCCAGGCGCTCCTTGGAAACTCTATGGGGCAGTTCTACTCTGTCCTTTAGAGTCGCCATGAGTAGGAATCACCTCGACGGCACTGGGTTCGGTTTGGTTTTTTGGTTCTAAGATTTTGCAGGTAAGGATAAATTTTCTTAATCTTTTTATTCCCATAAATGATTGTCTAATCAAATATACATTATTCTATTTTAAACACCATTGTAGAAGCAACCTTCTGTATGTTCCTGCTATGAACATATTTTACATTTTGTTTGATTATTACTGTTCTAGTCCTACCCTTCTGAGAACCAATCCTTTTGAAATCCTCACCTGCTCTTCATATTAGGTTTCTAACTTACTCTTCTTACATTAATAACAAAATATTAATATCTATATTTATAAATTTATCACTTCAACATGACAGTTAAATTATCTAGCCTGATGTATGGATTCAATAGATAATAAGTAACATATTTATATTTTCTTACTATTTTAAATAACTTTCGCATGCCATGTGAGGCAGGCAGTGCAGGAATTATCTATATTTTAATTTCAGGAAGGTAAATTGCTTACTTAGATGCATACCCCCAATAGCATATAAACACTGAAATTCAACCTAGCGTTTGTGAATTCACAATGAAACTGAAAGGGAAACAAAAAGAGGTAGCATAGAAAGAAAGAAGACGGGAAGGAAGGAAACGTATCTGAGCAAACTGTCTAGAAGCTTGGAGTGAGTAAAGAAGGCAGGTAGAAGAAATAGCAATATTTGTTAGTATTGGCTTTGTTTCATCCATTGTCAGAAGTAAGTTTCATACGTATGTATATATATATATATATATACACACATATATATATGTGTGTATATATATATATGTATATTCTTTCCAGATGAGGGTCATCATCCCATTTTGTGGGAGAGTAAATCAAGGCTACGGAAAGTAAAGAAGCATACTTAAAGTCATCAGCCAATTAAGGGCAGAGTGGGATTACAAATACAAATCTGCGTAATTAAAAAGCCAACATTGTATCAATGATATTTCCCTTAACGTTATAATGGCTCCCACTTTATACTTACAATGTAAGCATTGCTGGACAGTATAAAATACCTATTTGATTCCTGAGTTTCCTATACAAAAAAGTAATGATGAAAGTGGTGAGAAATTTAAAGTATTGAACACTACAAACACTCTGGGCTGTACCATACATAATACGACATGAACAATTGACTTCGTTCTCCAAAAGTAAAAGATAAGAAATATTAGACAGTAAAGATAATTTAAATCTATTAGCCAGCAAAACATGTGAAAATAGTAGCCCAACCACTCCTGACTGTCTACTGTGTTAGTATCATAATCACTATTCAGAGACTGATGCTGAGTTTGTGCCATTGAGAATGGGTGAAAACAGGAGCACCAACTGGTCTCAAAGGCATTTAAACCCCTACTGAGAACTGGAGCTAATCACTTTATCTTACTTATTTGGAATTTATTATAATTTTTGATCAATTCACATTTAAAATTTTAAACATTACATAATTCTCTTTGACATATTTCATGCACTAAATACATAGCTGGAATATAAGCTTATCAATTTATCTGACTTATTACAAGAAAGGAATCCTGGTGATGTAGCGGATTCCAACCTGGCTGCTAACCAAAAGGCCTACAGTTCAAATCCACCAGCCACTCCTTGGAAGCCCTTATGGGGCAGCTCTCCTCTGTCCTACAGAGTCGGTATGAGTTGGAATCAACTTGATGACAACAGGTTTGGTTTAGTTTTTTTTAACACAAGTAAAATCTAAATGTTAACATCATTTTTGGTGAATTTATATTTTGAAATTAAAAAGAAATGTATATATCTAAAAAAAGCATAGATAGATTGTAACCTGTTTTACAAATGTTGAAATTAAGTTTTATAGTCAGTAAGTATTGCCGATATACAGCTAGTCAATGAAGGAAGTAAAACCCAGGTAATTGAAACTTGATTCTAAATCCCATTCTGTCTCCACAAAAATGTAATTACTTTTTAATCATGCCTGAACTCTGAGTGGACAAGAATATAATAAAAGAAAAAAACAACAGCAAATAAAATGAAACACTGTTTTAAGTGTTAAGGTAGAGAAATAAGAAAGACATTTAAAAGTAAATAACAAGGCTTCAACAACAGGTAAAGAGCGCAATAAGGCAGTAAACATGTTGAGTCGACAATAGTGACCATAGTGCTATAAAAAAAATATATATATATACGATGTTAAAAAAAAAAAAAAAGACTTCACAGGGACACACAGTGATCAGTATCACATAAAATGGTGGTGGGACTAGAACTTGGGTTTACAGCACTGTGAAGATTTTCACAGCTATTTAGGAAGTGGTAAAGCATTCAGAATGGGAAGAGTTGTGAGCAAAGCTATGTTTATGTAATGATTTAAGCATTTTTTCTACAGCATGGGACTTGTAAAATGATTTATTGCATTAAAATAATACTTGAATGACATGGACAACTAGTTTAATTCCAATAAATCAGAAATTGCAACACCTGCTAAAGGGAAAAGCTGCTGGATGCACATTTTGAAGCATCTAGCTATTTTATTTCCGTGTCAAGATGCTCCTCTCTTTTACATAACGCTGGTAACCTCTGCTGCACTTATTTTTTATTCTTTGTTTTCTGTTTGTATCTGTCATGACAATAGGTATCTATTGACTTATTCTGCTGTTTAATGTGTTTTTATTTGTTTTTGTCTTTTTTAACCATCCGAATTATTACATTAAACATTTACCTACAAGTACACCTATAGTTATGGAACATATTTGTTGTTGAAACTTTCATGTCAAAATATTTTTTGATTCAGTATTCTGTAGCCACAATAGTCCCTCCAACTCTTTAAACCATTGGAACATCACTTTATAATTTGAAATGTAATGATATACACATTATTACACACCTGATTGTTGTCTTAAGCCACATAAAAAAAAAAACATAGTGGTGAAAAATTTATATAGAGACGATGATTTGATGAAATAGTGGTTTGCCTAATAATAAAACTTAACATTTTTATAAGATTTTTCACTGTACTTTTCAAGGAGAGATTTGGAGCCAATTCTTGAACAATGCTCTTGGCAGGCTGAAGAATTTTTACCTTAGTAGAAGGTGAAGAGCAGTGGCAAATATTGAGACAAAGCTGTCTGTCTTTCTTCCTGTGCTGAGATGAAGGTCCGTGTTGCTGTGTGGAACTGCATCAGGTAGAGAATTTCTAAAGGGAGCCAAGACCCACTATGCAATTTCTTCATCCTTAGAGTTAAATAACCGTAAGAATATTTCCTATACTTCAATTTATTCTTGAACATTGAGTGAATGGTCAAAAAAATGAATGATATTGGGTAATATTTGTGAGAAACCTACGTGTAGAATGTTCGTTATATGTACACAGAGCTCTGGGTATATGGAGCAAGAAAAATATCTACAAAAAATATGAATTAATCAAGAGAATTAGATTCCGGCAACCAACACAGAACCAATATGCACTTATGTCTTTAGTGATGTTCAATAGCCAATGCCTTTATTTTTAATTGACTTGCTTACAGAGCTGTGTTTTGTTCTAGAGATCAGTGTTATGAAGGCAAGTGGGACTTGCTGAGGCACCGCAAATGCAGTCAGTGTGATTGTGTGTATCCAACTGGGGATCCGTCACCAACACTGCTGGGAAACTGCTGGTAAGGAAGCACTTTTATTCAACCTGTTTCTGACTAAAAGAGCCAGTCCCCAAAATATACTAAAAGGTGGATGTCATGGATTGTATTATGTCCCCCTCGAAAAATGTGTGTATCAAGTTGGTGAGGCCATGATTCCCAGTGTTCTGTAGCTGTCCTCCATTTTGTGATTGTAATTTTATGTTAAAGAGGATTAGGGTGGGATTGTAACAAAAACATTACTAACAATGTACAAGTACCCAAAGAGAAATTAGATAACTCCTAAAAATCAAACACTTATGCTCATCCAAAGTCTTCACCAGGAGAGTAAACTGATTACCGACAGACTGGGAAACAGTTTTTAGCTATAACATTTCTGATCAGCAACTGAACTCTAAAATCTACATGATATTGCAAAAACTCAATAACAAAAAGACAAATAATCCATTTAAAAAATGGGCAAAGGATAGGAATAGGCACTTCAACGAAGAAGACATTCAGGCAGGTAACAGATACATGAGGAAATGCTCACAATCATTAGCCATTAGAGAAATGTAAATCAAAACTACAATGAGATACCATCTCACTCCAACAAGGCTGCCATTAATCCCAAATCACAAAATAATAAATGTTGGAGAGGTTGTAGAGAGACTGGAACACTTATTCACTGCTGGTGGGAATTTAAAATGGTGCAGCCACTTTGAAAATCAATCTGGCACTTCCTTAAAAAGGCAGAAATAGAACTACCATAGGATATGGCAATCCCACTCCTTGGAATATATCTTAGAGAAATAAGAGCCTTTATACGAACAGATATATGCAAAACCATGTTCATTGCCGCACTGTTTACAATAGCAGAAAGATGGAAGTAACCAAGGTGCCCACCAACAGATGAATGGATAAATAAATTGTGGTACATTCACACGATGGAATACTTCACACAGATCAAGAACAATGATGAATCCGTGAAATATTTCATAGCTTGGAGGAATCTGGAGGGCATTATGCTGAGTGAAATTAGTCAGTTGCAAAAGGACAAATATTGTATGAGACCACTATTATAAGAACTCAAGAAATAGTTTAAACAGAGAAGAAAATATTCTTTGATGGTTATGAGGGTGGGGAGAAAGGGAGGGACAAGGATATTTGCAAATCTAGATAGTAGACAAGAACTATTTTAGGTGAAGCGAAAGACAACATACAATAAAGGAGAGGTCAGCGTAACTGGACTAAATCAAAAGCAGTTTCCTGAATAAACCAAATGCTCCGAAGGCCAGAGTAGCAGGGGCAGCAGTTGGGGGACCATGTTTTCAGGGGACATCTAGGTCAATTGGCATAATAAAATCTATTAAGAAAACATTCTGCATCCCACTTTGGTGAGTGGCGTCTGCAGTCTTAAAAACACTATCAAGCGGCCATCTAAGATGCATCCATTGGTCTCAACCTACCTGGAGCAAAGGAGAATGAAGAACACCAAAGATACAAGGTAATTATGGGTCCAAAAGACAGAAATGGCCACATAAATCCAAGACTACATCAGCCTGAGACCGGAAGAACTAGATGGTGCCCGTCTACAACCGAAGACTGCCCCGACAGGGAACGAAACAGAGCATCCCTGACGGAGCACGAGAACAGTGAGATGCAGACCTCAAAGTCTCATAAAAAAATCAGACTTAATGATCTGACTGAGACTAGAGGAACCCTGGAGGTCACGGTCCCCAGACCTTCTGTTGGCCCAAGACTGGAACCATTCCCAAAGCCAACTCTTCAGACAGGGATTGGACTGGATTATAGGATAGAATATGATAGTGGTGAGGAGTGACCTTCTGGTCTCAAGTGGACACATAAGACTATGTGGGCAGCTCCCGTTTGGAGGGGAGATGAGAAGGAAGAGAGGGACAGAAAGTGGCTGAATGGACACAGGGAATTCAGGGCTGAGAGAAGGAGTGTGCTGTCTCATTAGTGGGAGAGGAACTAGGAGCACATAGCAAGCTGTATACAAATTTTTGTATGAGAGATTGACTTGATTTGTAAAGTTTCACTTAAAGCACACACACACAAAAGATGCAAAGAATACACAGAGTCACAGTACCAAAAGAAATGGTCGACTCTCAGTTGCTTCATGAGGTGGCATATGATGAAGAACTGGTAGTAGTGAAGCAAGAAGTCCAAGCTACACTGAAGGCACTGGCGAAAAACAAGGCTCCAGGAGCTGACAGAATACCCACTGAGTTGTTTCAACAAACAGATGCAGCCCTGTACATGCCCACTCCACTATGCAAAGAAATTTGGAAGCTAGGTACCTGGCCAACAGACTGCAAGAGATGCATGTTTGTGTCCATTCCAAAGAAAAGCGATCCAACTGATTGTGGAAGTTATCAAATGTAAATCATAGTATTAGTAAATATGGTAAACAAACAGACAAACTATCTACTCCACAGTGAATATGACATTCTATCCCCAGGAGATCTAGTGAGTTTATGATGTTGTTGTTAGGTGCTGTTGAGTCAGTTCCAACACATAGTGACCCTGTGTACAACAGAATGGAACAGTGCCCAGCCCTGGGCCTTTCTCATTGCTATGTCTGAGCCCACTGGTGCAGCCACTGTCTCAATCTGTCTCACTGAGGATCTTTGTCTTTTTCACTGACCCTCTACTTTACCAAGCACGATGTCTTTTTCCAGGGACTGATTCCTCCTGATAATATGTCCAGAGGACGTGAGACCAAGTCTTGCCACCCACCTTTCTAAGGAGCATTCTGGCTGTACTTCTTCCAAGACAGGTGTGTTCATTCTTCTAGCAGTCCATGGTATATTCATTATTCTTCACCAACAACATAATTCAAGTTTCAGTTCTTTTGTCTCCCTTATTCATTGTCCAGCTTTAGCTGCACATGAGGCGACTGAAAATATCATGGCTTGGTTCAGGCACACCTTAGTCCTCAAAGTGACATCTTCGATTTTTAACACTTTAAAGAGGTCTTTTGTAGCAGATTTGCCCAATAAAATATGTCATTTGATTTCTCGAAGTCTGCTTCCATGGGTGTTGATTGTGGATCCAAGTAAAATGAAATCCTTGGCGACTTCAGTATTTTCTCTGTTTATTGTGATTTTTTTATTGTTCCAGTTGTGAGGATTTTTGTTTTCTTTATGTTGAAGTGTAATCCATACTGAAGGCTGAAGTCTTTGATCCTCATCAGTAAGTGCTTCAAGTCCTCTTCACTTTCAGTAAGCAAGGTTGTGTCATCTGCATGTCTAGGCTGTTAATGAGTCTTCCTCCAATCATGGTGCCCCTTCTTCTTCATAGAGTCCAGCTTCTTGGACTGTATGGATTATATGTTTTTTTAAAGACACTGAGTTTTTGGTAATTTACTATGGCAGCCCTAGAAAATGAATACAGAGCCCTTCACCAAGGACAAGTCAAGTTAGCACCAAAAATGCTCCTGTAAGGGTAGCCACGTAACATGAGACATGGCAGTTTTTAAAAAGTATGAAGTAAAACTTTCAGCTTTGACAAAGAAAGGGCTCCTCTAAGTCCAAGTTCTAAGTCCATTGCTGTTGGGTCAATTCTATCTCACAGCGACCCTAAAGGACAGAGTAGAATTGACCCATAGGGTTTCCAAGGAGTGGCTGGTAGATTCGAACTGCTTGAATAAGTATTGTGAAAAAATACAATCCTGACACACAACTTTTCTGAGCTTAGTATTAAAACAAAACAAAAAAAAAGTCGCTATTGAGTGGATTCTCACTCATAGGGACCCTATAGGACAGAGTAGAGCTTCCCCACAGGGTTTCCAAGGAGCGACTGGTAGATTCAAACTGCAGACCTTTTGGTAGCAGCCAAATGCATAACCACTGCACCACCAGTGGCTTTCAAATCAGCTATAGGCTGATGATCTTCAAATTCTTAGAACCCAGAAAACTACTCTACCTCAGAGTGGTAGCCACAGCTGGGAACTGTTCTCCACACTTGGATGACCTCAGACATCCAAATCTAACATGTCCAGAAAAAAATCTTTTGGTTATTTTCTCAAGTTTGTTCCTCCATGGTTTTCCACATGGTAGAGAATGGCTCTGGTGACCATGCGCTCATGGTAGCCTGAATTCTAGAAGTCTCCTTTGATTCTCCATTCCCCTCATCCCATACGTCTGATTGACCAGCAATTCTTGGCAGCTCAAGCTCCAAAGTACACCTCAAGCCTGCCCACTGTTCCCACCTGCACTACCACCATCACTGCTCACCCTGACCACTGCAGAAGCATCCTGACCGGTCCTCTGTATTTGCTGTCTTCAAGTTCTCCTGGGCTACAGTTAATTCCTGGGACACATTCTTTCTCAAGACCATTGAACAATAGAAGTAGAAGGGCATTTAGTTGTATGCTACCTCCTCCGCTTGAGCTGCACGCCCCTCAGAAATCACTTTTCAGTGTGCAGTCTATAATGTCTCTATCCCAATTTCCTGTCTTTGGCCGCACTGCTTTGATAGCGTGCATGCATATGTGCTTCAGGGGTCATGTAGGCAGATGCTTGGAGGAATTTTTCTTAGTACAATCATGGTTGTGTGCCATCAAGAGATTCTGACTCATATCAACCCTGTATGACAACTTAGAACTGCCTCACAAGGTTTCCTAGGTTGCAGTCTTTATGGCGCAGCCCTGGTGGCACCATGGTTAAGAGCTCGGCTGCTAACCAAAGGGTGGACAGTTCAAATCCACCAGTTGGTTATTTGCAGAAAGACATGGCAGTCTGCTTCTGTAAAGACTTATAGTCTTAGAAACCCTATGGGGCAGTTCTACTCTGCCCTGTAGGGTCACTATGAGTCGGAATTGATTCAATAGCAACTGGTTTGGATTTTGTTTGGTTAGAATCTTTATGGGAGCCCATCTCCAGATCTTTTCAACCCCTGAGCTGGTGGGTTCCAACGGCCCACCTTTCAGTTAGCCAAGCACTTAACCGTTGCACCTCCAATACTTAACTCTGCACGCGAGGGGGCCCTCTCCTGACGTCTCCCGTCTCCTCACCCCGCACACCTTGGCCTTGTCCTTGCTTCTAGACCCCACTCTCCCCTCTGGAGGCCCAACCCCCCCACGCCCGCCCCACACCCGGGCCGCTGGGCGGGGCCGGCAGCCATGTTCCTCGCCGTCCAGCCAGTTACTCCCGGAAGCGCCCGGACGGGTGGTGAGGGGCCCGGGCCGGATGGCGCGCCTTAGAGCGGACGGTGTTCGTGCTGTTTTCTGTGCAGTGGTTTCTGAAAGGTAGGAAACTCCGGCAGGTGGGTGGAGGGACCCGCTCCCAGACTGAACAAGCCCGGCCCCTCGAAGGTGTGGAGGGAAGGCGCCAGGAGGGTGGTTTCCAGTGCCAGCATCCCCTGGGCTCCAGAGGTTGGGGAGTCCGGACGTTGGGTTAGCAGCTGGCATCGCCCCCTCCGGCGTACCCCGTCCCGAGTGATCCCCTGGGGCGGACGCGGCGCGGGGCCGGGCGGACGCAGCCACTCTAGGGGCTGCGAGAGGGAGCCTCTGGCCCGGGGGACGCAGCTGGTCCGCGAAATTTGCATCCCCATGGATTTGCGCGGAGGGGGGGTCCAGCCGCGGGATCCGGCTGCGGAGTGCCCTCGGGCCTGGGGGCTTGAAGGGCTTGGGGAGAAAGGCCGTGTCCAGGGCTGCGCCAAGGTCCCTCCTCTGCCCGGGGCGGGTTTGCGGGCCAAGCTGGGTGATGGGCTCCTGCCCCCCCGCCCCCCACCTGCTCCCTCTGCCAGGGGGGGAAACCAAGGCCCAGAGTTCGCCCAGGGGGGTGAGACTCCAGACTGAGGACGGGGCACTCGCCCCCGTTCGTCGTCCCACCCCCACCAGACTCCGTAGGGTGCCAGGGGCGGGGAGAGAGCGATCCCCCGCCCAAGGCCCCGCTGCCCCTTACTGTTTTGGGCGCTGTGCCTGGGAGGCTGAGGCACCCCGCGCCCTCGCCCGCGCCGGCTGGTCTACTCTCGGGGCTGGGGCGTCGGCGCGGCCCCGGCCCCACCTGGAAAGGAAGGGGTCCTGGGAATCTGTGGAGCAGCGCGGGGATCCTACTCCTTGTGGAAGCAGCAGCGATTCAGTGTCTGTTAACAGTGTGGATGCCGGGTCCCGCTCCCCTCTGGGTGGCGGGGTGGGGGTAGCAGGAAGGGGTCCTGAGCGCCCATGTTGTTCGTTAACTTAAACGTTTGTGCGGCGCTGTGTAGCGGTAGCTGTGGACGCGGTCTCTGGTGCTGAGGGGATTTGAGGGTTCCTCAAACTGGTGGGATTTGGAGCCTCTACCCTGGTGGCAGTGGGTTCAGTGGGTTACCCTGGTGGCGTAGTGGTTAAGTGCTAAGGCTGCTAGCCAAAAGGTTGGCAGTTTGAATCCACCAGGCGCTCCTTGGAAACTCTGTGGGGCAGTTCTACTCTGTCCTATAGGGTCGCTATGAGTCAGAATTGATTCGATGGCAACAGGTGTGGTTTTTTTTTTTAGGTTGGAGATTAGGTGTCTCTTGGGCTGACATTTGAAGGTCTGGAGCTGACGGTTTATGAGGGTTTGTTAGGTTTTTAAGCGCTCCGGCCATGGGCACCAACCCGATCTTCCAGCCCCTGCGGACGGACCGCCCCCCCCCCGGGGGGGATTGGCTGCTCTGGGACCCTGAGCCCCGAGGGCGGTGAGAAGCTGACAAACGTGAGTGATGCCCTGCAGGCTCCAGTCGGCGGGGCAGCCCTGCTCACACGGTCTCAATACGGGTAGTCGGCTTCGTGCCTGGGGGGTGGTTTCCGAATGTTTCCTCGTGGCCCCCCCCCCCCGTGCGGGGCGACAACTCTCCCCTGGGCGGGGACCTAGTAGAGGCCTGCAGGGCATCAGGGTATGGAGGGGCAGAGCTTGGGCGGGGAGGGCGCGGCCCTGCAGGTTCCTGTACATGACCACGGCAGGGGGCTGCGGGTCCTGAAGGCTGGGCCTGGTCGAGGACCCACTAGGTCTCGCAGAAGGAGTGGGTTAGGATAATCATAGCATTAATGGGAGTATTGAGAGAGCACCCTGGGGCGTTGGGTCCCTCGGGAAGAAAAGCCTCTGCTGTCGCCACTGGAGTGGTACCCAGGTCGTCCCGGCTTAGGTCCAGGAGGTTCCCATGCTCGGAGGGTCTGGTGGGCAGAACAGAACCGGCGGTGCGCACGCCCTCTCGCGGCCTTGCGCCGAATCGCTGAGGTTCAGTGTCAGGTGATTCTAAGCCATGGTTTTGGAACTCAATAGTGAAGCAGAGCAAATAAATGATGCAGTGCCTTGATGGGACCGGTGGAGACAACAAGAAGCAAAGCACAGCTGAAACTTCAAAATTCCGCTGAGTGTTAGTAGGATTTGGAGGGAGAAAATAGACGGAGAGTCGAGAGGCCCAGAGATGCAGAAGGGTTAGAGGATTAGGGGTTAGGGTTTGGTGTTAGGGGTTCAGGTTGGGGGGTTAGAGGTTTGGGAGTTAGGTTTAGGGGTATAGGTTTTAGGTGGCTGGGGGTTGGGGTTAGGGCTGGGGTTACTAGGCTAGGGCACAAGTGGTTTAGGGTTATGGTTAGGGTTAGAGTGAGGCTGAGGTTGATTCCCAGTCTTGTGTACCGTCTCTTCCTTCACCAGAGTTACCACATATCTGTCGTTTGGTTGGAAACCCTGATGGCATAGTGGTTAAGACCCACCAGTGCTAACCAAAGGTCTGCAGTTCGAATCCACCAAGCGCTCCTTGGAAACTCTATGGGGCAGTTCTAATCTGTCCTATAGGGTCTCTATGAGCTGGAATCGACTCGACGGCGGTGGGTTTGTTTTTTTTGGTTATTGTTTAGTTAGCTTTTCTCTACCCACTCTCCGTCTGCCTGGTGAACATCAAGGATTGTTTCTGTGTGTAAATGTTTTCATGAGTTTTTATGATAGTGGTCTCTTAGTGTATATGTCGTTTTGTGATTGACTTAGTCAGCATGATGCGCTCCAGATTCATCCATGGTGTGAGATGTTTCGGAGATTCATCATTGGTCTTCATTGTCGTGTAGTGTTCCACTGTGTGTATGTACCGTAGTTTGTTTATCCATTCCTCTGTGGACGAGCACTGAGGTTGTTTCCATCTTTTTGCTACTGTGAATAATATCTCAGTGAACACGGGTGTGCATATGTCTATTCCTGTGACTGCTCATGGAAACCCTGGTGGCTAGTGGTTAAGTGCTACAGCTGCTAACAAAAAGGGTTAGGGTTTGAGGTTCGGGATGTTAGGGTTAGGGTTGTTAGAGTTCTGGTTGTTAGGGTTTGGGTTTAGGGGTTGGGGTTAGGGTTTTGGGGTTAGGGATGTTAGGGTTAGGGTTGTTAGGGTTTGGGTTAGGGTTTTTCGGTTGGGGTTAGGTGTTAGGCTTAGGTTTAGGGTTTGAGGTTAGAGTTTGGATTTACAGGTTAGGTGTTAGGGGTTGCAGTTTGGGGTTTACAGTTTTGGGGGTTTAGGGTTTTGGGGTTTAGTCATTAGGGTTTGGGTTAGGTTTTAGGGGTCAGGATTTAGATTTAGGGTTGGGGTTGGTGTTGGGTTTGTTTGGGATATGTGGTTTGGGGTAAGAGGGTGGGTGTTAGAGGTTTGGGGGTTAGAGATTGAGGGAGTTAGAGGGTGAGGGGTTAGAGGGTGAGGGGGTTAGAGGTTGAGAAGATTATAGAGTGAGGGAGTGAGAAGGTGAGGGTGTGAGGGGGTGAAGGTTAGGGTTTAGGGTTAGAGGGTTTAGGCTTAGGGTTCAGAGGCTTAGGGTTGGGGGTTAGGGTTTCAGAGTTCAGAGGTTGGGGTTGGTGTTGTGGTTAGGGTTAGAGAGTTAGGGTTAGAGGGTTAGGGTTGGAGGTTTAGGGTTAGAAGATTAGGGGTATGGTTTAGAGGTTTAGGGTTAGGGGTTAGGGCTAGGGTTTAGGGGTTCAGGTTTAGGGGTGTGGGATGGGTCTGGGGTAAGGTTTTAGAGTTTAGGGTTAGAGGGTTATGTTTAGGGCTTAAGGCTTAGAGTTTAGGGTTTTAGGACTTAAGGTTTAGGGCTTAGGGCTTAGAGCCTAGGGTTTAGGACTTAAGGTTTAGGGTTTAAGGCTTAGAGTGAGGGTTAGGGCTGGGGGCTGGGGTTAGGGTTTAGGGTTTAGTGTTAGGGTATTAGGGTTAGAGGGTTAGATGGTTTAGCGTTTAAGTTTAGGGTTTAGGGGTTGGGGTTAAGGGTGTTAGTGTTTAGGGTTTTGGCATTTAGGATGTTAGGGTTGAATGTGTTAGGGCTAAGGGTGTTAGGGTTTTGTGTGTTAGGGTTTTAAGTGTTAGGGTTTACAGTTTAGGATTAGGCTTAGACCCATTCTTAGGTTTAGGGCTAGGGATTTGAGGTTTAGGGTTTGGCGTTGGGTTTGGGGGTTGGGGTTAGGTTTAGGGCTAGGATTAGAGGGCTAGGGTTAGAGGGTTAGAGTTTCAGGTTAGCGTTAGAGGGTTAGGGTTCGAGTGTTAGGGTTAGGGTTAGGGTTAGGGTTGTTAAGGTTAGGGTGGTTAGGGGTTAGGTGTTAGGATTTAGGGTTTAGGGTATAGGGGTTAGAGTTTGGGTTAGGGTTAGAGTTTAGGGCCTTGGGGGTTAGGACCTAAGGGCTTAGGGCCTTAGGGGCTTTGGGGCTTAGGGCTTAGGGGCTAGAGTTAGAGGGCTAAGGCCAGAGGGCCAGGGTTATGGTTTGATTCCTGGTTGGCAATTTTTTTCCTTCAATATTTTGTATAAGTCATCCCATTGCCTTCTTGCCTCCATGATTTCTGCTGAGTAGTCCAAGTTTATTATTATTTACTCTCCTTTTTTGGTGACTTCCTTTATCCCTAGCCTCTCTTAAAATTCTCTTTATGTTTGATTTTGGCAAGTTTGATTATTATATGTCTCGGTCACTTTCTTTTGAGATCACCTTATGTGGAATTTGATGAGCATCTTTCATGATATCAGGGAAGTTTTCTGCCAACAAATCTTCAACAGTTCCCTGTGTATTTTCTGTTAGCCCTCCCTGTTCTGGTACTGCAATCACTCATAGTTATTTCTCTTGATAAAGTCCCACATGATTCTTTGGATTTCTTCATTTAAAATTCTTTTATCTGGTTTCTTTTCAAATATATTGGTCCCAATAGTTTTATCTTCTATCTCAGTAATTCTGCCTTCCAGTTCTTCAGTTGTGCTCTTCTTACTTTCTATCGAGTTTTCTAACTCTGTAATTTTATTGTTAATCTTCTGAATTTCTGATTGCAATCTCTCTATGGTTTCTTGCAGCTTATTAAATTTTTAATTATGTGCTTGAGTAACCTTTTTAATTTCTTCAGCTGCTTTATCTTTGTGTTCCTTGGCTTGTTCTGTATTTTGCCTCATTTCCTTCCTGATATCTTTGAGAGCTCTGTATATTAATCTTTTGTATTCTGTATCCGGTAATTCCAGGATTACACCTTCATCGAGAAGATTCCTTGAGTCTTAGTTCTGAGAGCTTGTTGAAGCAATCATGGGTCAGCTTCTTTTTTTTTTATTTTAATAATTTTTATTGTATTTTAAGTGAAAGTTTACAAATCAAGCCAGTCTCTCACATAAAAACTTATACACAACTTGTTACATATTCCCAATTACTTTCCCCCCAATGGGACAGCCCACTCCCTCCTTCCACTCTTTCTTTCCGTGACCATTTTGCCAGTTTCTAAGCCCCTCTACCCACCCATCTCCCTTCCAGGCAGGAGATGCCAACATTGTCTCAAGTGTCCACCCAAACCAAGTAGCTCATGCCTCACCAGCATCCCTCTCCAACCCGTTGTCTAGTCCAACCCATGTCTGATGAACTGGCTTTGGGGATGGTTCCCGTAGTGGGTAAACGGAAGGTGTGGGGGCCATGATCACTGGGGTCCTTCCAGTCTCAGTCAGACCATTAAGTCTGGTCTTTTTATGAGAATTTGGGGTCTGCATCCCACTGTTCTGCTCCCTCAAGGGATCTCTGTTATGTTCCCCGTCAGGGCAGTCATTGGTTGTGGCCCGGCACTGTCTAGTTCTTCTGATCTCAGGATGATGTAGTCTCTAGTTCATGTAGTCCTTTCTGTCTCTTGGGCTCGTTATTATCTTATGTTCTTGGTGTTCTCCATTCTCCCTTGATCCAGGTGGGTTGAGAATCATTGATGCATCTGAGATGGCTGCTTGCTAGCATTTAAGATCCCAGATGCCACTCTTCAAAGTGGGATGCAGAATGTTTTCTTAATAGATTTTATTATGCCAGTTGACTTAGATGTCCCCTAAAACCATGGTCCCCAAACCCCTGCCCCTGCTTTGCTGACCTTCGAAGCATTCAGTTTATTCAGGAAACTTCTTTGCTTTGGTTTAGTCCAGTTGTGCTGACCTCCACTGTGTTGAGTGTTGTTCTTCCATTCACCGAAAGTAGTTCTTGTCTATCTCTTTAGTAAATACCCCTCTCCTACCCTCCCTCCCTCCCCCCCTCATAACAACAAAGGAATATGTTCTTCTCAGTTTAAACTATTTCTCAAGATCTTATAATAGTGGTCTTATACAATATTTGACCTTTTGCTACTAATTTCACTCAGCATAATGCCTTCCAGGTTTCTCCACGTTATGAAGTGTTTCACAGATTCGTCACTGTTCTTTGTTGATGTGCAGTGTTCCATTGTGTGAATATACCATAATTTATTTATCCATTCATCCATTGATGGGCACCTTGGTTGGTTCCATCTTTTTGCTATTGTAAACAGTGCTGCAGTAAACATAGATGTGCATATATCTATTTGTGTAAAGGCTCTTATTTCTCTAGGATATATTCCGAGGAGTGGGATTGCTGGGTTGTATGGTAGTTCTATTTCTAGCTTTTTAAGGAAGCACCAAATTGATTTCCAACGTGGTTGTATACCATTTTACATTCCCACCAGCAGAGTATAAGTGTTCCAGTCTCTCCACAGCCTCTCCAACATTTATTATTTTGTGTGTTTTGGATTAATGCCAGCCTTGTTGGAGTGAGATGGAATCTCATTGTAGTTTTGATTTGCATTTCTCTAATGGCTAATGATCGAGAGCATTTCCTTATGTATCTGTTAGCTGCCTGAATGTCTTCTTTAGTGAAGTGTCTGTTCATATCCTTTGCCCATTTTTTAATTGGGGTGTTTGTCTTTTTGTGGTTGAGTTTTAGCAGAGTCATGTAGGTTTTAGAGATCAGGCACCGGGTGGAGATGTCTTAGCTGAAAACTTTTTCCCAGTCTGTAGGTGGTCTTTTTACTCTTTTGGTGAAGTCTTTAGATGAGCATAGGTGTTTGATTTTTAGGAGCTCCCAGTTATCTGGTTTCTCTTCATCATTTTTGGTAATGTTTTGTATTCTGTTTATGCCATGTATTAGGTCTCCTGATGTCCCTATTTTTTCTTCCATGATCTTTATCGTTTTAGATTTTATGTTTAGGTCTTTGATCCATTTGGAGTTAGTTTTTGTGCATGGTGTGTGGTAGGGGTCCTGTTTCATTTTTTGGAGGTGGCTATACAGTTACGCCAGCACCTTTTGTTAAAAAGACTATCTTCTCCCCAATTAACTGACACTGGGCCTTTGGCAAATATCAGCTGCTCATATGTGGATGGATTTATATCTGGATTCTCAATATTGTTCCATTGGTCTATGTGTCTGTTGCTGTACCAGTACCAGGCTGTTTTGACTACTGTGACAGTATAATTTGTTCTAATATCAGGCAGAGTGAGTCCTCCCACTTTGTTCTTTTTTAGTAATGCTTTACTTATCCGCGACTTCTTTCCCTTCCATATGAAGTTGGTGATTTGTTTCTCCATCTGTTTAAAAAGTGTCATTGGAATTTGGATCGGAAGTGCATTGTATCTATAGATGGCTTTTGATAGAATGGACAATTTTACAATGTTGTCTTCCTATCCACGAGCAAGATATGTTTTTCCAATTACGTAGGTCCCTTTTGGTTTTTTTGCAGTAGTACCTTGTAGTTTTCTTGGTATAGCTCTTTTACATTTTTGGTAAGGTTTATTCCTAAGTATTTTATCTTCTTGGGGGCTGCTGTGAATGGTATTCATTTGATGATTTCCTCTTCAATGTTCTTTTTGTTGATATAGAGGAATCCAACTGATTTTGTGTGTTTGTATTGTAATCTGAAACTTTGCTGAACCCTTCTATTAGTTTTCTTGAGGATTCCTCAGGGTTTTCTGTGTATAAGATAATGTCTTTGGAAATAGAGATAATTTTATTTCTTCCTTACCAATCTGGATGCCCTTTATTTCTTTGTCTAGCCCAGTTGCTCTGGCTAGGACCTCTAGCACAATGCTGAATAAGAGCAGTGATAAAGGGGATCCTTGTCTGTTTCCCGTTCTCAAGGGAAATGCTTTCAGGCTCTCTCCATTTAGGATGATGCTGGGTATTGGCTTTGTATCAATACCCGTTATTACGTTGAGGAATTTTCCTTCTATTCCTATTTTGCTGAGAGTTTTTATCATGAGTGGGTGTTGGACTTTGTCAAATGCCTTTTCTGTATCAATTGATAAAATTATGTGGTTCTTGTCCTTTTTTTATGTGGTGGATTACATCAATTGTTTTTCTAATATTGAACCAACCTTGCATACCTGGTATAAATCCTACTTGGTTATGGTGGATTATTTTTTTGATATGTTGTTGAATTCTACTGGCTCGAATTTTGTTGAGGATTTTTGCATCTATGTTCATGAGGGATATAGGTCTGTAATTTTCTTTTTTTGTGTTGTCTTTAGCTGGTTTTGGTATCAGGGTTATGCTGGCTTCATAGAAGGAGTTAGGTAGTATTCCGTCCTTTTCTATGCTTTGAAATACCTTCAGTAGTAGTGGTAAGTCTTCCCTGAAAGTTTGGTAGAACTTTGCAGTGAAGCCATCAGGGCCAGGGCTTTTTTTTTGTTGGGAGTGTTTTGATTACCTTTTCAATCTCTTTTTTTGTTATGGGTCTATTTAGTTGTTCTACTTCAGTTTGTGTTAGTTTAGGTAGGTAGTGTGTTTCTAGAAATTCATCCATTTTTTCTAGGTTTTCAAATTTGTTAGAATACAATTTTTTGTAGTAATCTGATATGATTGTTTTAATTTCAGTTGGATCTGTTGTGATATGGCCCATCCCATTTCTTATTCAGATTATTGGTTTCTTTTCCTGTATTTCTTTAGTCAGTCTGGCCAATGGTTTATCAATTTTGTTAATTTTTTCAAAGAAGCAGTTTTTGGCCTTGTTAACTCTTTCAATTGTTTTTCTATTCTCTAATTCATTTAATTTTGATGTAGTTTTTATTTTTTGCTTTCTTTTGGTGCCTGACAGTTCCTTTTGTTGCTCTCTTTCTGTTTGTTCAAGTTGTAGGGAGAGTTCTTTCATTTTGGCTCTTCTTTAATATGTGTGCCTTTATTGATATAAATTGACCTCTGAGCACTGCTTTCACCATGTCCCAAAGGTTTTCATAGGAAGTGTTTTCAGTCTTGTTGAATTCTGTGAATTTCTTTATTCCCTCCTTAAGGTCTTCCATAACCCAGTCTTTTTTGAGCAGGGTATTGTGCAGTTTCCAAGCATTTGATTTCTTTTCCCTGGTTTTTCTGTTATTGATTTTTACTTTTATGGTCTTTCATTCAGAGAAGATGTTTTGTAATATTTCAATGTTTTGGGTTCTGCAAAGGCTTGTTTTATGACCTAATATGTGATCTATTCTAGAGAATGTTTCATGTGCACTAGAAAAGAAATTATAGTTTGCAGCTGTTGTGTGGAGTGTTCTGTATAAGTCTATGAAGTGAAGTTGTTTAATTGTAGCAATTAGATCTTCCGTGTCTCTATTGAGCTTCTTACTGCATTTCCTATCCTTCACCGAGAGTGTTGTGTTGAAGTCTCCTGCTATAATTGTGGAGGTGTCTATCTCACTTTTTAATTCTGTTAACATTTGTTTTATGAATGTTGCGGCCCTATCATCATTGGGTGCATAAATATTTAATACAGTTATATGTACCTGGTAAATTGTCCCTTTAATCTTTATGTAGTGTCCTTCTTTATCCTTTGTGGTGGATTTAAATTGAAACTCTATTTTGTGGGAAATTAATATTGCCTCTCCTGCTCTTTTTTGATTGTTGTTTGCTTGATATATTTTTATCCATCCTTTCAGTTTTGGTTTATTTGTGTCTCTTAACTCTAAAGCGTGTCTCTTTTAGGAAGCATACAGACTGATCGTGTTTTTTTATCCAGTCTGCAACTTTCTGTCTCTTTATTGGTGAATTTAGTCCATTTACATTAAGTGTAATTATAGACAAGTATGAGTTTAGTGCTGTCATTTTGATGCCTGTTTTTGACAATTTCATTTTCCATTTACTTTTTTGTGCTGAGTTTTTCTTTGTAGAATGTGTGTTCCTCCTTTTTATAGTAGTTGAATTTATTTTGGTGAGTCGTTATGTTTATCTTGGTTTTTATTTTGAAGTATGGAATTGTTAGACCTTGTTGTGGTTATCTTAATATTTACCCTGGTTTGAGTAAGTAAAAACCTAAGTTGTTTCGCCCTGTATCGCCTTGGTTTCCTCTCCATATGTAATTTCTAAGCCTCCTGTATTTAGTCCCTCTTTTTTCACTATCGTAATCTTTTACATAATCACATCAATGATTCCCTGTTTTGAGCAATTTTTTAATTAATCTTATTTTGTTTTTGTGATTTCCCTATCTGGGTTGATATCAGGATGTTTTGTTCTGTGACCTTGTGTTGTGTTGGTATCTGATATTATTGATTTTCTGACCAAAGAATTTCCTTTAGTAATTCTTGCAGTTTTGGTTTGGTTTTTGCAAATTCTCTAAGCTTGTGTTTATCTGTAAATATCTTAATTTCACCTTCATGTTTTACAGTTTTGCTGGATATATGATTGTTCGCTGACAGTTTTTCCTCTTTCAGTGCTCTATATATGTTATCCCATTGTCTTCTTGCCTGCATGATTTCTGCCGAGTAGTGCAAACTTATTGATTCTCCTTTGTAGGTAACTTTTCGTTTATCCTTGGGTGCTTTTGAAATTTCTCTTTATCTTAGGTTTTGGCAGGTTTGATGATATGTCTTCGTGATTTTCTTTTGGGATCTATTTTGTATGAGGTTCGATGAGCATCTTGGGTAGATATCTTTTCATCTTTTACAATGCCAGGGAATTTTTCTGCCATCAGATCTTCCACTGTTCTCTCTGTATTTTCTGTTATCCCTCCCTGTTCTGGAACTCGAATCACACGCAAATTATTCTTGATAGAGTCCCCCATGATTCTTAGGGTTTCTTCATAGTTTTAAATTCTATTTGATTTTTCTTCAACTATATTTGTGTCAATTGCCTTATCCTCCAGCTCCCCCACTCTGCATTCCAGTTCCTTGATTCTGCTCCTGTGACTTCCTATTGAGTTGTCTGAATCTGTGACTTTATTGTTAATCTTTTGGATTTCTGAATGCTGTCTCTCTATGGATTCTTACAGCTTATTAATTTTTTCACTATGTTGTTGAATAATCTTTTGGATATCTTCAACTGCTTTATCCGCGTATTCCTTGGTGTTTTCTGTAGATTGCCTTATTTCATTTGTGAGGTCATTCCTGATGTCTTGAAGCATTCTGTATATAATTTTTTTATATTCTACATTTGGCAATTCTAGGAATGTATCTACATCTGGGAATGATTTTGATTCTTTGATTTGGGGGTTTGTAGAAGGAATCATGGTCTGCTTCTTCATGTGATTTGATGTCGACTGCTGTCTCTGAGCCATTTATAAGATATTGTAATATTTTATATTTGCTCACTGAGTCTTATCTTCTTATTTTGTTTTGTTACAATACACCCAGATGGGCTACTAGATTGTGGTATCGTGATTGATGTAGCTTTTGAATCACTTACGTCCTGTTACCAGCTTGCCTGAGCTGTTACCAGGTATATAAGTGTATGAGTCCATTCACTATTCTTGAATACAATCAGCTCAGGTGTCCTGATAGCTGGTCACCTAGTGTGTGGTGTAGGCTCTCACCTATTATCTTAGAGGAGTAGTGGTGATGGTTGTATGCACCAGTTTCTATTAGTGGCAGGGGGTCACATTTCAAGGAGGGCAGGATGCTGACAGCCTTCCTTCAAGTGTCAGTGAGGTAGGTGTGGCTCTATTCTCTAGAGCACTCTGGTGGGTGGGCTTTGCAGCTGTATCTTAGGCACCCAATGCTTGGGTAGGCGTCACTATTCTCAGACCCCTCTAGCAGGTGGCTAGGTGATGTGGGTGGAGTCTCAGCCCTCAGTTCGCTGGTGTGGATCAGCGAGGGCTCTGTTTAATAGGTAGAGAGGTATCTGACCTCCAAAACTTGCCTTTCCACTGCTGAGCTAAAACAATTATGGTCAGATCTCTATCAGAATTGCCTTTACATTGTAATAGCCACCTAGTTACCTGTAGGGTGAAAGCCAAAGACTATGGGTCTGTTAATGCCTGGATGGAGCTGATTCTGTACTGTTATTTCAGTTTAGGGAAGTCAGGGAAGGATTTTTTCTTTGATTGTTAAATGCTGCTTTTCTCAGGCCAGGAGAATGGGTTAGAAAAGAAAGAAGAAAAAAAATTCAGCAGTGCACTTCACTCTCTGGCACAGAGGATTCCAATGTTAATGAAGCTGGCTGGGGCAATGAGGGGTGGAATCAGATATATAGAAGAGAGTAGCCTGGCAAAATATACAAAGTTACTTATGTTGTTTGGTGAGAACTGTTTTTTCTGAGATTCCAGAGCATTGTGTCGCTCGTGTGTGCTGGCTGGATCCCTGCTGAGACTGTCCCAGAGGGTTAGGGCTGCATCCATGCTCACACTGTCTCAGGAAGCCACAATCGGCTCCCCCACACTTAGTCCAAAGCCCAGCACCAAGGTTTCCTTTCTGGGACGCTGCACTCCAGGCTCCAAAACCAGTCGCTGCTTCCCTATAGTTTTTCGTTTCCCTGTCAGCCGCGTCTGTGTGGAGCCTGCGTGTGCTGCCTGGGTCCCCTCTGAGGTTGGTCCTGAGGGTTAGGCCTATATCTGTTCTTCCCTGTCTCAGTAAACCACAATCAGCCCCACCACTCTGACACCAGGAAACCGCGAGGGCTCAAGGCTGCGGCGTGGGACACTGGCTCTGGAAGCGGTCCCTGCTGCAGCGTGGCTTTCGCTCCCCCGTCACTCAGGTCAACTCCTTAGTTCTGTGTTTGATGGTCAGGGTTTGTAGATTGTCCTTTATGTAATCAGTTCACTTGTTTTTTCGAGTCTTTGTTTCAAGAAGTATAAGCGGAATCTTCTACCTAGTCAGCCATCTTGGTCCTGCCCCCGTGTCTGCCTCTTTATGTGATTTGGTATTGACTGTTGTCTCTGAGCAATCTATAAGTTATTGTATTAGTTTATTTTATGCTTGCTTTTTGTATCCTAGCTTCTTGCTTTGTTTAGTTTTGGTATTCCCAAATAAGCTGCTTGAGTGCGCTAGGTTGATTATTTTCACCTTTGAAGCTCTAATGTACTATCACCAGATGGCTAGCACTGTTACCAGGTATATGAGCCTAGGAGTTCATTTACTTTTCTTGTATGCATTCAACTCAGGTGCCCAGGTAGTTGGTCATAAAGTGTGTGGTACAGGCTCTGTCCTACCGTCTTAGAGGGGCAGGGGTTATTGGTGTAGGCAGAAGTATCTGGCTGCAGTAGGGGGTCAGGCTCTGATCAAGGCAGGGGTCTGACAGCTGTCCTCTGAGTGT
This sequence comes from Loxodonta africana, assembly GCF_030014295.1. Classification (NCBI taxonomy): domain Eukaryota; kingdom Metazoa; phylum Chordata; class Mammalia; order Proboscidea; family Elephantidae; genus Loxodonta; species Loxodonta africana. The sequence goes on along the minus strand of NW_026975359.1, from coordinate 1,041,860 downwards.
CTGTGAGGAAAGTGCATCCCTGTTCTGTAGAGCACACGGGTGGGTTCTGCAGAAGGGCGATGGGTACCCAATGCTTTTGGTTGTAAGTTCTGGGAGGTACTACTTACCCTTGGAGCCCTGTCACAGGAGGCTAGGTATTGTGGGTGGAGCCACCAGTCCTTAGGCCCCTGATGTGGGTAGGTGAAGACGCCGTTTAATAGGCAAAGCAGTGTCAAACATCAAACACCCATCTTTCCACCGTTCAGCTGAAACAGTTGCAGTCTGGCGACAAGGGCCTATTCTCCTGAAATGGGCCCACACAGGTCCATGCTGGGGTGAAAGGTATTCAAAGCCCATGGACTGTTTGTGCCTGAACAAGAGCTGCTTCTGTCCTGAGCTCCCCAGCTTAATTGAGCTGGCAGATTATCTTTCCCCCAGTTGTGAACTTATACCTTCTTCAAGGATGGAAAAATGGCTCAGAGTGGTACCAGGGCCTATCTCAGGCCCAGGGAAGTTGACAGCCACTGAAGCCGGCTTGGGGGCTGGGGGCGTGGTAAAATAAACACAAGTAATTAGCTTTTGCTGAGAGTGCCGTTCTTCTCTTGTTCTGGAGGTGTGAGTAGTCTGTGCAACTTGCTGTCCTTCCCTGAGCTAAACGCCTCTGGAACACTACTGCCAGCCCCGCTGCAGTCGCTCCAGGGAACGGTGCCTGAGGGTTCCTGGCTGTTCAGGTCCAGTAACTCCTCTCCACTTCTGAATAGTCTCTCCCTCCCCCTGCCGCTGAGTCCATTTTCTAACTTTACCTTTGATGTTCAGGGCTCCTAGCTTGTCATAAATATAATCGCTTCACTTGTTTTTTCTGGTCTTTTTTGTAAGAGGGATCACTGGTGGCGTCTCAATACTCAAAACTTCATCATTTCTTCCTTTCACTTTAGCTACTCGACATTCAAGAGCAACGTTCAGAGTCTCTTCCGACATCCGTTTTGGTCTTTTCTTTCTTTCCTGTCTTTTAAAGGATCTCTTGCTTTCCTCATGTGTGATGTCCTTGATGTCATTCCACAACTCGTCTGGTCTTCAGTCGTTAGTGTTCAACACGTAAAATGTGTTCTTGAGGTGGTCTCTAAATACAGGTGAGATATACTCAAGGTCATATTTTGGCCCCTTTTGACTTATTCTAATTTTCTTCCGTTTCAACTTGAACTCCCATATGAGCAATTGACAGTCTGTTTCACAATCGATCCCTGGCCTTGTTCTGACTGATGATATGAGTTTTCCCATCTTCTCTTTCCACAGATGTAGTCAGTTTGATTCCTGTGTATTCCATCTGGTAAAGTCCACGTGTATAGCTGCCGTTTATGTTGGTGAAAAAAAATATTTGCAGTGGATGAGTCACTGGTCTTGCAAAATTCTTTCATGAGATTTCTGGCGTCATTTATTTCAGTGATGCTGTATTTTCCAACTACTTTTCCTTCTTTGTTTCCAACTTTAACATTCTAATGACCAGTAATTATCAATGCATCTTGATTGCATCTTTGATCAATTTCAGGCTGCAGAAGTTGTTTAAAATCTTCAATTTCTTTATCTTTGGCATTAGTGGTTGGTGCATAAATTTGAATAGTCATATAAACTAGTCTTCCTTGTAAGTGTATGGATTTTAGCCTATCAGTGACAACATTGTACTTCAGGCTAGATCTTGAAATGTTCTCTTTGATGATATGTAACGTCATTCTTTTGACTCTGGTGGAATATCCATGTTTGTAAGACTGCTCACAGACTGTTTTACCAGAGAGTTTTCTGGTACTGCAACATCTACCACTAATCTCTGTGATCCCTTTGAATTGGCAAAATAAGAATAGTGCTATAGATTTCTTCCAAATACAGAAAACATAAGTATGAAAATGTTCTTGCTGTTGATTATATTCTTTACCAATCTGTTTGTATGGGATTTTTGGTACTTCACTTGAAAAATGAGTCCAAGGTACTGTGATGTGATTGTTTACTTTGTGTGGCCTTTCTAGCCATGGTCTTATAACATCCACCCTGGTGCTTGGGCAGGACTGTGTGATAGGGTAATTGTGGCTCACCAAGAGGATTGTTTATTTTGCCTTCAAAGAGAACCAGTTCCAGAGCAAAGAGGAGGATTCAACTCCCATCAAGGAAGAACAGCCAAGAGCCGAGCGTATATTATGGACCTGAGATCCCTGCACTGAGAAGCTCCTAGAAGCAGGAGACTGAGATAGAGAGAGGAAGCTGTAACCCTGAAGATGGTAAGATGCCATGGCAGGAGAGACCGAGCAACAGGGACCTGGCTATAGGAGATGATGGCCCAGGGAGAAGGAAAGCTGAGTGCCTTTGGAGAGAGGCCGGCCCAAGGCCAGGCAGAGGCACGCCTATGAGCACAGGAGGGAAGAGGCTGTCCTGATAGAAAAACTGTGTTCTGAGTGTCTTTGAGCCTGAGCTATAACTGTTACTTCCCTAATAAACCCCATAATCGTGAATATGGACTATGAGTTCTGTGTGGCCATTGCAATGAGTTATTGAACCCGGCAGAGAAGTAGGGAGTGCTGTGTGAGGGACAGTTGGTGTCAGAGTTAGTGAAGATGGTGGAGAGAGGGTAGTTTTTTCACCAATGCCTTCAATGCAGCTTCGATTCCTTCCTTTTATACCATCAGTTCTTGATCTTATGCTACCTATTGAAATGGTTGAAAATTATCCAGTTCTACTGCAGTGGCTGTATTAATATCAGACAAATTATACTTCAGAAAAAGGAGTATTATTGGGAATAAGTAGGGACATAACATAATAAAGGTTCAATTCTCCAAAAAGATACAACACTCCTAAATGTGTACGTGTCTAACAACAGCGCTCCAAAATACAAAAACTAATAAATCTGAAAGGGGAAATGGACAAATACGCATTTATAACTGGTATCAGTACTTTTCTATCAATAATTAATAGAGCCCTGCTAGTTGAAGTCCAAAGCATCTGTATGAACCACTCATGGATGTCTATGTGTGTGTGTATGTATGTGTGTGTATGTGTGTATGTATGTATATAGTATAAAGAGAAGTAATACAGAAATAAACATAGATACATGTTGTAGTCCTTGGGAGGTACAAACGGTTAATGCATTCAGCTGCTAACCAAAATGTTGGAGGTTTGAGTCCACCCAGAGGCACTTTGGAAGAAAGGCTTGGTGATCTACTTTTGAAAAATTAGCCATTGAACTGACACACTTGTGTGTCAGTACTACTCTGACACACATGAGGGGAGGGGTCACCATGAGTCACATCAGCTTAACAGCAATCGAATGATTTTTTTATGCATTCTGCCAATGTTTGTCTTTTAATTGGTATCTTAGGCTGGGTTCTCTAGAGAAACAAAACCAGTGAGGTGTATATATATATATTTATATATAAATAGCTTTATATCAAGAAAATGGCTCACGAGGCTGTAGAGGCTGGTAAGTCTCAAGTCCATGGGTCAGGCTTGTGGCTTCTCCTGACTCACATAGATGCAGGGACTGCAGAACTCAAGATCTGCAGGTCATACAACAGGTCTGTGGCTCACAGGCTGCAAAGGCTGACAGATCTCAAGATCGGCAGGTAAGCTGGCAGGCCGTGCCTCACAGACTGCGGAGGCTGGTGAATCCCCAAATTGGAAGGTAAGCTGAGAGTTCAAGTCCCAAAAACTTGAGATCAGATGAAGAGGAGCCAGCTGCAGGATTCAGAGTGAGCAAAAGCTCAAGAGCCTTGCCAGAAAGTCCACCTATATTGGATGCAGTCCACACCTCCGAGGAAACTACCTTAGATCTGATTGGCTACTCACAGCAGATTCCATCATGGAGGTAATCACATTATATCACATCTCATCATGGAAATGATTGCATCGTTATTCGACTGCTAAACTACATCATAACTGCCAAAGCACTGAGAATCATGGTCCAACAAAGTTGACACACAACTTTAATGATCCCAATTGTGAATTTAATCTATTTAAATTTAAAGCAATTAATGATAAGGAAGGACTTATGTCTTCTACTTTGTAGTAGGTCATATATGTATTTTGTTTCTCATTTTCTTCACTACCGTCCACTTTTGTGTTTGACTGATTTTTTTCAAGTGTACAATTTTGATCCTCTCCTTATTTCCTTTCCTTATATTTTTTAACTTCTTAGTGGTGACCATGAGGATTACAATTAATATCTTATGTTTATAACAATCTTCTTTTAATGAATACAAATTTAGCTTCAACAGTATACAACATTCTGCTTTTATTCAGCTCAGTTACCTCCCCTACTTACGTTGCTGTTACAAAAATTGCATCTTTATACATTGTGTGTCCATTAAGAGAGATGTGTAAGTATTTTTATGCATTTGTGCTTTAAATCATATATGAAAAAAAGAGTCGTGATATAAAAATATTACTGACTTTGTTTTATCTAAGTAGTTACCTTTACGGAGTCTTCGTTTCTTTTTATGGCTTCAAGTTACTGTCTAGTGTCCTTCCGTGCCAGCCAGGATGATTCCCTGTAGCATTTCTCATAAGGCAGTTCTGCTGCTAACATACTCCCTCAGGTTTTGTGTATCTGGGCATGTCTTAATTTCACCTTCATTTTTGAAAGATAGTTTTGCTAGATATTGACATCTTGGTTCATAGTTTTGTTTCTGTATTTTTTTTCCAGTACCTTAAATACATCATCCGACTATTTTCTTGTCTCAATGGTTTCTGATGAAAAATCAACAGTTAAACTTGTTGAGACTCTCTTGTACATTAGGGGTCACTTATCTGTTGCTGCTTTCAAGTTTCTGTCTTCGTCTTTTGACATTTTGATTATGTCTGTCTGTGGATATCTATGTATTTACTGTCCTTTGAGTTTATTGAGCTTCTTGGATATCTAGATGACATTTGGGAAACTTCCAGTCATTACGTTTTTAAATATTCTTTCTGTCCTTTCATCTTTCTTTCCTTTCTGGGACTCCCTTAATGAGTATATTGGTATGCTTGATGTTGTCCCGCAGGTCCCTTAGGCTCTATTCATTTTCTTCATTCTTTTTCCTTTATGCTCCTCAGTTAGAACAATTTCAGTTGTGCTTTTTCAAGCTTACATTTTCCTGCTTTCTTGCTCAAATCTGCTGTTGAGCTCCTCTAATGAAATTTTTATTTCAGCTATTCAACTTTTCAGCTCTATAATTTCTATTTGGTTCTTTTGTATAATATTTCTTTATTAATGTTTTCTACTTGTTCATACATTCTTCTCTTGGTTTCCTTTTTTTGTGTGTGTGTCTATGGTTTGTTTAGCTCTTTGAGGAAATTTAAGACAGTTGGTTTAAAATCTTTGTCTAGTAATCCCAATATCTGTGTTTCCTTAGGGATGCTTTCTGTTCATTTCTCTTCTTTCTTTCTTCTTAACAAATGAACCATCCTTTTCTTTTTTCTTTTTATGACTTAGAATAGTGTGTTGCAAACTGGATATCTTAGATATTATAATGTGACTCTGGAAATAAGATTCCCTCCTGTCATTAGGGTTTGCTTTTTTTTTTTTTTTTAATTGTTGAGGGCCAGTCATCCATTTGCTTAGTGATGTTTCCAAACTATTTCTGCAAAGATTGTATGTCTTCTCATGTGTGGACACTGAAGTTCTGTTCTGTTATCTCAGCAGTCAGTTCATGACCTGACAGTGCTTTCTTTAAATGCTTGTAGCCAAAAAGAAAAAGTAACATTATCCCAGTCTTTGCAGATTGGCTCTGAACTGGCACGTTCTTTCAATGCTAAGCAAGAGTGCCTAAAACTCTGCCCTAGCCTTCACTTCCTGCCCCCATGGAGCCCAAAGATCAGCCAGAGATGCAAGCCTAAAGCTTTGTCAGGATCTTTATGAGCATGTCTTCATCCTTAGGCAAGAACATTGCACTTCAGATTCCTCAGTATATATGGTAGCCCTTCAAAGCCCTTAAACCACCAACCATTGTCCTTTCAGCCCTTTTTCCAAGCTTTTGGATGTCTCTGCTGTTTTCTCTGTCCTTCATCCTTTGACCCTGGAGGTAGGACCAATTCTTTTTAGCTTCGTACTTCTGAGTTTCCATCACATCATACATTTTTTCTTGTGTGCTGTTGAGTCAATTCTGACTCATAGTGACTATAGGATGGAGTAGAACTTCTCCAAAGGTTTCTAAGGCTGTAATCTTTATGGAAGGGAACGGTCATATCTTTCTCCTGTGGAGTAGTTGGTGGATCAAATCAAACCGTTTAACAGCTGAGTGCTTAACCACTGCACTACTGGGGCTCCTTTTGACATCATGCATCATAATAGATTCTTAACACACCCCTCAGAAACATAGAAGTCCATAAATTATCAAGGATACAGAAGATTTAACATGTAAAAAAATACCAAATTGCTATATGTGTATTTGTGTGTATTATCTAACCATGAAAGAATATACATTCATCTCATGCACATACATAACATAGTGTGTATAAAAATTAACTGTATACTGTGTTATAAAGCAAGTCTCAACAAATTTCAAGAGTCTGTAATAATATAGAGGATACTATGTAAGTACACCATAATTAAAAAAAAAACCATCTTAGAAAATGAAAATACAAAATCTCCATTTTTTTTTTTATGTAAGTACACCATAATTAAAAAAAAAAAAAAAACCATCTTAGAAAATGAAAATACAAAATCTCCATGTGCTTGGATATTTTAAAATACTATGAGTCAAAAAAGACATCATAATGAAAATTAGAATACATTTTGAAGTAAACAATTATGGAGATAGTGCATACAAAAATTTGTGCAGTACAGACAATATAATATAGGAAACTTATAGCCTTAAAAATATAATTGGAAAGAACAAATCTTGAAAAATAAGTGAGTTAAACATCCATTCAAAATGTTGGGAAAAAACCAGAAACAAACATTCATAGGAATTTTTGTTTCTATTAATGATTGAATACATGCAACAGATGATCAACAAAGACTAAAGTTGATTCTTAGAAAATGCTAGTAAAATTGACAAACTTTAGGCAAGATTGATCAAGTGAAAAAGAATGAAGATATAAAAAACGAATATCAGGAATTAGAAAGAAAATGACTACAGATCTTGCAGAACATAAAGATAATGTGAGAATGTTATGAACCGTATTAGCCAATAAATTTGCAAATTTAGGTAAAGTAGGCAAACGTATCATACCATGTAAGTTAATAACAACGATTCAGGAAGAAACAGGAAGCAAAAGTAATTCCACAACTGTTAATACAATTGAATTAGAGCTCAAACTATTCTCAAAAAGAAAACTTCATATCAGATGGCTTTTCCTGCAAATTCTGCCAAATATTCAAGAAATATTTCACAAATTCTTCAATATAAAAGGAAATATATACCCAAACTCATTTTATAAAGCTTGTAGAATGAATATTGATACCAAAACCTGACAAGAGCAGCAGAAGATGGGAAAATTACAGGCCAATGTCACTGATGAACATAGATGCAAAATATAAAAAGAAATAGGCAAAACAAATCCAGCAATACTCTAAAGAAGAATATATTATGACCAAGTTGGGTCTATCCCAAGAATTCAAGGTTAGTTTAACATTCAAAAATGAATCAGTATAATTTGCCATATGTACAGGAAAAATAAATGTGATTATATTAATAGGTGTAATAAAATAAGTATTTGATAACCTTCAGCATCCACTCATGTTTTTTAAAAGAACATCTAGCATGCCATGAGACCAGAAGAACCAGAAGGTTCCCAGCTGCTGTCGCTGAACATTTTGATCAAAGAGTCCATAGAAAAGCCCTGATCAAAAGGGGGAAAATGCAGAACAGAATTTCAAATGAACCCTAGACTTTTTGGAGCCACTGAGGGTGAATGAACTCCTGAAACTATTGCCGTGAGATAATCTTTAAACATTACACCAAAAGCATTCCCTTGAATCGTCTTAAAACCGAAGTATGAAAAAGAAAAAACCAAACTGTTGCTGTTGATTCCAACTCAGAGACTCTGTAAGACAGAATAGCACTGCCCCATAGAGTTTCAAAGGTGCAGGTGGTGGATTCAAACTGCTCTTCTTTTGCTTGGCTACCGTATCACTTAACCACTGTGCCATGAGGGCTCCAGAACATTAGCTTACTTAACCAATAAAAATGGTCTACCTTGAGCATATGCTCTTTTAAGAACTGTCTACATGGCATCAGATTGACAACAGCTACTGAAAAGATTAGATAGGAACCTTAAGGAGCAGTGGGTTTATGTTAATGACAGAGGAACAACTCAGAAAAGGAGGGTAAGAATGGTTGCACAACTTCAAGAATGTAGCCAGTGTTATTAAATTGTACAGGTAGAAACTGTTGAGTTGGTGTATGTTTTGCTGCATATATTCTCAACCAGAAAAAATACAGGTAATAATTAACAAAAAATGTCAAGGAGAGCTAAATATTTTGAAAATAAGACAGAGTTGCGTGTGAGGGAATGAGTGGGGTGAGCTGTTTTAGATTAATAGTAAAGGCTTATGGGAGCAGGATATTTGAGGAGATAACTGACCTATATCAAAGGAGAGAATAGGTTTATGAAGTTCTGAAGGGAGGGATATTGCCAATAAAGGAAAGAGTTGTTTCTGAGGCCCTTAAATAACCAAGTGTTTTGGCACATTTGAGGAAGCTCAGGAAATAAGTCATGGCTAGTGTGGAGTGAACCGAGGGAAGACTGTTAGGAAATGAGGTTAGTATGGTGAGCAAGCCCCGCATCATGAAAGACCATGGGAAGGATTTGGGAATTTTTCCTAATTGCTATGAGAAGCCACTGAAATGATGCTGTTATGTAGATTGTAAGAGGGAAGATCGGTGCATGGAGTCCAGTTTTAACCAAGAGATGATGGTGGATGTAAGGTGGAGGTAGTGAGAAGTGGATAGAGTCAGGATTTATGTTAAGGTAGTGCCAAGAGTCCAGAATATGTCAATGGATTGGATGCAAGATTTGAATAAAGGAGAGAAATGAAGGATGATTTCTAGGTTTTTGTCCTGAACAACCCAGAGGATAGTGAGAACATTTGCTGAGATAAGGAAGACTGGGAGGTAGATAAGACACTTGGACGAAGAATTTTATTTGAACCACATTAAGTTTGAGATGCCTAGTAGACATTCCAGTGGAGATGTGAGGTCAGCCATTGGTGAAGGAACAGGGCAGAGTATGTAAATGAGGGTATCCTAGGGCTCAGGTGGAATTGACTGCCATGAATTGGCTCAGATAACCTAGACAGTGAGAAGTGATGAGTGATGTTACTTAAACAGGGCATGGAAATCAATGAAAAAGGTGTGGGAGTGGCAGGGAAGCTAAGGTAGAGAAGTTTCTCTCTCCCTAAACCTGATTAGCTGGATTTGAAGACATCATAAGTTCCTGTATGAGAAATATCCAGCAAATTACCAGTTGATTTAATAAATTGATAACAAAGTCCACCTTTCAGCCAAAGATTGAAAAGCAAACAAACCAATTGTCATCCAGTGAATTCTAACTCTTATCAACCCTATAGGACTGAGTAGAACTACCCCATAGGGTTTCTAAGGAGCAGCTGGTGAATTCAAACAGCAGACCTTTTGGTTAGCAGCTTAGCTCTTACCCACTGCACCACCAGGACTCAGACCAAGAATAACACATGTGAGGAACTTACTCCTTAGTTCAATCAAGTATGTAGAAATTGAAATTTGTAATTTTGGAGATTCCTCTCTTTTTTTTTCGAAATGGGGGGCATTGAGATGGAGGATTTTCCTATGCCCACCATCCTAAGGGATTTAATTAACCCATAGTTGAGACATTGTAAACATCTCAAGAAATTATTACCTTTGAGAAATTTGAGGGTGAGTAGGCATATCACCTGGCTCCTCTTAAACTCCTTATAAAAACCTGACTTGAAGACTCACCTGCCTTTTTGAATAAGTGCCAGCTTGAATAGGCAGGGTTCAGGGAATTGCCAACCAAAGGTATGGTTTCTCCAGAGGCCTCCAAGGGATGTAAAAGAAGAGTGGAGCCAGACCCCGTGCTTGGGACACACCCTTGGTAGGAAATATTTGAGTGTGTGTGTGGTGGGAGTGCACTGGGTGTGGGAGAGTGGGGTGGGTGGGTAATAGGGAAATGCCTGTTTTGTTTTTTTTTTTTTTTTAAGAAACAGTTTTTTACTTTTTTTTTTTTTTTTTTTTTAATTACAATGAACAGTTCAGTGGAGACACATTCCTTATCTGCAGGGGCTAGTGGAAGTGCTGATAGCTGAGAATGTAGCCTGCTCCCCAAGTGCCAGTTGGCATTTTGGAGAGAAAACTTGATGTTTGGAACACTGACTGGCCCTGCCTTTTCTAAATAATTAAGGGTGGTGGGGTGGTGGTGCGAGAAAGAGGATGGTCTATGAACACTGACCCTGGAAAATTAACTCCCGAGTGTGTGGGTTGTGGATAGCAGGAAAAGAACATCACCCGCAAATGACAGCAGTGCCTTTATTTATTTATTCATGCTTCTTTTTAGTTCTGAGTTGTTTTTAAGCCATAAATTAATGGGGCCACCATGAATTTTCAGAGAATGAGTTTTACAAAAATCTAAGTGTTTTAAATATTGCCAGGATTTACTTATATACGCTGTATATGAGAAAAGTCCTTCCAGTTATAGGGAGGAGAAAGAAAGTATATTCAGGAATTAAATTTTCACAGTTCTCTGAATTCTTATATTTCTCCTGTTGTCCATTTTTCTTTTTTTGTCCTTCATCCACCCCTTCCACCTTGACCCACTGTCTTCATCATCTAGTGCTGCCATAACAGAAATACCATGAGTGGATGGCTTTAACCAAGAGAAATGTAATACCTCACACTAAAGTAGGCTAATAGTCCAAATTCAAGGCATCAGCTCTAGGGGAAAGCTTTCTCTCTCTTTCGGCTCTGGAAGAAGGTCCTTGTCCTTAGCCTTCCCATGGTCAAGGAGCTTCTCAGGTGCAGGGACCTTGGGTCCAGAGGACATGCTCTGCTCCTGGTGCTGCTTTCTTGATAGTCTGAGGCCCCCAACTCTCTGCTTGCTTCCCTTTCGTTTTATCTCTGGAGAGATAAAAGGTGGTGCAGGCCACACCCCAGGGAAAGGTGACCTGAGTGAGGGTGGTGTTACAATCAATCCCACCCTAATCCTCTTAAAGTAAAATTACAATCACAAAATGGAGGACAACTACACAATAGTGGGAATCATGGCCTAACCAAGTTGAGACACACATTTTTTAGGGTCATAATTCAATCCATGACACCCACCAAACCAAACTTGTCACCATCAAGTTGATTCCAACTCATAGAGACCCTAGTTGATTCGAACTCATAGAGACCCTATAGCATAGAATAGAACTATTCCATAGAGTTTCCAAGGACTAGTTGGTGGATTCGAACTGCTGACCTTTTGGTTAGCAGCTGAGCTCTTAACCACTATGCCACCAGGGCTCCTCTTGATCCACAGTCCACCCTAATTCACCACTGTGTTAGAAACTAAGGTTTTGCTACTCTGAAATAAGAACCTTTTACTATACTTTTGTGTTAGTGGTTGCTTTTGGTACGTCTTTAAGCACTGAACAGTTACCTCACACCCGTTAAAAACCCATTGCCACTGAGTCTATTCCAACTCATAGCGGCCCTATAGGGCAGAGCAGAACTGTGCCATAGACTTTCCAAGGAGCGCCTGGTGGATTTGAACTGATGACCTTTTGGTTAGCAGCCATAGCTCTTAAACAGTACACCACCAGTGTGGGAGGGGTTTAATTGATAACATGATGTCTGGGCTCCAAGGGAGATGGAATGGATGTGCAGGAGAAGGGCATGCAGAGTCTGCCTGTATAGTCACCAGAACTCTGTTCAAGATCATAACACACCTCAGTAATCACTTGAATCTAAACATACAACTTTAACAGTTGATGTAAATGACTTTACACATGAATTTTGGAACTCAACTCTTTCTCAATGGAAGTTCCTTCAACCTAGCCGTTTGTTTGTATTCCCTTAATAATTATGAAAGCTAACAATTATTGTGTTCATTCTGTGTGTAAGGCCTTTTTCTAAGTGCCTTGTGTGTTTTCTTTAACCTGCGTAACAACCTTTTGAATAAGACCCATTTTAGAAATGGGAAACTGAGGCAGTGAGAGGTAAAGTAACGTGCCCAGATCACCCAGCTGATAAATTGAGTTAGGATTTAAACCCAGGCAGTTTGTTTCAGAATTTGCTTATGTAATCACTGTAGATGACAGCAGTGAGCCCTAGTGGCTCTGTGGTTAAAGAACTTGGCTGCTAACTGAAAGGTCAGTGGTTCGAACCCACCAGCCTCTCTGTAGGAGACAGATGTGGCAGTCTGCTTCAGTGAAAACCCTATGGGGCAGTTTTACTCTGTCCTTTGGGGTCACTGTGAGTTAGAATCGACTTGATGACAGTGGGTTTTGGCACATAATACTAATGTGCAGTGTATTCTGTATGCCGTGTATATGTTCAGAAACTAATTTTCCGAACATTTATGCCATATATAGATTACCAATCCAGTTGCCATTGAGTAGATTTTCACTCATGACGACCCCGTGAGTTTTCAGAGTAGGACTGCCCTCCATACGGTTTTCAATAGCTGTGACTATTTGGAGGTAGATTGCCAGGCCTTTCTTCCAAGGCAACTCTGAGTGTATTTAAACTGCCAACCTTTCAGTTAGTAGCTGAGCACTTAACTCTTTGTGCCACCTAATACATATATATACTAGGAGGTTTTCCTCCTTATTTGTACTTTAACGTTTTTTAGACTCTTACGAATACTTGTTCCTGGCAGTGAACTGGATGCTAAAGAACAGAATAGGCACATGTAACCCTCTCTCACCTTCTCCCTCCCCTCTTTCACAGAGATGAAATAAAAAGGAATTAATGAAGACAGATCATTGGATTAGGGCCCATACTCAGGGCTCTAACAGCATGGGGGGTTTCTCCTGTCACTTCAGTTCTTGTTCAGGAATTGGTACCTGCTTTTTGTGAATCACAAAGACCAGTGCTGTATATCAAGCCATTTAGATTTGGGGTATGGAGCAGTGATTTAAAAAAATTAAATTTTATTTTCAGAGATTTTTTCTAATAATTGTTTACATTTATTTATTTATTTTTAAAGTTAGACCCTGCTTTATTTTAGAGAGGAACAAACTTTCAAAGTTTTTAAGCAAACATTGGTCAGGGCTGGGCTTTTTTTTTATATTAACTTTTATTGAGCTTCAAGTGAACGTTTACAAATGAAGTCAGTCTGTCACATATAAGTTTGTATACACCTTACTCCGTACTCCCACTTGCTCTCCCCCTAATGAGTCAGCCCTTCCAGTCTCTCCTTTCGTGACAATTTTGCCAGCTTCCAACTCTCTCTATCCTCCCATCCCCCCTCCAGG